>NC_064829.1:78809635-79137885 GCF_024166365.1 Elephas maximus indicus
AAGAAATGCTTAGGGTTGCTGATGTCACCAGAACATAGGAGAGAGGCATGGGACAGATTCTCACTCAAAGACCTCAGAATGAAACAACCTTGCTGACACCTTGATTTTGAACTTCTTGCCTCCAGAACTGTGAGAGAATAAATTTTAGTTGTTTTAAGCCAGTTTGTGGTATTTCGTCACTGCAGCCCTAAGACACTAATGTAGATGGTGAGTTACATTGATTTATTTTTGTATGTTAAAAGAACCTTGTATTTGTGGGATAAACCCCATCTGGTAATAACATTATTATCCTTTTAATATCTTGCCTGATTATATCTGCTAAAATTTTCCATGTATTTCTATGAAGAATATTATTCTGTAGTTTTCTGTCCTTTTAACGTCTTTGTTTGTTTTGGTAATGCTGGCCTCCTTTTCATTTTTCTAAAAGAGTTTTATAAAGTTTGATGCTATTGCAAATGGTATTTAATTTTGATAGATGTTTGGTAATTGTTTGAGGGGGTTTACCAGTGAAGCCATCTGGGGTTAGAATTTGTTTTTTGTGTGTGGGCAGGTTTTTAAGTATAACATAAATTTATTTAATGGATATAGGACAATTAAGTTTATTTCTTCTCTAGTGAGCTTTGGTTGTTTGGGTTTTTTAATAAAGCTGTTCATTTCATTTAATTATCCAATTTATTGGCGTAAAATTCTCTTAATCTTTTTTAATATCTGTAGAATCTGTGATGATGTCAGCTCTCCTATGCCAGATATTGGTAATTTGTGTTTTCTCTATTTTTTTTCCTGATCAGTATATCAGGAAATGTTTATCAATCTCATTAATCATTTCATATAATCATCTTTTTTCTATCTTGTTCTATTTTTTTCCCTCTGTTTTCTCAATTAATTTCTCCATTATTTTTCTGTCATTTGTTTCTAATCTGATTTACATTATCTCCTTTCTTCTGTTCATGTGGATTTAGTCGTTTTTCTTTTTACCTTTTTTTGTTTTTTTAAAGGCAGAATCTGACATCATTTGTTGACTGCTGGACATTTTCATATTCCTGTAATATTCTTGAGATTTATTGTGGGACACTGGTAATTACTTGGAAACACTTTGACCTTTTTGGGTCTGGCATTTAAGATGTGTCAGGTGGGACTTCTGTTTAGTCTAGGACTTATTCTCCGCTCCTGAGGTGAGACCTCTGTGAACACTCCTCTAATGCCCTGAATGTTATGAGGTCTTCCAGTCTGGTTGGTGGAGACAGGCACTATTCCTGTGTCTGTGTGAGCACTGAGCACTATACCCTCTAACCCACTCAGATGCTGCTTTCTCTGGCCTCAACATATTTTCTTTCCATGCATGTGCTGATCAGTTTGATCCTTTGAATGCATCTCTCCTCCCTCCAGTAGCCTGTTCTGCCATCTTGGTCTTCCTTGACTCTTAGTTCTATTTCCTCAACTGAAAGAGTTTGTTGGTCTTCATCTGAATTCCTTGATTTTATCTCCCTGTTCCCCTCTCACACACATACTATTGTCTGGAAATTTTCTCAAAGCTGTCTATTGGGGTAATTGTGAAGTTCACCAATGTATTTCCCATCTCAGTGGTCACTATTATTCTTTCTCTGGTGGCCACTGTCTCGAAAACCATTGTTTCAAATGCTTACGTTTTGGTTGCTCCATGTGGGAGGGTAAATCTTGGTTAGTGTGAAACGTGTAACAAATCTGTATGCAATTTTTTTTTGAGAGATGTCATCATGTTGACAGATATAGTTTTGTTCACTTATTTTAACTGCAATGCTTTATCCCAGTGTAGGAATTAAACCATAGCTAGTCCCTACTGACAACAGAGTGTTCTCATTGTTCTCTAGCACACATTGCATGTCTTCTTTGGTGCATGTGAAGCTTTGAATACTTTGTTTAATACTTTGAATAATCTTTCAAAATGCCATGGAAATAATAATAATTTTTTATTGTGGCAGATATCTAAGGGGAATGATTTATATTTCTTTAGAAATGCATTATGGTAAATTTAGAAATATAGACACTACTGGAAGTCATAAAATCATAGATCTTTTTAGATCTGGGTATTATTACATAAATATGTCAGCAGGTATTAGATTTTCCAGCAGTTTTTAGTTCAGACAAGTTAGGAAAAAAATTATCATTTTATGTGTCTGTCTCTTTAATGAAGAAAGGGGTAATGTTTAAAAGATGTATAAGAGGTAAAAGACCATTCCCGCCAATGAAAAACTAATTCAGAAATGTGGGTAGATAAAGACATTAATTTTTATAATGTCTTTGGAAATTTGAAGTTATTTCTTACCCTTCCTTTTCTATAAATTTGCACCACTCACTTTACAACTAGTTACAATTCAGTTATAACTAGTAATTTTTAACCCCTATCGAATGTGGACAACAGGTTGATACTATCCTGGGTTTGTGGGCACAGTCTGTGGTTTATGAGAGTATAAAAAGAGTTTGTTTGCTAAAAAGGATACTCGAGAATACACTGAATGAAATCTTGGGGGCTAGAAGTGCCATTTTATGGAGTAATTTGGAAGTGACGGTAAAACACACACCCTGACCCGATTTCCCAGTGCCAGAACATGTCGGTCTTTGCATGAGGTTTTCAGTTGCTGCTAGAACCAACCCGTTCACCAGGTCAAAATGTCAGAGAATTAACACTCCACTGGGAGTGGCTTTCAACCATTGGCTGAAAGAAGATTGTGGATAAATACTCCTGCTGTACCAATAATCGAAAACAAAACCATTGCTGTCAAGTCGATTCCAACTCACAGTGACCCTCTAGGACAGAGTAGAACTTCCCCATAGGATTTCCTAGGCTGTAATCTTTAATGGAGCAGATTGCCAGGTCTTTTCTCCTGTGGAGCTGCTGCGTGGGTTCGAACTGTTGATTGCATCACCAAAGCTCCTAATTTAAAATGATATAAAGTATTGGGATTTGAGATAAAATGTTAAGCATGGCTATTATGAAAACAAGTGAAAATGTAATCTTTATAACTTATAAATATATTGATTTAACTTTTCTTTAAGATTCAATGATGCTGACTTATTAGAAGCAGTAAACAGTTATAAGTTATTACAGAATCTGAACAAAAATACTGAACCTGTTGCTATTGAGTTGATTCTGTCTCATAGATACCCTACAGGACAGAGTAGAACTGCCCCATAGGGTTTCCAAGGAACAACCAGTGGATTTGAACTTCTGACTTTTTGGTTAGCAGCCAAATGCTTAACCACTCTGCCACCAGGGCTCCATTACAGAATCAGGAGCTGTTAATTAGTGAAATGAAAATGTTGTTGACATAGTAGGGTAATCAGATATTTCTACTACCTGTCTGTCATTTTGTCATGCTGTGGTGGCTTGCATGTTGTTGTGATGCTGGAAGCTATGCCACAAGTATTTCTAATACCAGCAGGTACACTCGTGGTGGACAGGTTTCAGTGGAGCCTCCAGACTAAGACTAGGAAGAAATGCCTGATAATCTGCTTCTGAATATTAGCACTGAAAACCTTATGAATCACAACAGAATATTTTCTACTGGCTTGCTTTGGACACATCATCAGGAGGGACCATGTAGAGGGGAACATAATTTTTGGTGAAATAGAAGGCCAGTGAGGGCGAGGTAGACCCTCAATGAGGTGCTTTGGCACAATAGTCCCAATGATGGACTCGCACATGAGATCTTGAGGAAGGCACTGGACTAGGCAACATTTCATTCGGTTGTACATAAGGTCACCATGAATTGAAGTTGACTTGAGTGCAGTTATCTATCTATGTAAAAATTGCATGGTAGTGGTCTCTGACCTACTCTAATTTCACAAGGGAGAAGAATCAGTACCAGCATCAACAGCCTCAGGCTGATTCCTGTGAGGCAGAGGTCAGACATGCCTCTACTCTCCAACCTTTTTACCAGTTCTGACACCATCTGTCCCTCCCATAGCACATTCTTCTTCTCTGCTGGGTTTGATAATTCTTTGCAATGGCCAGACAGGACTCACAGACCATACTTGGGAATACGGGTGTTTTTTTTAGGGAAGCAACAGGCTACAATTCAGCATCAGGAAATACTCGGGATACAGTTCTTCAATCCGGACAGCTTCTTCTCAGCCATGCTGGCAGGGCGGGCAGGTCTCTTTCTGGCCTTTGACCCCTTGGCCCACCTGGAGGCACCCTGCTCTGCCAGGAAGCCTCCACCCAAAGACACTCAGCTCTCTCGCTCAGTGGGCTGGGAAGATCCTGTGCCCTCTCCTGCCAGTCTCCTGGTTCTGCTGCCTCTGCCACTGCTGCTTCTCGCTCTTGCTCCTGCTGCACCACTGTCTCTCACTGTCTTCAGTGTTACAGTTCCTCTCTCTCTCTGTGTTTCCCTTTAAGCCTAGTGGGATGGTAAAACTGACTGTTCCTCTTGTTAGGGTTCCACACAGCTTATTTGCATGGTCCACCCCCACAAGGGTACCATGCACCTTATTTACATTATTAGCAAGCTAGTCAATCCTTTGGTGGGCCACCAGCATCTTATTTGCATAGTCCCACCCAGTTATTTGGTGGGAGTTACAAGATCATGGTGAGAAAGATCATATTAACAGCGATCCATTGTGCAGGAATCCGTCTGTCTGTCTAGTCTGATGTTTACATCGAATGATAAACTCATTAGCCACAAGGAAATTGTTGTTTATCTCATTATTAAGTCTTTTTTATGACACTTTCTCCTTCTTTTCTATTACTGGAAAATGCTTTAACATATTACCCTCAGACTTATGATAGGGCTATGGAGCTATGACAATTAAGGAATTTGGTAATGAAAAAGACTTAGTTACTTGCTCAAGGTTTGGTTGTTGTGTGCTGTCAGTTGATTCCAACTCATAGTGACCCTATAGGACAGAGTAGAGCTGCTGTATCAGGTTTCCTAGGCTTTAGTCTTTATGGAAGCAGATCACCAGGTTTTTTCTCCCTTGGAGCCTTTGGTAGATTTGAACTGCTCCCCTTTCAGTTAGAAGCTGAGCTGCTTCACCATTGTGACACCAGGGCGCCTTAAGGTTTGATTAAAACCAATTGACATCAAGTTGGTTCCGACTCACAGCGACCCTATAGGACAGAGTAGAACTGCCCAGTAGAGTTTCCAAGGAGCACCTGGTGGATTTGAACTGTGGACCTTCTGGTTAGCAGCTGTAGCTCTTCACCACTCTGCTACCAGGGTTTCCAAGGTTTGGTTAGTGACTGGTAATAAGGTCATTACCACCAAGGTTTTCTTTTTATTATTATTTGTTTGTTTTTAAATATTTTGTCTGTTATGCTTTCCTACTCTTCAGCATTCTATCTTTTTTTTCTCTTGTCCCTTTGGCAATAGGTGCATTTTGGAGCCCTGCCTGTGTTAAGCAATATTCTTTTCTTCTGGTAATGATTTGTTTTTCATGTATTCTTCAGAAACTCTTTCTTTTGAAAGGTTTCCTTATTTGCATAGGATTGTATTACCTTACTCCCACATCCACATGAAATGATAATTCTTTTCTTCATGTATTCATTTAATTGCCAGTAATGTTCGTAATATTTTGCAAATATTTTCAGTATCTGTAATAGATATGATTTCCTTTTTAAAGACTGCTAGGTGAGTTAGGTGAGTATTTCAATTATTGTGACTCAAAAGTAGAATGGTTTTAAAAGACAAGTACATTCTATGCATCTAAAAACAGTTTAAAAAGTAAAATTAGTGTATGGTGCTACGAAAATAACTGAATAAAGTTTTAATGAATATTTCTTCTCATTCTCATATATTCCATTACATTCCATAATAGAAACATCTAATAATGCTATCAGGGAAAAACTCACTCTTTATAGTTTATATAAGTGATGGATATTATACAATAAACATTCCTTTAAAGATACAGCTAAACTAGTAAGAAAGTAAAGGGAATCCCTGGGGCCAAAAATGAAAATGATGTGGAAGGCCAGAGCGGTAAGTGATCTCTATGGCTTCAACAATCCTGGGGCATGGCCAGCCTCAGTATCAAAGGGGCTTTTTTAAATTGTCATATAGGAGGACAAGCCACAATGCCTTGAACATGTGTGAAGCTGAAAGCTATTCTTGAAATCCTCTCAAATAGCCGCTCCTCTTAAGGGCTAAGGAGACTTGATGGAGCAAAGGTCAAGTGCCTGGCTTCTAACCATAAGTTTGGCTGTTCAAACCCACCAGCTGATTCATGGGAGAAAAGACCTGGCTAACTGCTCCCAGAAAGATTACAGCCCAGGAATACCTATGGGGCAGTCCTGCACCATCACATGTGGTCTCTGCGAGTCAGAATCGACTTGATGGCACACAACAATTTAAGGACTACACTTTTAGAGAAAAAACTGAATTCTTTTAAAAATAATTCTGGTCACTGCCCAAAGAGAGAAAGCATAAAATCCTATCTGTGCTCATCTGATCTCCAAGTGGGATACAAATCACACCTAAGAATTGGTAACAACAGGTACACTTTCTATTTAATGTTCAAATATATAGTATCTGTAACAGGAAACTTCAAGCTAAAAAATGACTAGGAGTGGTCCTGGTTTAAAATAACCCTAGGAAACCTGGTCAAACAAAAACAAAATTATGCAGAGATGCACATTAAGATGTCTTTACAATCTAATTCAAATCACACAAGCAAAAAAATCACCAGGAGCTAAGGACAATAGAAACATCAGACAACAGAAATAGCCCCTGAGTTTCCAGCAATTGAATTAACACCTATAGACTGTATAGTAATTACGGTTAAATTATTAAAGAAATAAAAATGGAGCTGAATAGTGAGGTATGTATTAGATCCAAAAGACAAGGCATATTTAAGAGAGAAACAAAGAGAAATAAAATGTATGTTAACAAACAAACAAACAAACAAAAAACCCAAAACTGTGAAATATAAATGGCTGGATTAAACAGCAGATTAGACAATATACACAGCATAGAAGAGAATTGGTATAAATAGGATGATAGACAAAGGCAGTAATAAGGAAAGAGAGATTAAAAGGTGAGGTTGAAGGTGAGCATAAATCTAGTAAAGTTCAGAATAGAAAGTGGAATTCAAAGAGATAATGGATGAAAATACTCTAGAATTGATGAAAGACATGACCGCTCAATATCCAAACAGCTCATATAAAGAAATTCTTATAGAGGTGCACAAAAATCACGTACAAGATGCCAAGATGCTCATGACTATCATTTACATGCACACAACTGTATATGTATGTATATGTGTATATGTATTTAATGCCCTTCAACGGAGGATGATAAATTACATGTCTTAGGTCCATAAATTAAAAATACTACTGAGAAAATGGGTTTATACTGGATTCAACAAGCTACATGACTACAGGTATCAACACAGATAAATTGCAAAAGATAATATTGAAACAAAAAACAAATTGCAGAATGATCCATTCAGTAAGATACTATTTTCTTAAAAAGTTCCAAAAATGTGAAATTATATATTCATGTTTTGGAATCAGACACGTGGGATAGCAATACCTCCGAGATAATGACAAACAAAATTCAAGAGAGTTTTCAATTTTAAGAGTGAGAAGCATGGGAGTGTGTGTGCATGTGTGTGTGTGTGTGCATATGTGTGTGAGATAGGTGATATGATGAAAGGGCTAAGCAGGGGGCTTTCACAGTACTATTAATGCCTTTTTTTAAATTGTGCTTCAGATGGAAGTTTACAGCTCAAGTTAATTTCTCACACAAAAATTTTACACACGTATTGTTATGTGACACTAGTTGCAATCCCCACAATGTGACAGCACACTCCCTCTTTCCACCCTGGGTTTCCCATATCCATCCAACCAGCTCCTGTGTCATTCTGCCTCTGGACAGGAGCCAGTCATTTGATCTCACATATTTTTTCTATCTGCTTGAACTAAGTACACTCTACAAGAGTATCATTTTATATTTTATAGTCCAGTCTAATCTTTGTCTGAAGAGTGGGCTTTGGGAATGGTTTTAGTTCAGGGTTAGCAGAGCATCCAGGGGCCATGGTTTCTCAGTCTGACCATTAAGTCTAGTCTTTTTACATGAATTTGATTTCTGCACCACACTTTTCGCCTGTCCGTCAGGGACTCTCTCCTGTGTTCTCTGTCAGAGTGCTTATTGGTGATAGCAGGACACTGTCTAGTTCTTCTGGTATTAGGCTGATGGAGTCTCTGGTTTATATGGCCCTTTTGTCTGTTGGGCTGATATTTTCCTTTTGTCTTTGGTGTTCTTCATCCTCCTTTGGTCCAAGTGGGTTGAGACCAATTAATGCATCTTAGATGCCTGCTCGCAAGCTTTTAAGACTTCAGATGCCACTCATCAAAGTGGGATGCAGAACATTTTCTTAACAAACTTTGTTATGCCAATTGCGCTAGATGTTCCCTGAAACCATGGATCCCCAGACCCTTGCCCCTGCTACTCTGTCACTTGAAGTGTTTGGTTGTATTCAGGACACTTCTTAGCTTAGTCTAGTTGTGCCGACTTCCCTGGTATTGTGTGTTGTCCTTCCCTTCACCTAAGATGATTCTTATCTACTGTCTAGTTAGTGAATTCCCCTCTTTCTCCCTCCCCACCCTCATAATGATCAAAGAATGTTTTCCTCTGTGTTTAAACCTTTTCTCCAGTTCTTATAATGGTCATCTCATACAATACTTGTCCTTTTGTGACTGACAAATTTCATTCAGCATAATGCCTTCCAGACTCATCCATATTGTAGAGAGATGTTTCACGGATTTGTCTTTGTTCTTTACTGTTGAGTAGTATTCTCTCGTGTGTACGTATCATAATTTGTTTATCCTTTCATCTGTTGATAGGCTTCTAGGTTGTTTCCATCTTTTTGCTATTGTGAACAGTGCTGCAGTGAACATGGGTGTGCATGTTATCTATTCTTGTGATGGCTTTTATTTCTCTAGGATGTATTCTAAGGAGTGCGATTACTGGATCGTATGGTATTTCTATTTCTAGCGCTTTAAGGAAGCACCAAATCGATTTCCAAAGTATTTGTACCATTTTACATTCCCAACAGCAGTGTATAAGTGTTCTAGTCTCTCCGCAACCTCTCCAGCATTTATTATTTTGTGTTTTTTGGATCAGTGCTAGCCTTACTGGGGTGAGATGATATCTCATTGTCATTTTGATTTTCATTTCTCTAATGGCTAACGATTGTGTGCATATCTTCATGTATCTGTTAGCCACCTGAATGTCTACTTTGGTGACGTGCCTGTTCATATCCTTTGCCCATTTTTTAATTGGGTTATTTTTGTTGTTGTTGTTGAGGTTTTCCAGTATCTTGTAGATTTTAGAGATTAGACCCTCATTGGATATGTCATAGCCAAATTTTTTTTCCCAGTCTGTATGTTGTCTTTTTACTCTTTTGGTGAAGTCTTTGGATGAGCTTAAGTGTTTGATTTTTAGAAGCTCCCAGTTATTGAGTTTCTCTTCTGGTGTTTGTGCATTGTTGGTTATGTTTTCTATTATGTTTATGCCATGTATTAGGGCTCCTAGTGTTGTCCTTATTTTTTCTTCCATGATCTTTATCATCTTAGATTTTATATTTAGGCCTTTGATCCATTTTCAGTTAGTTTTTTTACATGATGTGAGGTTTGGGTCTTCTTTTATTTTTTTTGCAGGTGAATATCTAATTATGCCAGCACCATTTGTTAAAGAGACTGTCTTTTCCCCATCTAATGGACTTTGGGCCTTTGTAAATGTTGGCTGCTTATAGATGGATGAATTTATGTCTGGATTCCCAATTCTGTTCCATTGGTCTATGTATCTGTTGTTGTACCAGTACCAGGCTGTTTTGACTACTGTAGTGGTGTAATAAGTTCTAAAATCAGGTAGCGTGAGGCCTCTCCCTTTGTTCTTCTTCAGTAATGCTTTACTTATACATGGCATCTTCCCTTTCCACATGTAATTGGTGACTTGTTTCTCCACCTCGTTAAAAATATGTCATTGAAATTTGGATCGGGATTGCATTGTATCTGTAAATCACTTTCAGTAGAATAGACATTTTCACAATGTTGAGTCTTCCTATTCATGAGCAAATGATGTTTTTCCACTTATGTAGGTCTCTTTTGGTTTCTTGCAGTAGTGTCTTATCGTTTTCTTTGTGTAGGTCTTTTACATCTCTGGTTAGATTTATTCCTAAGTATTTTATGTTCTTGGGGGCTATTATAAATAGCATTGATTTGGTGAGTTCCTCTTTGAAGTTCTCTTTGTTGACGTAGAGGAATCCAACGGATTTTTGCATGTTTATCTTGTATCCTGATACTTTGCTGAAATCTTATACTGGTTCCAGTAGTTTTCTTGTGGATTCTTTGAGGTTTTCTGTGTATAAGATCATATCATCTGCAAATAGGGATACTTTTACTTCTTCTTTATCAATCTGGGTGCACTTTATATCTTTTTCTTGCCTTATTACTCTGGCTAGGACCTCCAGCACAATGTTGAATAAGAGTGGTGATAAAGGGCATCCTTGTCTGTTTCCCATTCTCAAGGGGAATGCTATCAGACTCTCTCGCTTTAGGATAATGTTGGCTGTGGGCTTTGTATAAATGTCCTTTATTATGTTGAGGAATTTTCCTTTTATTGCTATTTTGCTGAGAGTTTTTATCATGAATGGGTGTTGGACTTTGTTAAATGCCTTTTTTGCTTCAGTTGATAAGATCATGTGGTTCTTATCTTTTGTTTTATATACATGATGGATTACATTCATTATTTTTCTAATGTTGAATTATCCCTGCATGCCTGGTATGAATCCTACTTGGTCATGGTGAATTATTTTTTTGATATGTTGTTGAATTCTATCGGCTAGAATTTTGTTGAGGATATTTGCATCTATGTTCATGAGGTCTGTTTCGTGGTGTCTTTACCTGGTTTTGGTGTCAGGATTATGCTGGCTCTGAAATACCTTTGGCAGTACTGGTGTTAATTCTTCTCTGAAAGTTTGGTAGAATTCTCTAGTGAAGCCATCAGGGCCAGGGCTTTTTTTTTTGTTGTTGGGAGTTTTTAAATTACCCCTTGGATCTCTTCTTTTGTTATAGATTTATTTAGTTTTTCTACCTGAGTTTGTGTTTGTTTAGGTAGGTGTTGTGTTTCTAGAAATTTGTCCATTCCCTCTCAGTTTTCATATTGGAACACAATTTTTCATGGTATTCTGTTATAATTCTTTTTTTTTTAATAATTTTTATTGTGCTTTAAGTGTAAGTTTACAAATCAAGTCAGCCTCTCACATAAAAACTTATATACACCTTGCTACATACTCCCAATTACTCTCCCCCTGATGAGACAGCCTGCTCTCTCCCTCCACTCTCTCTTTTCATGTCCATTTCGCCAGCTTCTAACCCCCTCTACCCTCTCATTTCCCTTCCAGGCAGGTGATGCCAACATAGTCTCAAGTGTCCACCTGACCCAAGAAGCTCACTCCTCACCAGCATCCCTCTCCAAACCATTGTCCAGTCCAATCCATGTCTGAAGAGTTGGCTTTGGGAATGGTTCCTGTCCTGGGCCAGCAGAAGGTCTGGGCGCCATGACCACTGGAGTCCTTCCAGTCTCAGTCAGACCATTAAGCCTGGTCTTTTTATGAGAATTTGGGGTCTGCTTCCCACTGTTCTCCTGCTCCCTCAGGGATTCTCTGTAGTGTTCCCTGTCAGGGCAGTCATCGGTTGTACCTGGGCACCATTTAGTTCTTCTGGTCTCAGTCTGATGTAGTCTCTGGTTCATGTGGCCCTTTCTGTCTATTGGGCTCATAATTACCTTGTGTCCTTGGTGTTCTTCATTCTCCTTTGATCCAGGCGGGTTGACACCAATTGATGCATCTTAGATGGCTGCTTGCTAGCATTTAAGGCCCCAGACGCCACTCTTCAAAGTGGGATGCAGAATGTTTTCTTAATAGATTTTATTATGCCAATTAACTTAGATGTCCCCTGAAATCATGGTCCCCAAGCCCCTGCCCCTGCTACACTGGCCTTCAAAGCATTCAGTTTATTCAGGAAACTTCTTTGCTTTTTGGTCCAGTTGTGCTGACCTCCCCTGTATGTCACAATTCTTTTAATTTCAGTTGGGTCTGTTGTGATATCACCCATCTCATTTCTTATTCAGGTTATTTGCTTCCTCTCCTGTTTTTCTTTGTCTTGCCAATGGTTTATTGATTTTGTTGATCTTTTCAAAAAACCAGCTTTTGGTCTTGTTAACTCTTTCAATTTTTTTTCTCTTCCTGATTTCATTTATTTCTGCTCTAATTTTTATTATTTCCTTTCTTCTTGTGCCCAAGGGCTGCTTTTGTTGCTCTCTATTTATTTGAGTTGTAGGGTTAGTGTTTTGATTTTGGCCCTTTCTTCTTTTTGGATGTGTGCATTTATTGCTATAAATTGACCTCTGGCACTGCTTTTGTGTCCCAAAGTTTCTGGTAGGATGCATTTTCATTCTCATTTGATTCTATGAATTTCTTCTATAACCCCGTAGTTTTTGATCAAAGTGTTGTTCAGTTTCCATGTATTTGATTTTTTCCCCTTGCTTTTCTGTTATTAATTTCAACTTTTATGGCTTTATGGTCAGAAATGATGCTTTGTAATATTCCAATGTTTTGGATTCTGTTAAGACTTGCTTTGTGGCCTAATATGTGGTCTATTCTGGAGAAATGTTTCACGTGTGTTGGGAAAGAAAGTATACTTGGCTGCTGTTGGGTGGAGTGTTCTGTATATGCCTATGAGATTGAATTGGTAAGTGGCATGTATATCATCCGTGTCTTTGCTGAGCTTCTTTCTAGATGTTCTGTCCTTCACCGAAAGTGGTGTGTTCAAGTCTCCTACTACTATTGTGGAGCTGTCTATCTCTCTTTTCAATGCTGTTAGAGTTTGTTTTATGTATTTTGAAGCCCTGTGGTTGAGGGCTTCAAATAATTATTATGGTTATGTTCTCCTGGTGTGTTGACCCTGTTATCATTATATAGTGTCCTTCCTAATCTTTTTTGGTGGATTTTGCTTTAAAATCTATTTTCTCAGAGGCTTATATTGTCACTCTTGCTCTTTTTTTATTATTTGCTTGATTTTTTTTCTATCATTTGAATTTTAGTTTGTGTCTTTGAGTCTCAGGTGTGACTCTTGTAGGCAGCAGATAAACGGATTGTGTTTTTTTAATCCATCTTTCCACTCTCTATTTATTAGTGCATTTTGTCCATTTACATTCAGTGTAATTATTGATAGGTAAATAATAATAAAAAAAATTTTTTTATGAGTTTAGCACTGTCATTTTGATATATTTTTTATTGTATGTGTTGTTGACAGTTTCTTTGTTCCACTTAATTTTCTGTGCTGTCATTTTTCTTTATGTATTTTAATCTTTTTCATTGTTGTTGATTTTGTATTTGCTGAGTCTTTGTGTTTTTCTTTTTTATTTTATGATGTGTAGGTTTGTTAGCTTCCTTTGTGGTTACCTTAAAATTTGCCTCTATTTTTCTAAGTCTAAACCAGTCTTTTATTTCTTGGTATCACCTTAACTTCCTCTCCATATGAACATTCTTTAACTACACTACTTAGTTTCTCTTTTTGTTTTAATGTTGTCATCTCTTACATATTGACGTCTCCATTTCCCTATTTTCTGTATTTTAGCTTTGACTTATTTTTGTGACTTCCCTATCTGCATTGATATCTGGTTGTTCTGTCTTGGGTTGTTATCTGATATTATTGATTCTCTAGTCAAAAGACTCCTTAATTTTGGTTTGCTTTTTACAAATTCCTTTAACTTCTGTTTATCTGGAAATGCCCCAATTTTGCCTTCATATTTGGGAGACAATTTTGCTGGATATGTAATTCTTGGCTGGCAATTTTTTTCCTTCAAGGCTTTATGTATGTCATCCCACTGTCTCCTTGCCTGCATGGTTTGTGCTGACTAATCAGACTTTAGTCTTATTGACTATCTTTTGTAAGTGACTTTTTGTTTATCCCTAGTTGCTATTAAAATTCTCTCTTTATCTTTGGTTTTGGCAAGTTTGATTATAATATATCTTGGTGACTTTCTTTTGGTATACCCTGTGTGGAGTTTGCTGAGCTTCTTCGATAGATATCTTCTTGTCTTTCATGATATCAGGGAAGTTTTCTGCCAACAAATCTTCAACAATTCTCTCTACATTTTCCTTTATTCCCCCCAGTTCTAGTACTCCAATCACTCCTAGGTTTTTCCTCTTGATAGAGTTCCACATGATTCTTAGAGTTTCTTCATTTTTTTAAAAATTGTTTTACCTGATTTTTCTTCAAATAAATTTGTGTCAAATGCTTTGTCTTCAATCTCACTAATTCTGACTTCCATTGCCTAAATTCTGCTCCTATGACTTTCTCTTGATTTGTCTAATTCTGAAATTTTATTGTTAATCTTTTGGATTTCTATTTGCTGTCTCTTTATGGATTCTTGCAACCTGTTAAATTTATCCTTAGGCTCTTTTAAAACCTTCCTAAATTCCTCTGTTGCTTTGTCCATGTGTTCCTTGGCTTGGTCTGCATTTTGCTGCTCTCTTTCCTGATCTCTTGAAGAGATCTGTATATTAATCTTTTGAATTCTACCTCTGGTAATTCCAAGACTTCCCCTTCCTCCAGGAGGTTTCCTGGTTCTTTATTTTGGTCTCTTGCTAAAGTCATCATAGTCTGCCTCTTTATGTGATTTTATATTGACTGTAGCCTCTGAGCCATCAATACATTATTATTTTTATTTATTTTATGTTTGCTCACTGTGTCCTAGCTTCTTGTTTTGTTTTGTTTTGATACTCCCAAATAGGCTGGTGGTGTGAGCTCCTTTGATTATTGGCATCTTTGAAGCTCTCACATCCTGTCACCAGGTCGTTAGAGCTGCTATTAGGTATATGAGCCCAGGAGTCTGTATACTTTTCTTGTGTGGATTCAGCTCAGGTGTCCAGTCAGTCACCAAGTGTGTAGTGCAGGCTCTCACCTGCAGTCCTAGACAGGCAGAGCTATGTACGGTTGATTGGAGCAGGCACAGGTATCTGGCTGCAGTAGGAGGTTTTGTGCTGAGCAAGGTAGGGTGCTGATGGCTGCCCCGGAGTGCCTGGGTGGAAGGTATGTCCCTGTTCCCTGGAGCGCATAGATGGGTGGGGTTTGCAAGCAGACTTTGGGCACCCAGTGCTGTTGGCTGTAAGGACTGGGTGGCAGCACTTATTCTTGGATCCCTGTCCTAGTGGTTAGGTGGAGTGGATGGGGCCACCAGTCCTCAGACCCCTGATGTGAGTGGTGAGGAACTTGCTTAATGGGTAGGGTGATGTCAAATGTCACAAATCTGCAACTGTTGCAGTTGAAAATAGGCTTCAGGTATATGCCCTGTTGTACTATGTTAATGAGAGCCTACACTGTTGAAATAGGCCCACACAGGTCTAGGCAGGAGTGAAAGGCATTTGAAGTCCATGAACCCTTATGCCTTTGCCTATGCCTGCCTTGAGGTCCCAGCTTAATGAAGCTAGCAGGTTCTTTTTTCCCGTTTGTTTGTTCATTTGTTCCCTCTCCAAAGCTAGGAGGCTAGCTTGGTTGTGCACGACAGGTCCCATTTCCAGCCTAGGGGGAACAGTAATCACCGAAGCCAAACCAGGACCAGTTCAGAGGGGGCAGATGATAGGGAAAGGGGCACTGCACAGAGGAGAAGGATTATATTGACCCTGCACAGTAGATTGGACATTTGCACTTAACTTTTGGAGTTCTAGCGCCACTTAGCCCTGGCTCTGGTGGCTTGTGCAGACTTTCCATGGCTCAGTATCTCCCAATGTGGGAAACGCATCCCGAGCACTACTGCTTCCCTCAGCCCACTTGTGCCAGCTAATCCAGCCTGCAGGGTGCTGGCCTGGTCAGGTCTGGCAAATCCTTGCTTCTTCTGAACTGTCTCTCCCTCTCCCTGCTGTTCAGTTCAACTCCTCAACTTTGTCTTTGGTGTTCAGGGCTCTTAGATTATCATATATAATCTGTTCGCTTGTTTTTTTTTCAGGCCTTTGTTGTAAGAGGGACCACAGGAAGCATCTATCTATCTATTCCACCATCTTGCCCCCCCCTCCAATGTTTTGTTTTTTAATGCTGGGAAGTGGGTATACATATATATATATTATATATATATTTACCTTTTTCTCTATGATCCTTAAATCTGAAATAGTCTGTCAGTTTGTAAGAAAGAATGATAGAACCATGGATAGTGGTTATAGACAACACTTTAAGAAGTTTTTGCTCTAAAGAGGGGAAACAGAAATGAGATGGTAGGTAAAAAAAAGCCACAGGATTAAGGGAGTTTTTTTTTTTTTTTTTAAGTTGGATAATATTAGGCATGTTTGTATACCGAAGGAAATGACCAACTTCAAAAGTGACTTCTTCAGTATGTGGAAGAGAGTGGGCCCAGAGAACATAAGGTGTGCTTCCTATTCTCTTATAGAAGTAGTATGAATGCTTATTCCTTCCATTCCACCATCCATCCTAAACTAATCATCCAAGACAGTGCCACTTCACCTGCCCGGTGTCTCTCTCCTTTCTTGTGATAATTTTACCTCAATTTTCACTTAAACGATTACTCTTCTACCATTTTATGCAGGCTTGGACAGTCACTACAAATGCCTTTTCTTTCATTGTTCTAAACTGTAGACGTATCACCCACATTAGGTGGAGTTGTAGGGATAAAGCTAGGCTTACTCTAATAGAGACTTACAACAATTCAGTGCCTTAAAGAGGATAAATGTTGATCTCTTGCCCACATAATAGTTCAGATTGGCTCTTCTTTACAAGGTTATTCAGACCTAGGGTCTTTCCACCTTGCTTTCCCACTATCTTCTGAGGCTGTTTGAAAAGAGCTCAGTTTCAGGCATCTTTTTGTTCCAGGAAAAGAGAGGGTGGTGGAGTAGGCACATGCGTGTCAAGCCTAAGCCAGAATCAGCTCACAGGATGCACACTCAAGGGAACTCAGTCACCGGGCATGCTGTAGGGGAGAGGCAGGTGGGCTGAGAAATGTAGTCACAAGATTGGGAAGCAGGGAAGAAGGGTTTTGGCAGACAACTCTTACTAAGTCAATTCCTTTTTTTTCATGGATTTTGAATCTTGGGTGGAATGACACAGGGACGAAAGCAGCTTAGGAGTTGTTCCATAAATAAACCGAGCTTTAGTTTCTGCCACATAGATTATTGCAGTACTTTTTGGTTCCAGTCCTTTCTGATATGAGGCTTTACAGCTTTTCTCTAAATTAGCTTCTCTCTACTGCTAAAGTTAGACAGAGTTGGTGTGTGGCTTCCATACAAAGAGACCTAATGATTATAAAATGGAATATTAAAAAAAAAAAAGAAGAAGTAAATCGCTCTCTCTAATGGGCAATGTATGTGGGCCCCTATCTGTAGGCAAAACATTTAAATTTATACACTCACAGTGCTTCCAGCTTCCAAAAAGATCTAGTTAACCAAACACTGCATTCTTTTTTTGGAAATCATATTGTTTTTCAACCATAGTAAGTATGATCTTATCAATTCTTATTCTGTTTTTACTTATTCATAACTGGATTTAACCTTCTATTCTAACTTAAAAGTGTCATGTATGCATGACTTAAATATATATATGTGCATATTTTTAGAAAGTAACTTTATCTTAAATTCTACTTAACATTTGGTTAGATAAAACATTAGTGAATTTCAGTTGTCTATAAAAAAAAAAGGTTGATTGGAAGAGAATCTTTCTAGAAAAACTTATTTATGTATTTTTAGAAGTGGACATTTAAATTGCTTGCTATAATGAAATTGATGTCTATGTAATGTCTAAAAGCATAAATACTTATGATTAAATCCCCACAACTCAAAGTATAGGTCCCTTGGAACTTTTATGTTATATTTTAAAAAATTCATATATACATATGTGTGTGTGCATAAATACATAGATTAAAATTCTACTTATCTTTCTAAAAATAGGTTTCTTGGGTCATTAGGAGATTATATGCTTTGATACATCTAGTTTCATTTTAATTATCAGATATCAAGAGATGCTGCTTCACTGGTATTGATCTAAACTGATGCAAATTTGAATATAATTAAGTGATCTTTTAACAATTTGCAAGTAATTTGTACCACAAATAATTGTGACGGGGGTTTACTGAGTTCTGTGATTTGTGATTGGCAGGCTTTGGTGGCTGGGGATAGGCCTTGGTGTTGATAGAACAAATTCCAAAGATTAGATAAATACCATAAAAAATAAGGATTTAGATATCTAGTAAGTCATGATCAAATTTTTGTTTCCCTAAAAAAGTAGACTTGTTTTCAACTATGGAAGTTATGCCTTACTAAGACGAATAAAACTGGTTAAGTTTATTTCTCTGTCCAATTCTATACTACCCTAGAAAAAATAATTTCTGAATTCTGAGCCAAAGGGGTTGTAAATAAAGGCACCAATGGAAATAGCTTTTGAATTAATTAGTAACCATTTTTCTCCTCTCTCAAATTGCCATCATGAACTAAATTATGAAGTTATCATAGATCTCTACAAAGGAAGTTTCTAATTAAAACCTAAAAGTCATTTCAAGCAATCACACACTAAAGATTACAAGTATAAATTCTTTTGCTATTTTCAATATAAATTGTTTCCATTTGATTGGATGGCCTTGTGGTTTTAGTATGTGAAACCACTTTAAATGCAAATTCAAATAATGACTATATGCAATTATTTGTATTCATTGCTATTCAGCTCATAAATATGTGGAAACTTAGAAATAAATATTAAGAAGTCCTACTTCATTTAATATTTTTTCACTTTCTGATATTTAAAAAAAACATAACTCAACATTTAAGGTTTTATGAACCATGGTTTAAAAAAAAAAGTGACTATAATGACCCTGTTCATGTTTGAAACTGTATTTAGGGAAAATTCAAATTCAATATTAACATGAACATACTTTGAGTAGAACTGATAATTATGCAAAGGCCATTTGGCTCAACAAAATTGACAGAGCAATGAACTTGGAGGTGTAACATCAATAATGACTTTGACATTCACTTGAATAGAGAACCCTCCCAGAAGTTTTCTGAGAAAAGTAAAAATGCTTTTATGGGTGGATGGGCTCATCGATACTTTTTATTTTCTTTCATAGCATTTCAATATTAAAAGATCTCAGGAGGTGAAACATATGCAAACTTAAGGAACCTCTATATTTTATCAAATTTTCACTTGCATTTAACATGAGTCTTAGGTACTCCCAGTATCTGATTCTTAATAACAAATGATATAAAGTGCATATTTAGTATATTTCTTTCCAAAGTCATTAACTTCATTAACATCGCTTTTTTATATGCCCCTTTTTCCTCTTCTGGGACATATACATGAAAGTATCTTAAGAATCTGAGAAGCTTGTAAAAGTTCAATGATGTCTTAAACTCATTGTACCAAAACTTATCGTTGATAGAGAACAATACATGGCTGCAGTTAATATCATGAATCTGGTATAAAATTCAACTTATACGAGCGTTAAAACTATGTCTTTATTGGACAAAATGACACTTAGCAGTGTGATTTATATGCCTGGTGTTTATGAAATATTTTGTGAGTTCAGAATATGTCATGAGAGAGAAGAGCTTTTGCTTATTTCTAAATACTTGTCTGTTACTGTTCTGAGATAATACAAAATCCAAAACCTGTTGCCGTCTAGTCAAGTCCGACGCATAGCAACCCTATAGGACAGAGTAGAACCACTCCCATAGGGTTTCCAAGGAGCGACTGGTGCATTCGAACTGCCAATCTTTTGCTTAGCAGCTGAGCTCTTAACCACTGCCACCAGGGCTCCAATACAAAAACAAGTGGTATGAAGCGAATTCTTGTTAGAAAGTTCTCACGGGAGTTAAAGCCAAGCCTCCAAATAAAAACACAGCCATAGTGAAACTCAGAAAGAGTACCCACCCAGCGGCTCTGTGGGAGAAAGACCTGGTTATCTGCTCCCATAAAGATTACAGCCTAGGAAACCCAATGGGGTGGTTCTACTCTGCAACACATGAGGTCACTATGAGTCAGAATCGACTCAACAGTTCCTAACTACAACAACAACCATAACTTGGTCACTGTTTTAAAGGAAATCCTAGTGTTGTCTCTAGGAATATAAGACATATCATGGTTTTTGATGACTTCTCACTAAAGGCTTGATAGCAAGAACTTCATTCACTAGTGTTTACTTTGTATAAAGGACTAGCCTATTGATAAATATTCTATCTGTCCAAAACATGCTTCTTCTATATGATCCTATAGAATGTCTCTGCCTATAATCCTGAAGATTACCAACTATACTCCTCTTCTTTAGATTTTTTCTTAATAATTGGGTGCCAAAACAGGCCAGGTGTGATGGAACAGAATACATTGAAACACAATCTCTTGTGCTTTTGAAGTTCTGGGAAAAATCAGAAGGATTTTTCTACCACCATCTAGAGGAAGTTTAAAGGTTTGGAAAATGAAATAACACAAAAAGGAAGTAAAGAGGTGGTTTGCAGATAGTGTTAAGTAATAGCATTTGGTTTCTGGCACAAGTTTTTTTTATTTCATATAATATCAAATTCCCAGAAGTACAATGGCTGAGGCTTGAACAGAAGAGCTCATTAGACTAGCGGTTATCGGAAGACTGCAATAGGAAAGACAAGAAGGGCACAGTGTGCTGAGATATCTGATACCCACGGGAAGGATAAAAGTGACCTAACACTTTTATCAAGAAAGAACACATAAACTTTAAACCAAAAATATCTCCCGAAGTCTTCTTAAAACCAAACAGTAGATCACGTTGACAACAGCAACTCAAAAGATTAGATAGGAAACTTAGGGAGCCATGAGTTTATACAATGAAGGAGGAATGATTCAGAAAAGGAGGGTGAGAATGGTGGCACAACTTGAAGAATGTAGTCAGTGTCACTGACTTGTACGTGTCGACATTGTTGAATTGGTATTTCTGCTGTGTATATTCTCAACCAGAACAAAAATTAAAGTAAAACAAACAAAAAGAAGGGACACATAAATACTGTTAGTCTTCGGCTAATTGAAGGGTAAAACGAGAAGGAAGAGATGTCAGAGTTATTTAACAAAAATCTACCAATGTCTATGGGTACCTACAACTGAACACATGTGTTAATGTCCTGCCTAAGTCAACTTGATAAGGGACAATCCTCGGTTGTGAGCTGGAGGTAAACCAGCTACTTGTGAACATGATGGCTCAGTGGAAATAATCCAGGGATGGTCCTGCATAGGCTTCTAATAACCATACTTCAATGGAGTTTTATTACTTTAGAAACACCCAAATATAAATTTTAAGCAGTTACTTAGAAACAAGGCACCAGGGATCAGGAGCGATTCAGAAATAGAGAGAGATTTTGGGAACACAGGTGAAGTTGCTGTGGTTGAAATAAAAAAAGGAAACAGAGAAAGAAAGAGAATGGTTATAATTAAATACAGAAGGAAAAAGCATGCAGAAAGGGAAATGCCAGAAAAGTGGACAGGGAACCTAGAAAAAGCAATGCCATAGGAGGCAGAGGTGAGCTTCAAAGAGGATGAAAGAGACCATAGGCCTGAAGGCCCAAGTGCTTAAAAGAAATATTGTCAAAAATGATGGGGCATGAAGATGAAAGTAGCCCTTTCATATACTAAAAACAGGAGTGTGGGTACAGAACACAGTGGAACTACCCAGGGAGTTCTCTAAGGAACTCCTGTTTTTTAAACTCATATGAAAATATGAAAGATGAATAAGAATGCATTAAAAAATAACCTAAATATGTAATCAGAAAGTCTATAAAATCCTGGAATTTTTTTTGAAATTAAAAAAATAATATTTTAAAACTTATATAATCTAAAAATATTTTATAAATTATATTCAGCACACACAGAAACATTCTGTAAGAAGCATAAGACCACCGTTTGTAAAAAAAAAAAAAAAATACTACGATGTTAGAGCAGAATTCTTTAATTCCTATTTTGTTTCCATTAATTTAGGAAGCTATTATTAAGCTTCTAGTGGAGCTTACAGACTAAGACTAGGAAGAAAGCCCTGGCAATCTACATCTGAAAATTTTTATTGTTGTTGTTAGGTGCTGTTGAGTCGACTTCACGTCAGAGCAACCCCATGTGACAGAGTAGAACTTCCCCATAGGGTTTTCTAGGCTGTAATCTTTACGGGAGCAGATTACCAGGTCTTTCTCCTGCAGAGCTGCTGGGTGGGTTCAAACTACCAACCTTTCCATTAGCAGCCAACTGTTTAACCATCACACCACTAGAGCTCCTTATTCTGAAAATTAGCCAGTGAAAATCCTATGGATCATGACAGAATATTGTCTGATATAGTGCTGGAAGCGGAGCCCCTAGGCTGGAGGGCACTCAAAATACACAGTGACTGCAGCAATGAGCTTGAGCATGTCGATGATTATGAAGATGGTACAAGACCTGGTAATGTCTTATTCTGGTGTAGATAGAATCGCCATAAGTCAGAGCTGCCTCCATGTCCGTTGTTTTTATTGCATACTAAGGGTCTAACATAAAGGCCATGTACTTGCCATGAGAGATTTTATGGCCTAGAGGTCTAAATCAAAAGAAAAAAATGCTCAAAACTCACCAGTAACTGGCCCACTGTTAGTGAGGGGATGTCTGGCTTCCGTCCAATACACTGTTGCATCTGATTGTTCTAAGAAGGTCTGGGTTGAATATTCTAACTTAAACAAATACATGAAAATCTATGAAGAATAGTGTAAACAGCAAATGGTCCCATTTTATAGAAAGGCAATGTTTAGCAACTTTCTGGAATAATTATTACATATTTGTTAATGAATGCTTTGAAAATAAATTATGAGTCAGCATGTTTTCACAAGGAACAATAATTGTCCAACAAACCTCATAAATGGATGAGGGCATGTACTAACTCTTGCAAATCTTGATTTTTAACCAGGTGTTTGACAAAAGCAGCCTATTGCTTGAAACAATGGAGAGATTCAATGATTCTACAGTTGGGTGTATTCTCAGAAAAAAGAAAGGTCTTACCCTAGAATAATAATACATTCCTCCATTGCTGTCCAGTTGATTCCAACTCATAGCAACCCTATAGGACAGAGTATAACTGCTTCATAGGGTTTCCAAGGAGTGGCTGGTGGATTTGAACTGCCGGCCTTCATGGTTAGCAGCTGTAGCTCTTAACCACTGTGCCACCAGGGTCTGGGTTATGTGCAGAGTGGAATCCTACAAAATCTCTTCAGTACCCTTCCTCCCTATGTGTAAGTATGAACTGTACTCGACATTAAGAATTTAAACATTATCATATTTAATCTTCTCCCTTTATAGAAGGCGTTTTCTTACTCTATGATTTAGGTGGGACAATACATACTCAGATTCCTTAAATTTTAAGGCAGATAGTATGGTGGGCAGAATAAGTAGGCAGAATATCTCATATCCTAATCCCCTAGAACCTGTGAATATGTTAGGTTAAATGGCAAAGAGGAATTAAGGTTGCTGATCAGCTGATCTTGAGATGGGGCATTATCCAGCTGTGCCTAAAGCAATCATAAGTGGATGAGGGAGGGGAAGAGAGAGAACCAGAGATGGGAGTGTGAGAAAGACTCAGCTGAAGATGCAGGCCTTGAAAATGGAATGTGGCCCGGGGATGTGGGATGCTTCCAGATGCTTGAAAAAGCAAGGACAGGGATTCTCCTTTAGAACCTCCAGAAAGGACACAATTTTGCCAACACTTTGATTTTTACCTAGCGAAAGCCATTTCAGGCTCTGATCTCCAGAAATGTAAGCTCATCAATTTGTTTTGCTTTGAGCCTCTGACTTTGTGGCAGCAGAAAACTCAAACAGAGAACTTTCATGATAAACTGGATTTAATATCAACTTTTCTAGATTTGGAGGCCAGTGTCTTTCTGCTACATAGAACACTCCTTCTCCTCTTCAGCTATTTAGTATAGGCATGTACCAAGTTTGCACATGACATAATGCAGTTGAAGAGAAGCTAATAAGTTGGAGCACAAGATCAAGTTTTATACATTAACAGGCTGAAGTAAGGGAAAATAAAATAATATTTAGTATTAAAAGGGGATATTTAGTATAAAAAATCAATTATACTGTGTTAAGGAAACACCTTGTATTTGATTTTACTTCTGCTAAGTCCAAATATTTTATTTTTTTGATTTTTATTTGTATAATCTACAGAAAGAAAGACTAAAACCCAAAACCAAACCCAGTGCCGTCGAGTTGATTCCGACTCATAGCGACCCTCTAGGACAGAGTAGAACTGCCCCATAGAGTTTCCAAGGAGTGCCTGGCAGATTTGAACTGCCGACTTTGGTTAGCAGCCGTAGCACTTAACCACTATACCACCAGGGTTTCCCGAAAGACTAGCCTAAGACTAAAAACCCACACCCATTGCCGTGGAGTCGATTCCGACTCATAGCTACCAGACCCTGGGAAATCTTGAGGTTAAGCATTTAACAGAAACCCCTATATGTCTTTTTTTGTTTTTATTGTCCTGATGGACCTCTTAAGCATAGTAAGTGAGAAAGTTCCATTATTTACAACAAACACGTTTTATGATTTTATGAACAATTATAAAATTTTGCGAGGTCTTTAATTAAGGGCTATATTCTACAAACTTCATATTTCACATTCAATGAATATAAAAGAGAAACTTTATACTGAATAGCTTATTAAGAGTCTGAGAAAATCTCAGGAAGCTTCTTCCTTCTTTAGGGACAACATAATAAAAATGGACCCCCCCATGCGAATTTAAATTTTAATAGTTTAAAGTCTCCTACCTGTATTGCTTCCTTTGTCTTTGTGTACCTGAAGTCAATGGAATGTAAGATGTCCAAGTGCTCTCTTTTATCTCATTGATAAGGCAATGACTTCCTTAAGCTTTGTATTATAACACTGATTTCTCTTAAGACTTACACCGTATGTTCACTTAGTCTCAACTAAGGCTCAGGCAAACTATTTAAGTTTATGTTATATTTCTACAAGTCTACTGGTTGAATACTCCACCTGTTTTAATTAGCGATATTTGTTACTTAGGCTATATTAATGTAGCTGCAGTGAGAGGAAAGTTCTGAAAAAAAAAATTACCTTTGGTTCTGGCTGTCTCTGACTCATGAAAATGAGAATGAGCCTCCTTTGGCATGATCATTAGGATACTGGCAAAACTGGGAGAGCCTAATAATTCAAACAGTTTTTTGTTGATGTAAAGTGAATTTGAGATTGCCCTTTTCATTTGCACTAAAGCCAAAACCAAACCTGCTGCCATCGAGTCGTTTCTGACTCATTGCAACCCTCTAGGACAGAGTAGATCTGCCCCACAGGGTTTCCAAGGAGCTCCTGGACTAAAAAAAAAATTTTTTTTTTTTTTTAGGTTTTATAAATGAGAATGGCCTTCAGCTCTTTCTCATTTATAAAACCAGAACATACTAGAATGGCAGTGAGGTTGCCTAAGGCTATTTCCATTAGTCAAAAACACTGAGTTGTGTGTTGAGCATGCTTTGAGTATTTTGAAAAACCCTCCATGTTCTTCTTTAGAATATTTGAGTACATTGTGATTATTCTCAGCCCTAGTGTTATGGATACCACTACAGTGAAATGGAGAGAACTTTTAATATACAGTAGGCTTGTGGTCTAATCTCTACGTCTTACTAGAGTGTTGTTATAAATTGGTCAGTTGGCTTTTCTGAGCCTAGTGACTTAGCCTGTAAAATAAAGAAGCTGTGCCTATTTTACACAGAATAAGTCAACATGAAATGAGATGATATATGTGAAACAGACAGTGTCTGCCATGTGGTAGGTTGTACAATTCAAGATGATTGACTCTGAATCTGTCCCCTGGGAATGGCATGTTCATATTTATGTACAAAAATTGTTAGTTGAACCCCTTATGCAGACTTCTCTACAACAGTGGTCTTCAGTCTGGGGTATCATTCTCCAGAATCTGAACTTTCATTTTCCTTCTTTCCTAAAATGTGGCCACCTGAGTATAGGCCTGAGGTCAGCTTCATTCTGGATTCTCATTCTTCTTTCCCACCTTCCCTTTCGCATCATTGTTCTGCCCCATAAAAAAGACAGATCACACGGCATCCTGATTTTTACTCCAGAATAAAGATTTTGGAGATGCCAGGTGCAGACACACATCAAAGTATTCAGAAAGTGCAGGGCCCTTGTGACCAGGTACCAAACTCTTCACAAGGAGGTGATTTTCAATTTGCTTTTAAGAAAACTGAAGGACTAACCAATCTTTTAGATGATAATTATGATGACAAATAGCTATACGATTATGAACATAAAACTAGAAATGTATTTGAGAGAATTTGAGCATCGCAGAAGCAACACAACACTTTTTTTCCATCCCCCTCAACTTACTGAGGTAAAAAAGCTTTCTCAGCTTTCACTTCTGTAAAACCAATAACAAAGTGCAGAAATGGAACTGATGCTGAACCCATCAAAGTCTAACAATAATAATACTCATTTTTTTTTATGAATACATAGATTAATTAAAAATAGCTCTATCCAGGTCATTACCAGATTCATTTTTAATAAAACTATACTAAGTATATATAATTTTGTATCAAAATGCAAGATCGTTATGTTGGAGTTTTAATTAATAAAATTATAATGATAACTCACTGAAAGCAAACAAAATAAAACATTTTTATTTCCAACAGTTCTGCCTAATGGTCCAAATACAATGTTTAAATATCATATATATTTTTGTTGCAGATCTAGAGCGTGTCTTAGTTTATCCAGTGCTGCTATAACAGAAATACCACAAGTGGATGGCTTTAACAAAGAGAAATTTATTCTCTCACAGTTCAGGAGGCTAGAACTCCAAATTCAGGGTGCCAGTTCCAGGAGAGGGCTTTTTTTCTCTGTCAACTCTCGGGGAAGGTACCTATCACCAATCTTCCCCTGTCTATGAGCTTCTCAGAGCAGGGACTCTGGGTCCAAAGGAAGCGCTCTGTTCCTGGTTCTTCTTTTTTGGTGGCAGGAGGTCCCCCTCTGCTCACTTCTCTCTTTTATATCTCAAAAGAGATTGACTCAAGATACAACCTAATCCTGTAGATTGTGTCCTGCCTCATTAACATAACTGCCTTGAATCCTGCCTCATTAACATCATAAAGGTTAGGATTTTCAACACATAGGATAATCATATCAGGTCACGAAATGGTAGACAATCACACAGTACTGGGAATCATGGCCTAGCCAAGTCTATACACATTTTTTGGGGACATAATTCAATCTCTAACAGAGTGTTAGTGTGTTCTAGGTGCCAGCTACAGTGTAAGCAGGCTGTAAGAGTGAGCTGGGCTCAGGGTTCAATTCCCTGGAAGTACTCAGGGGTTAGATTCCCCATAGTTACTTCCACTGTGATTTCCTGCCACTCTCCTGTAACTCTTCTGTCCTCCTTGGGTCCCTCCTTCACCCAGGAGCAATGGGCTCATAGACCTGGCCTTGGTGTTTCATATTCAAGAAGAAATGAAGAAACTCCGTGTGAAAATCTAACAGTACTTAGAACACTTAAAAATTGCTATTAAAATTAAATGTCAAAACTGGTTTAATAATTCCCAAATTTTAAAGAATTCTTCATATTATTATTTTACCTCACAGCAACACTTTGTGTATTTCTAGTTGCTGTTCTAGTAGAAATTGCTCTTGAAAGGGGAAGAGAAAGAAATAACAACTATTTTTTTCAAAACACCCAGGACCACGACGCTCCCCCAATGCTGGCAAATATCAAGATGTAGTCATAATTCCACTCCAGTTACTCCTCTGCTGACGTAATAACAAGGCCAAGTCAGACTGCTTTTATTTTTTCCTCAGTATTGAGAAAATGAAATAAAATTTCCTTTTTGAATGTTTACTAATCAACATGTGAAGCATATTGTTTGTCCTTAAGTTTGAAAAAAATATGCAGGAAATAATGTTTCATTACTATAATTACAATGTATGCCCTACATTTGTAGTTATAGAGATTTTGTCTTACTATATATTTATCAGATCCCTGGTGGCACAGTGGTTAAGAGCTATGGTGAGCTACGGCTGCTAACCAAAAGGTCAGCTGTTCGAATCATCAGCTGCTCCTTGGAAGCCCTATGGAGCAGTTCTACTCTGTCCTATAGGGTCTATATGAGTTGAAATTGAGTCCGTGGCATTTTTTTGTTTTTAAATATATTTATCATCTGTCTTGGAAGAAGTATACAGCCAGAGTGCTCCTTAGGAGCAAGGATGACAAGACTTTGTCTCATGTACTTTGGACATGTTATCAAAAAAAAAAGTGGACATGTTATCAGGAGGGATCAATCCCTGGAGAAGGACATCATGCTTGGTAAGGTAGAGGGTCAGTGAAAAAGAGGAAGACCTTCAAGGAGATAGATTGTCACGGTGGGTGCAACAGTGGGCTCAAATGTAGCAGTGATTGTGAGAATGGTGTAGGACTCGTCACTGTTTTGTTTTCTGTTATAGAGGCAGGCCCTGGGTTACGAACTAGATCAGGTCCTAAATCTGTCTTTAAATCCAATTTGTAGGTAAGTCAGAACAGGTACATATGGTTCTTATTTAGCATAGCTAGTCAAATGTTTGTCTTAGTATATAGCATACATTTTACCTTTCTGTGCACATGAAACACTTAAGAGACACTTCCAAACCGTGCAATGTTTTCACGAGCATCACAAAGTAGTGCGTGCGTTCGTTATTATGAACAATTGCATTTAACTCAAAATTTTAAAATAACAGGCTTTACAGCAGTCCATTCTTAAGTATGAGCTGTCCGTAAGTCGGATGTTCGTTACCAGGGGACTGCCTGTAATAAGGTTGTTATGAGTCGGAATTGACTCAACGGCACCTAACAACAACAACAATGTGTATTTATCAATATTTTAAAAATATTTGACTTTGACATGTAGAATGTAAGATACTGTATTTCAATTTCACTTGAGAGTAAAAGTGCTAGGTGTATAGCAGCACCATTTTAAGGCATTTTATCTTTTTTCCTTGCCAGCTGTGCCTTTCTTTTATTCACTCTCCACTGCTAATAAGTTTTCCTGCTTTAAAAGTTACAGAGATTTAGACAACATTTATAATGACATATTTTGCCCAATTATTTCTGGTGTTTTAAATGATAGTTTGAAGATAACCAGAAACGCACACACAGTAACTTCTCTTTTGGTCTAGCTCTTCTATGAACTTTGCTTTTCTGTCATGAACAACTAATTACTGCTTCTATACAGATTGATTCCCTGAAGCTAATAAAAATGACCTTATAGCCTTATGCATAAAATTCCTCACATAAATTTGAATAATTTAATCTTAAAATTAGTGTCTTCATTCTGTCTTAAAAAGTATAATGATTTCATATTTATGTATTTACAACTTCAGGGATGTCAAGAGCAAGCAGGCTGGAACAACCTTGGTGAAGCCCGGGGGGATAATAGTACAGCTGAGTGGCTGAAGATTCAGCAGAGGCTTATAAAAAGCAATAGCCACAACACAGTATAAGAACATCTCAACAGGAACTAGTTTAAAGACCCTGGTATTATTTCTAATAGAGAAGCATTCCAGTGTATCCTAATCAACACAGTTTAGTTGATTTGTTCCTGCTTCCTTCTTGTTTAAAGAATACTTTCTCCCTGGTAAACAACACCCCATACCTATTGGATTGAACAAATTCCAGATTGGACCCCCCTAATTCTCAACTACTGTTCACACACTCTATAGTCTCCTTGGCTTGAGTGTGGGTAGAACTTGCCTCTAGGAAATTGAAGAAGTGATGGGTTGTCACCACCCTGACAAAGGTGTGAGGATTTTGAGGATGCAATTAAGATTCCCCCCATATCAGGTATGCTGAGTTAGTCATAAATGAAATTCTCTTGTGTGGATCTTCCTTAATCAGGTAAAATCTTTAAATAATGGAATGGTCTTCCCTGAACTGAGGGACTCCAAACAGCAGAGGTTTTCCTTATTGGTTTGATGAAGTAAGTGGCCATGTGTCAAGGACTGTGAATGAGACTTCTAGAAACTCCAGGTAGCCTTTAGTTGCTGAGAGAAGCCTGCAGTTAACAGTCAGCAAGAATCCACAGCCTTTAGCCCTACCTGAGTGAAAGTAGAAGCAGATTCTTCCCCATCTGAGCCTCCAGATGAGAACACAGCCCAGCCAGCACCTTGATTGTAGCCTTGTTAGACCCTAAGCAGACGACCCAGCTATGTTTTGCCCATTCTCCCGACCAATAGAAACTTTGAGGTACAAGTGCATATTGTTTTAAGCTGCTAAGATTATGCTAATTAGTTATGCAGCATGAGAAAACTAATACAGTCATCTTTCAGAAAGAGAAAGATTCACTTCGAAGATATTACTACTAACCAAGAGGGAATTCTAGTCAATGCTGAAGTGGTTGATGTTAGACTCATTGTTTATTAACTTTGCCTCTCTTTTTAGTTCTCCTAGTTTGCATAGTCTTTTCTGAAAGTTAATTATGTATCTGATAGTATATGAAGCATATAATAAACTGAAGGTATTACATGTGATGGTATCAGTCCTGGGATCAGTGTGGCAGCGCCACTGCTCTTGTGAGAACTGGAAAGAGTGTAATTTAAAGCCTTAGCTCAGTGCATCAAAATCCATCTGCTGCCACCTCTTCTTGTCAGATACAACTTGTTTTGCACTCTGTCACTGACACATTGTTTTGCACATTTATATCTAGTACCATCTGGATCATCTGGTTTACCCAATATTCTCACATGTTTTAGTTGAATACTTCAACTCCTAGGTGCCCCATTGCTCACTGGGTGGACCCTGCTTCCCCTGCACCATTTTTTAGGAGAATGACTACCAGGGTAACCTTTTGCTTGGCATCGGGCCCCTCCCGGTGTCCTACAGTAACCCCATGCAGCTGCTGTTTGCTCCAACAACCTCAGCCAGCATCTTTGGCCATTACAGATGGCTTCCCCATAGCAATCATGAGTTGCTCTTTTTGAATAAATCTTTCTGGTCTACATATTGTTAGGTGTTGCCTATTTAGAAAACTAAAAAAAAAAAAAAAAAAAAAAATGTTAGAGCCTTAATTTCTAATCAAATTGGTTGGAAATTCATTGATTCATTCATTTATTAACATTAAAAATTGCACATATCAAGAGCAGACCATCAGCCAGGTGCTGCCCTTAGTGCTAAGGATGAAAAAAGAAAAGTATATGCCCCTGCCTTCCAGGATTTTAGAACCCTGGTGGAATAGTGTCTAAGCCTTTGGCTGGTAACCAAAAGATTGGTAGTTCTAATCGACCAGCAGTTCTCCCACTTTAAAATTAAAGTAAAAAGGGCAGATGCAGCCATTGCTTTAAAAACAAACGTGCAAAAAAGCCCTGGGTTTAGTTCAACTCCAGGTCGGGGCAGATCTCCCATGAGACTGTGCTCATTGCTCCTCCCTATATTGATAGCATTTGCACACATCTTGGCGTCTAATGGAAACTCTGCTGGTGTAGTGGAAACCCTGGTAGCACAGAGGTGAAGAACTACGGCTGCTAACCAAAAGGTCGGCAGTTCGAATCCACCAGGCACTCACTGAAAACCGTATGGGGCAGTTCTACTCTGTCCTCTAGAGTCGCTATGAGTCGGAGTAGATTCGACAACAGCGGGTTTGGCTTCTAATCACATAATCCAGTATTGATTCTGACCCCTTACCATCTGAGTTCTGGTTTTTGCCACCTGCCGATTCCCATATTCTCAAGTGACTCTCTACCCTTCTACCCCCATCCTATTTCTGCAAAATACTAGATACTTTGTGACCATGGTATCTTCTTCCTCTGGCTACTGGGTTAGTATGTGCTTTTTTCTCAATAGCTTTTTCAATTTCTCAAAAATACTTAATTCGAAGACCAGGTATTGAGTATTTCAAAGAGGAGATGGCCCAGGGTGAGTGGAGTGGAAGGGAAGAGCACAGCAAATAAAAGTCCAATCCTTTCTCCCCTCCCAAATTTCTTTTTCAGCTACCTCATCTCTGAAATCCTCTTCGTATAGCCCTCTTCCTGCAAGGAGTCCAGAAACTCCTCATGTTTCCTCAAGGATTTTCATCTGGAATGGTAAAGGAGTCTTCGTATGTGTTTGCAGAATAGCGCCCCCTGTCTTCTGAAACCTGTGGACTAGCTTGAAACCCAGGCTTTCAAGAAAACACTTTCACTGCCAGCTGGTATTAAGACCTTATCTCAAAGACAGTGAACTCCCTAAAATGAATTCTAGCAAATAAGCAAAATTCAGAGGCATTTTTTATCTTTAAATATTTAATTGAGGTCAGTTTGTCTCTAAAGTATGACACATGAGCTTGGTCATCTTTAAAAAATTATGGGACGTACTTTGTTGAAAACTATGTCATATCTTCTCATTCATATATGAAGACGATGCTACCATTTCAACATTTGTGAAATGTGGTTTTGGGGCTATTTTTGTAGTGGCCGAAATATGTTATGATGGGGAAACAGCAAGTATTAAAAAGGTTTGAATCTGCATTATTTGATGGTATATTTGCTTAAATAACATTGGTATTAAAGCACAATTTTAAGGATCAAATAATCTAAAAGGGTTATTGCCCTTATGGAAACCCTGGTAGAGTTTCCATAGCAACTACTAGGGCTGCTAACCAAAGTGTCCGCAGTTGGAATCCACCAGGCACTCCTTGGAAACTCCATGGGGCAGTTCTATTCTGTGTGATGGGTTCGCTATGAGTTGGAATCAACTCGATAGCATATTTTTTAAATTTTTTCACTTTTAATTGCCTTTATAGAGCTCTGGAGCACTGTGGTTAAGTGCTATGGCTGTTAACCAAAAGGTCAACAGTTCTAATCCACCAGTTGCTCCTTGGAAACCCTAGGGGGCAGTTCTACTCTGTCTTATAGGGTCACTGTGAGACAGAATTGACTCGACAGCAAGGGGTTTGGTTTTCGGTTTTATTGTCTTTATAACCACTAATAACCATGTGTACTATAAGGAAATTTATATATAAATTGTATATATACTCTGCAATAAGTGCACTTGGGCTCAAAGCCTGGGTCCAGAATTGACTTTTTTTATGCCCTTAGCAAAAATGTATCCTCTCTGGTCCTCAGAAGGCATGAATTCACTGACTTTTTCACAGGACATCCTTTACAGATTTTTAACCCAATCTATCTCAAATCCTTTGTCAATCAAGAAGGAAATAGCTTCAAATTCACTGGGTTGTTGATTGGATTGAATAAAATAGCACTTGTGTAGTGTTCCCGTAAGTGTCTAGAACTTAGTAGATGCTTCAAAACATTTGTAAACCCATCTCTCCCTTCTTTTCCCCAATTTCTTCTCCCTCTCCCACTCTTGGCCTATTTTAGTATAAGTGTTTCACTTATGAAGAAAACTAGAAGTTGATGAGAAATAGATGTGTTAGGTTTTCAACTGGTTTATCAGGCAGAATGTAAGCACTTCAAAAGCCGTTGCCATCGCTTTGTGACGGGCTTGGTGAGGGACTTTTATTGCACAGGATTTCTTATTTGTTTCATTAAATGATATATTTTTTCTTTGTCTTTTTTTCCCCTCATCTTTAATAAATCGTATCAAGATGCACAAGGCAGTTTCCGTGGGCTTCCATGTTGATCCTGGCAGTGTCAGAAGATTAAATATAAAATGAAATTGCTGTTTTTCCCTTTTCACACAAGAGCCATCCAGGCAATGGAGGGAGAGAGGCAGCTCCCTCTCCCAGAGGCCCTTGGCGTGCCGTGAAATATTGGTATTCGAATTAGAGTCTAATCAGGAGCAGCAGACAAACTGACGGGTTTCAGCCTTGTCTTTTTTGTAGCCAATACCCCAGACTCCCAGCGTTTATGTCTTCCATGTACTTTCTTTAATTAGCACTGTAATAGCTCGGTTTCAGAGAGCTGGTTCAGGAGAGAACTTTCCCAAAGCCACCAAATGGTCACAAGCAGGAGGTGATTATATTTAGTCTCCAGCACCAGACATCTGCATGCATTCTTTGTGTCGCAGTGTGCTTTTCAAGATGTGTCCCCAATAACTGCTGTCCAGAGGGACGTGATGCTGCCAGCAAATGCATCTGAAAACGCGCCTAGCCTCATTAGCTGCTGTCTGCATGCTATTGATTTAGATCAGTTTTATAGCCAGGTTCTCAGTTCTCCATTAAGCACTGGTTTATGTTGGACAGTGAGGAAAAAAAGTATTTGTGCACTGTGCACTGATAATTGTTTTATTAGGCTTGAATCAAAAAAAAAAATTGTGCTTCAACTTTTTATTAGCCCTTCATGTGTTAATTATGGATGGGGCTCATGGAATATTCCATGCTTAGAGATTTAACTCTTTTCATTATAAACATTGATTCAATATTATGTAAATTATGTTGATAGTCAATAATTAAAACAAGAATAAAACCCCACTCTAATGAATCTCATAGGATTCGATGCGTTACTTTCATAATACAACGTTAAAAAAAATATGACCCCTGTGGAAATATGGTGATTCATTCTTCTAATTTTTTTTCCCATATTTTAACATCTCTGAAAACGTTAGCATGTATACTGCAATAGATGTGATAAGAAATCATTTTGTTACTTTTTTTGGAGGATATAACAATGGCGTACCTCATCACCATTGGCATGTTAGATAAAATATAGTATATGGGTTTCTGATTAGTTAATAATTATCTGTCATAAAGCACAGCTTGTGCTAAAAACTGTGTGACTTTTTTGCTTTAACAATTGAGTTTACCTAATTTCATTGTTTTAGACAAAATTGCTTCCTATCTAATGACTACAAATACAGCATTAATCCTTATTTATTAATATGCTAAAATCCTCTCATGATTGAGTGTAGATTTAAGAAAATTAATTCGAAATTCAATTCCTCCATAAAGAAAATCGATTACTTGGCCAGAATGAGAGAAGCCTGAGTACCAGGAGGCTGAAGGCTGCTCTCCTCCAGGGCCCCCTCCCTCCTGCTTTTGTGGTGATGGAGAGCGTGGGCGCTCCTAGTCCTCTGGGCAGTAAGCTAAAGGGGAAGAGACTGCATTTTGAGGAGGAATTTTTTAAAGTGAAAATGACATTCCTCTCCCTGCCCCATTGTGAAATTACTACATGTTCGCTCAAAAACAATAGAAGGCTTATTTGAAGAAAAATAGCAATACTATACATTAATATTTAGATTATAACCTATTAGATAATTTCTATGGCTATATATTAGATACTATATAATATTATATATATTTTACACACATTGTATATACTTTTTTTTTTTAGCACAGGTAGGATCATACTATAACACTATTAGAAACTTACTCTTTCACTTAACAATGTTGTAGTTGTTAGGTGCCACTGAGTCAATTTTTGATGCACAGAGACCCCATGGGACAGAGTAGAACTGCCCCATAGGGTTTTCTAGGCTGTAATCTTTATGGGAGCAGATAGCTTGATCTTTCTCCCATGGAGCTTCTAGGTGGGTTTAAGCCACCAGCCTTTTGGTTAGCAGCCGAGTGCTGAACTATTAATGTAGGTAGTATAAAGTTAGACACCATGGAATATAATAGTTGCAGAATATTCCATTTTGTGAGTATAAATAAATAAATAATAAAATGGCTAAATTTTATTTTGTAACTAATACCTGACTTGCACTGCGCTGAGAACTGTATTTAACACTTAAAAAAATAAAATAAAATAAACATATGAAGTGCATACCCTATCTCTTTTAAATTTCACAACCATCCTATCATGTGAAACTGAGTCTTGAGGACTCAGCAATTCCACCAACGTTACACAGCTAGGAAGTAACGAACGTAAGATTTGAATTTAGGCTCTCTGGTTTTACTATACAGACTCTTAACTTTACGCGTGGCACAGCCCTGTGTAGTATTATACATTCTAAGCCTGGATCAGTCCCACAATGGTGGACAATTAAGTCATTCTCAATTGTTTTGCTGTAACAGTAGTACAGTGTTTACCATCCTTTTGTACATCTTTGTTCAGTTAATAAATTGTTTCCTCAGGATAAATGTTTGACATACATTGTGGTATTTCCCTACAGACAGGTTCCATTAATTTACAGGTTCATTAGAGTGTTAGGCTGTGGCTGTTTCCATGTCTTCCCATCTACTGTCTGTTAACATGTAGGATTTCTAAACAGGGTGTGATGGTTTTAGGACAGTAACTGAGCCAGCAGGATCAAAGGAGGACTGAATCTTGCCCTGCAGATCATCAGCTCTTTTATAGGATATTCTTAATAGCATTTATATATGATCACTTTTTTTAGTTAAGTTTTTTTTTTTACTGTAGTAAAAAAAAAAATAGTAAAGGTATACATAAAAAATATTCACCTATTCAACAATTTTTATATGTACAAGTCAGTGACATTGCTTACGTTCATCATGTCGTACAACCATTACCACTATATTTTTCCAAATTATTCCACCACCATTAACAGAAACTCAGTGTCCTCTAAGCAATGACTCCCCATTTTCCCCTTCCTCCCACCCCTGGTAACCACTAATAAGCTTTGGTCTCTATATATTTGACTATTTTATATGAGACGGATCACACAATGTTTATTTTGTGACTGACTTATTTCAAGCAATAGTACCACCCTTGTTTTTTTGTTTATTGGCAATCACTGATTCTAACATTAGCCAATGGGTTGTATTCCTTTACCATCATTTTTATTAATGCTCCCAATGTCTCAGTGGCCAGTGGTAAGCTTTTCAATGCAGCTCCTATGTCCTTTTGATATGTCTTCATTAATTTTTTAGTACTTCTTGGCTGTTTGGCCCAATATGTTCTGGAATCTCATTGTATTTTCCCAGCCCTAGCCTGAAATAAACTATTTCTGCACAGTTTCTTTAGTGGAGAATAGAGTTTAGAAACCAAGATGCAGGGTCTGGGGCAGATCATTTCTATTGGGGCATAATTGCCAGAAAAACTAACAAATATGTATAGGACTATCAATACATAGAAACATACGTTTATTCATAATACATACGTATAAACATATACATATCTATATACACACCCAATATCTGTTGTTAAATATATAGATCTTGAAAACTATGGTTTATACTGATACATATAATTTCACTTGAATACAATGAAGTTCATTCTAGAATTTCTCATTGCTATATTTTTTTATATTTGCAGCTCCCTTTTCTGATATTGAGAAACCTTGCTGTCAATACTCATAATATACTGGGATGCAGAGGCAAGTAGTTGCAAGATTGCTAGTCCATCCCCTGCAAAAAGTACAAGCAATACTGTGAAAAAATTGTCCTTTCAAATACTAAGAAAATTACTATTCCTTGGAGCATAAAATGTGAAATGTAGAAGAAAACGCTAAGCTCCTTAAGGGAAGAAATAATTTCTTATACAATTTTTTATCCCCCACTCTAGAATGAGAATGTTATGTAATCAATAGAATTTGAAGAATAAATAAATGTGCTATTTTTCCAAAATGAACTGGAATTTTGAATGAGAAGGCCAATCTCTACCTTCCATATGGAAGATGTAGGGAATCCAATTTGGGAGTTGCAGATGGTAGGTGCTGAGACTGAACCTTTGGGGAGAGATTTTGCTGGGCCCATTTTCATATTGCCTCATACAGATGACAGCATGTTGATTACTGTCTGGCTCCACCTGGGTTATCAATCTGGTATGAGAAGCTTTTATCCCTCTAGGACCGATTAGGTGTGTTCTTACATGCAAGATTCAGAGGATATTACAATAATTTTAAGTTTTCCTTTCTGCATGCCATCCTGACAGAAGTACGAAAATGTATTCATATTTATATAGCCATTTGCTTGTTATGCATAGAGACGTGACCAAAAAGTTTACTGCATATTCATTTTTCATTCTACATATTTAAAAACAATCTTTATTTGTGTCTTCAGCTCTAATTAGCCATCCCATTCACAGATGTTTCCAGTGGTTCTTCAACAGAAAGGCAAGATGTAGTCTTTACTGTGTGTCTAGATTAGATCAACTTTTCCCATTTCAGTGAATTTTGATTAATTCAGTGAGACTCCAAAAGCACAAATGTAACTGTGTTCCTTGTGATTTTTCTGTGATGGTCTTTATTTGCTGAAATTTCTAATTCCTGCACTGATAAGAACACATGCATGAGACATGTTGAACGGTCAAAGTAGAAACTTTAGAATTCTAATATAATCATTCACCATTTTAGTTTACTTATCAACAACTACACGTACCCCAGCCCACATGATGTTGTTTCTATAAACCCTATTTCTAGCTCTAAGTTTGGTTGGAAATGCCATTGAATTATCCATATAATTTTGAAACATTTAGCTCTTTCTCTCAAACACACTCTTATAGTTTCCCAAATCCATAAGCAGTTTAGTATGACCTGTAATAGGTGTGTAACTGATTGTTTTTTTATATGTACAACTGTGTTGACATGCAAATTAAACTGGAAATAATGCTCTGTGAAATATGGGAGAACAGTGTATTGAAAGTGATTGATCAATACTCATTATGCAAGTTTAATGAGATTTGTTATTTTAACAATCAAGTATCAAAGTAGAAACATAAGTCAATATTTTCATGGCCTATTCAAAAGTGCCTTTACTTTTTATTAATAATCCTCAACTTGTTTTCAGTTATCAAGAGCAAATTATGCATAAAGCTGGTAAAATTTATCTTAAATTCTTATTTGAAAGGATGCTTATAAATCAGGTGATCAGAGTGGCTCCTAAGAAACCACAGAAAACTGCATGATATTGTAAAAGACAGTTAAGGTGATGAAGAGAGTGGTGAGTTAATGAGATTCTTTAGTTGAAAGATACTGCAGATTGGAGAATTAGAATCTGTTAACATCAAACTTCAGCCTCACGTGGAAATCCCATCCTGTGATGGAGATAATGGGTTAGAGGCATAAGTATTATCTGTAGCTTGAAAGGCCGTGATGCTGGCTCAACTTGTTAGGTAATGCTCTTATGTTATTTTTATTTTACCATACAGGCATCTCAGCAACCTGTATCTATGTTTAAATATATCATTGTTTTTGTTGCATACTGTCGAGTCAATTCTGACCCCATGTATTAGAGTAGAACTGCCCTGTAATCTTTACAGAAAGATCACCACGTCTTTCTCTCATGGAGCCACTGGATGGGTTCGAACTACCAACATTTTCGTTACAAGCCGAGAGCTTAACTGCTGTGCCACAAGGGCTCCTACATCTAAATATACATGTATTTATCAATTTCACTTGAACTTTTTCTAATTATGTAACATGACAGGTGCTTAAGGATATATTACCTAGGTGTTCATTGAAGCATTGTGTATCACAGGGAAATACTATGAAGAAGCCCCACAAATCAAGGGTGCATTTGCACATGATGGAGATGTATGCGAGAGGGAATCCCCCGGGTATTGCAAATGGTTAACAAAAGCCTCTAACCAAAAGATTGGAGGTTCAAGTCCCCCCAGAGGTGCCTTAAAGAAAGGTCTAGTGATTGATTTCTGAAAAATCAGCCATTGAAAACCCTGTGGAAGCACAGTTCTACTCTGACACACATGAGATTGCCATGAGTCAGAATCGACTGGGAAACTGGTTCACCCAAGAGGTAAAGGTAGCTTTTAAAGAGAGGCTAGCTTTTCAAAAAGGAGCCCTGGTGGTGCAAAGATTAAGCACTGGGATGTTAACCAAAAGGTTGGCGGTTTGAACCCACCCAGCAGGTCCACAAGACCAGGAGATCTGCTTCCATAAAGATTACAGCCAAGAAAACCCTGTGGTGCAATTCTACTCTGTCACATGGGGTCATTATGAGTTGGAATTGACTGGATGGCTCCCAGCGACAACAACAAGGTGTGAGGTAGATCTCACTGGTGCGATTAACAGATGACCTTACAGCACATCGACTGACAGAAACAGTTTATAATAAGATATTATAATTCAATACATGTAAACTCACACACACACGCATGCACACATACACACTCATACTCACACATGTAACACATGTGGCCATTCTGACAACAGGGAGCGTCAATCCTCAGCCTTCTTCTCCTGGAAGAATGTGTTCCTAGGGGTCTGTGACATTCCTTATGCCTTTTTTTTTTTTTTTGGCAAGATCACACAAACCTACAGTCATGCTGAGTGACTTGACCTTGTGCTATGCCGAGCCCGGTTTCTCTGATCTGCTTACTCTCCCATTTCACACATTCCGTTTCTCAGACCTCCCATCCTCATGTTCAGTGGATGACGTCGTCTCTCTGAGAGACTTGGAGTGGTCAGAGACGTCACTGCCACTCTACACCATGTCTACATGCTGCTCTGTACCTCTGCAGTGGACTCCATGTTCCTCCCTATTCGCCCAGGTAAATTGTCCTTGCTTCTTTACAGGGCTGATTTCTTCACAGGTGCACTAGATCTCCAACCCTTGAATCTGTTTAAGGACATAGGTGCAGCAATTCTCCACTCTTTGTCATTGCTATGGGCTGATTGGGATCCCCCAAAAGATATGTTCAAGTCCTAATCCCCAGTACTTGTGAATGTGACCTTATTTGGAAATAAGGTCTTTGCAGATGTAATTAGTTAACATGAGGTCATACGGAGCATTTTGGCCCCTCATTCCATCTGACTGTGTCCTTATAAGAAGAGAAGAATAAAATAGATACACTGGAAAGACAGCCATGAGAAGATGGAGGCAGAGTGGAGTGATGCTGCCACAAGCCAAGGAATGCCTAGAGCTCTCCCCCTAGAGAGTAAGGCCCTCGTGACATCTTGATTTCTGACTTCTAGCCTCCAGAACTGTCAGTGAATAAACTTCTGTGTTTTAGAGCCACCCAGTTTGTGGTAGTTTGTTATGGCAGTCAGAGGAAATTAAAGCACTCATACATCTAATTTTTTTTTCTAATTTCTACTAAGTCGCAATATACAAATATGCTGTAATTTCTTCCAACATAAAAAGAAAACAATATTCTTGCAGCACACATCTTCCTTTGGCTATCCCTCCTCCCACTGTTTCCTTTTTTTTTTTTTGCTTTGCTTTACAGCAAATTTCCTTTAAATTTTCTGTCTCCAATCCCTGTGCCCTCTCTCTCTTGAATTCTATTCAAACAGGACTTTTCCTTCTTCACTCCTCTACCAGAACTCTTCTTGTCGAGGGACTCATTGATAAGTTCTTTAATCCTCAATGCTCATCTTACTTGACCCATTAGTAGGGTTTGTCAGAGTTGCTTAATTCCTCCCCCTTTGGAATGCTTTTTGTGTTTGGTCTCAATTAAACCAAGCTTTCTGATTTTATCCCTAAATGCTTTTTCCTGGTTTCTCCTGTCTTCCTTGCTTGTCCATACTTGCTGCCTTCAGAATCTCATTTAGCTTCTTGCCTTTGGACACTATCTAACGTTAATGATTTCCACATGGACAACTCTAAAGGCGTGCTGGTGGCTCAAATGGTTAAGCGTTCAACTACTAACCAAAACCTGGCAGACACAGAGGCATCCTCAGAAGAGAGGCCTGATGATCTGCTTCCGAAAACTCGGCCATTGAAAATCTGATGGAGTACATTTCTACTCTGACACACAATGGGGTCACCACGAGTCGCAATCCATCTGAAGGCAAGTGGCTTGGTTTTTTTTTTTTTTTTTTAATTGATGAAAAAGTTTCTATGCCAGAAAACTATCAGAATATTAGAATTAGATGTATGCTTTCTATAGAAATATTTTTGAAACAAATACATATCTTACTGTGCAAGATTCTTCCCAAGAATTCAGTGATGGCATAAAAACAGACAGTTGGCTATGGCTGTAACATCTGGATGTAACATCTGGGACCAGCTCAAGTCAGATGGTCCCAAAGCCCATTGCCGTTGAGTCAATTCCGACTCATAGCAACTCAACACCTGGTGAAACCCACCTCATGCAAGGGCCTGTGATCACCATGGCTTTGGCTAACTACCGCCTGAGGGGCCTCAGGCACCTGTGCAGCAACCCTACTCAAAGCTGGAGTTAATCTTCTCTGCAGTCATGTTCCTCTCTAGATGACCACAGCTGGATTCTTTATCAGCTAAGCACAGACTACATATCTGTGTGATTCTGATTCTAGAAGGAAGAGAGGGGTTGTTAAGCCTCAGTGTCCACATGCTAATCATAATCTTCTAGCCTCTCATCTCTCTCTCTCACTTATTCTCACTAAACTTATCTTCAACCTCAGAAGTATTTTGAGTCCCACCGTCACTTTACTTTTCCTTTAACAGTCCCCTCCTACCTTCACTTCCTTCCGTATTCAATGATTTCATCATTCTTACTGGCCCTACTGCCTTTTCCTTCACCTGCATGGCCATATTCCAATTTGGAAAAATGTCCACAAGGATCTTTAAAGAAACCCAAAATCTGTGGGTATTAGCTGCTGTAAGTGAATAGCATCCAAACCTAACTTAGATGCTATTAGTTCAACATTATTAATTTTTATTAAAGCACTCCACGTCCTTAATTTTGTCTATAAACCAAAAAACCAAACTCATTGCAGTCGAATCGATTCTGACTCATAGCAACCCTGTAGGACAGAGTAGAACTGTCCCATAGGGTTTCCAAGGAGCACCTGGTGGGTTTGAACTGTCGACCTTTTGGTTAGCAGCCAAGCTCCTAACACACTGTGCCACCAGGGCTTCAATTTTGCCTATAGTATCTATAAAATAGCTAAAAGAAGATGAAAGTATTTTGTAAAAGTGTTATTTCAATACTCTTGCTTTTCTTATGCCACACAAAACACATGACTTGTATATTTTTTTACTATGTTATATAGGTTTATCAATGTGAAATAACCTTGCTCAGAATATTTCTTAAAATTCTTTTTTTGTTTTGTTTTTGAATTTTATTGTGCTTTAGGGGAAACTTTACAGTGCAAATCAGTTTTTCATTAAAACATTTACACACAAATTGTTTTGTGACATTGACTGCAATCCCTGAAATGTGTCAGCACTCTTCCCCTTTCCACCTTGAGTTCTCTGTATTCATTCGTCCAGTTTTCCTGTCCCTTCCTGAGTCTCGTCTTTGCTTCTGGGCAGGTGTTGCCCATTTGATCTTGTATACTTGATTGAACTAAGAAACACATTTCTCACATGTGTTATTGTTTGTTTTATAGGCCTGTCTAATTTTTGGCTAACAGGTGTACTTTGGAAATGGCTTCAGTTCTGAGTTAGCAGGGTGTCCGTTGGCCATAGTCCTGGGGGTTCCTCTAGTCTCTCAGACCAGTAAGTCTGTTATCTTTTTTTTTTGTGAATTGGAATTTTGTTCTGCATTTTTCTCTCATTTTGTCCAGGACCCTCTATTATGATCACTGTTAGAGTGGTCAGTGGTGGTAGCTGGGCACCGTCTAGTTCTACTGCCTTCAGTCTGGTAGAGGCTATGGGTCATGTGGTCCATCAGTCCTTTGTACTAATATTTTCCTTATGTCTTTTGTTCCCTTCATTCTCCTTTGCTCCAGATGGGATGGGACCAATAGATGTATTTTAGATGGCCGATTGCAAGCTTTTAAGACCTAGACACTACTCACCAAACTAAGATTGGGAACATTTTCTTTATGAATTATGTTATGCCAATTGACCTAGATGTCCCCCAAGAGGAAACCCGGGTGGCGTAGTGGTTAAGTGCTACGACAGTTCAAACCTGCCAGGTGCTCCTTGGAAACTCTTTGGGGCAGTTCTACTCTGTCCCATAGAGTTGCTATGAGCCAAATCGACTTGACGGCAGTGGGTTTGATTTTTTGGGTTTGATCCCCCAAGACTATGGTTCCCAGCCCTAAGCCTGAGTAACTTGGTGCCTCAAGGTGTTTGGATGTGGCTAGGAAGCTTCTATAACTTTGCTTTGGTCAAGTTGTGGTGACTCCACCTATATTGTGTGTTGTCTTTCCCTTCGCCAAAGCTAACAGTTATCTACTATCTAGTTAGTGATTCCTCCTCCCCATTCTTCTCCTCCCTTATAATCATAAAAGATTTTTTTTTTTTCTGTGTGTAAACCCTTTCTTGAGTTTTTATAATAGTGGTCTCATACGGTATTTGTCGTTTTGTGACTGACTTATTTCACTCAGCATAATACCCTACAGATTCATCCATATTGTGAGATGTTTCATGGATTCATCATTGTTCTTTATTGTTGAGTAGTGTTTCATTGTGTGTATGTACCATACTTTGTTTATCCATTCATCTGGTGATGGGCACTTAGATTGTTTCCATCTTTTTGCTATTGTGAATAGTGCTGCAGTGCACATGGGTGTGATATGCCTATTTGTGTGATGGCTCTTATTTTTCTACGGTATATTCTGGATCGTATGGTATTTCTATTTCTAGCTTTTTAAGGAGGCAGCAGGTCATTTTCCATAGTGGTTGTACCATTTTACATTCCCACCAGCAATGTATAAGAGTTCCAATCTCCCTGAAAACTCTCCAACGTTTGTTATTTTCTGCTTTTTTATTTTTTTTTTTATTAGTGCCAGTATTGTTGGGGTGAGATAGTCTCTCACTGTAGTTTTGATTTGCATTCTTCTAATGGCTCATGGGAAACCCTGATGGTGCATGGTTAAGAGCTATGGCTGCTAACCAAAAGCTCAGCAGTTTGAAACCATCAGATGCTTCTTGGAAATTGTATGAGGCAGTTCTTCTCTGACCTATATGGTCTCTATGAGTTGGAATCAACTAGATGGCAATGGGTTTTGGTGTCTTTTTGTTGTTGAGGTGTTGAAGTATTTTATAGATCGGACCCTTGTTGGATATGTCATAACCAAACATTTTTTCCCAGTCCGTAGGTTCCATTTTTACTCTTTTGGTGAAGTCTTTTGATGAGCATATGTGTTTAATTTTTAGGAGAAAATTCTTTATCTTATCATTTTGAGATGTAAGATAAAGGAGAACATGAACATGTATTCATGGGCATGTTTAAAGAATACAAAAACAATGCTATTCTTTTCAGCAATTGCTCTCCAGGAACATTTGACATTTTATATACCAAAAAAATAGAGGTATCTGGCCTCCCAAGAAATAAGCTGAAGATAAAGCGCCACTTCTGATGCAGTAACCTTGTAGGCATTGAAGGTTACATTGCTGGTGATAAATTCATGAGCAAACCAATAGGAGATGACTGATCCTGGTTAAAGACATGGTCTGTTGCTGTGTAGAGACTGCTTGTTTGGAAGTGTTTGAGACCTGATTTAGCAGTTCCATTCCTCACCAAAAAGCGATTAAAGTTAGGGTTGTTGTTGTAGTGGCCATCAAGTTGGCTCTGACTCATGACGATCGTATGTGTAACAGAATGAAACATTGACTGGTCCTGTGCCATCTTCATGATTGTTGGTATATTTGAGTCCATTGTTGCAGCCGTTGTGTCAACCCATCTCATTGAGGTTTTCCTCCTTTTCATGGGCCCACTACTTTTCCAAACATAATGCACTTTTCTAGCGATTGGTCTTTCTTGATGACGTTCCAAAGTAAGTGAGCTGAAGTCTTGCCATCCTCATTTCTGAGGAGAATTTTGGAAAGTTTGTGTTAACTGTCTAAAGGTAATGGGTAGCTGTCAACCATGCCCAGCCAGGTGGAGGATACCCAAAGGAAGAACAAGTCCTCTGTGGTGATCAAATTTGGAGTTGGGATAAAGTGTGATCAATGGGGCTACTTCTTTCTTTATTCACTTTTTTTTTTTTTTTAAATAATAGGTTGAGCTCAGCCCAAGAATCTGGATGTTGAGATTGTAATTTAATCAGCTGTGATTAGCTTTGATGGTTCTATTCCCCATTCTCCCTCTCTTTATGGCTCTTGCTAATGCATTTAGAATAGATATCTTTTAATCCATTAGTTGCATTTTGCCATGCAATTGTTCTGTTGCTAAGATGAATATGGCCAATATGGTTTCTGATATTTACTGGATATGTATTTGCCCATCTGCATATTTTCAGTCTCCGCATGCCATTTTATTCTGTGTTTGAAAGTTTTAAATGATTTGTGGTTAAATTTTCTCACTTAAAAAATCCAGTCTGAGGATATTTGCTATTTAATCCATTCATTTATTTTTAGCTAAAACATATGTAAGTTGATTCTTTTTTAAAGGTAAAGCATACAAAACTTTGTAATACCTGGAGTTGAACAAATAGCCTTTATTAACTCATTTAATTCTCACATAATCCTATGTACAGTGAAAGCTGTGAGAGCCAGAACTCAACGAGGCTCCTTGTTTTTCTGGGTTTCACAAGTTTTCCACCTTTGACAGAGTGCAGTCTTACCACTTTTCTGTTGCTCCTTTTAGTGGAAAATATTTTAGTTTTCCTTCTCTGACAGGTTTCTACCTTATACAGGTTGCAGGTTTCATAGGTTTTACTGTAGTAGGTACTCTTTTTCTTACTTGAGAAGGAGTAACGTGAGGAAGAGAGAAGATAAACATAGAGGCTGTGTTCTATCCAGAGACTGTGAGAAGATGTCGTTCTGCCCAAACAGACGGTGTTTGACACAGAATGGACATAGTTCTGCTCAGAATTCAAATGCATCTCAGTGTTACTATCTTGAACCTAATTTCTAACTTTTTTTTAATATTCGTGTATTTTTTATCTCCTTGCTGTATCTTAGTTTTGACTTTATTGTATTTGAACATTTTGTATCCATCTATCTTTTTTTGGCCATTCTGTGATTTCCTTCCTTTTCCAATAGTATTCTTTAACCAACATGAAATTATGAAAATAAATAACAAAATGGTATCGAAATTCCACTAATTTATTTTTGCCTTACTGTTTGCACAAAAATTTATTTTTCATATTATTGCAAGAACTTTCAGTCAAGAATGCCTATTCTTCACTGAACAATTATTAACAAAGACCCAATTTATTTTTCTTCTGAGACAATATGCCAACTCAATAAGTTAAACGGAAAGCTTAAGGAACTCGAATTTGAATGTTAATTCTGATCTTAAAATAATGTAACTTAGGACAATTAAGATTTGGGGGCTTCTAAAAATAAACTTAATGAGTTAGATGACCTATATTATATTAAAGACAAATGTATACAATTAGTGGGTTTTTGGACATAGACTATAATATACATATTCTTCCTATCTCTGGATTATCTAAATATATAAATCTGAGATTTAAATTAAAAATTAAACTGATTTCCCCATGTAATAAAATAAAAATATATGATTTCGGTCACTTATATATTATCTGTAATTTTAATGATCTGTATTAAAAGAAGTTGTTTTATCGTAGCTATATAGAAGCATACAAACTTTTTATTTCAATTAAACTGTGTTCTAATATGATATAAAAAGATATTTAAATCTCCATGTGAAATCTTTATTTAAGGTACAATATTTTCATTCTCTGTATTTTAAAATCCACATGCTTCAAAATAAAAGTATAGGCTTTAAATTAAGAATCACAATTATAATATTAGCATGCTCCTGTTAATTTCTATAATTCACATATTAATAAATTAAATAAGTAAATAATTTATTAAAAGAGTAGATAAATAAAATGTCAATTAATGGGATGGATTAATTTACAGAAGACTTGAAAGTGTATATAAAGCAGAGTCCTCAATAAGTTAATTTCTATATTTTCATTAAACTTCACTCTCCTAAATTAATAGATTGGTTAATATGTTCTTATAATCCCACACTGATTTTAGCAATAATTATTTGGTTATAATTTGTCATTGAGTCGGATTGGCTCAACGGCAAACAACAGCAGTTTATCGTTATTCATACTGGATCTGTTTCACAGTAATCACTTTTCATAAACCTAAAGTAAGTGTTACTTTGGAGAGTGTAGCCCACAAGATATTACAGATTTAAATTATGTCCAAGAGACTTTGAATTTTGGGGATTAAGGAAAATGATCCTAATATGGTAAACAGCTTAGCTGGAGAGTTAAGAGAATACCACAGTGTTGCAACAACAGGCTATTTCAAAATAGTGTGCACTTGTAGGAATATTTGCTTATGAGAGATTCTCGTGTAGAACATCCAAATTATAAACTCCCTCTAGTTTCTATTTCTCTGTGTTCTAGGATCAGGGAAACACAAAGCTCCAAACCATTCTACTGATTGGAACTATAAATAAGAAAAAGACAATTCTCTAAGGATGAGAATAAAAAATGCTGAAAACATTGAAATGGCTTAAATATGTTAATTAGATTATCCATAGAGACAATTACAGAATACAGCCAAAGCATATATTGGAGAATGAAAATAATGGACTCATTCAGCTCAAATGTATATTGTTGTTGTTGTTGTTAGGTGCCATCCAGTTGGTTCCGACTCATAGCCACCCTATGCACTACAGAATGAAACACTGCCCAGTCTGCGTCATCCTCACAAATGTTGCTATGCTCGAGCCCATTGTTGCAGCCACTGTGTCAATCCATCTTGTTGAGGGCCTTCCTCTTTTTTGCTGACCCTCTACTTTACCAAGCATGATGTCCTTCTCCAGAGACTGATCCCTCCTGATAAGATGTTCAAGGTACGTGAGACATAGTTTCACTGTCCTTGCTTCTAAGGAGCATTCTGGTGGTACTTCTTTCAAGACAGATTTTTTCATTCTTTTGGCAGTCCATAGTATATTCAATATTCTTTGCCAACACCACAATTCAAAGGTGTCAATTCTTCTTCGGTCTTCCTCTTTCATAGTCCAGCTTTCACATGCATATGAAGGGAATGAAAACACCATGGTTTGGGTCAGGCGCACCTTAGTCCTCAAGGTGACATCTTTGCTTTTCAACACTTTAAATAGGTCTTTTGCAGCCAATTTGCCCAATGCAATGCTTCTTTTGATTTCTTAACTGCTGCTTTCATGGGTGTTGATAATGGATCCCAGTAAAATGAAATCATTGACAACCTCAATCTTTTTTCTGTTTATCATGACATTGCTTATTTGTCCAGTTGTGAGGATTTTTGTTTTCTTTATGTTCAGGCGTAATCCATACCGAAGGCTGTGGTCTTTGATCTTCATCAGTAAGTGTTTCCAGTCCTTTTCACTTTCAGCAAGTAAGGTCGTGTCATCTGCATAACGCAGATCATCAATGAGTTTGCCTCCATCCTGATGCCCCATTCTTCATATAGTCTAGCTTCTTGGGTTATTTGCTCAGCATACAGATTAGGATACAACCCTGACACACACGTTTCCTGACTTTAAAACATGCAGTCAGTATTCCCTCGTCCTGTTCGAACAGTTGCCCTTTGATGCATGTACAGATTCCTCATGGGCACAACTAAGTGTTCTGGAATTTCCATTCTTGGCAATGTTATCCATAATTTGTTATGATCCACTCAGTCGGATGTCTTCTCATAGTCAATAAAACACAGGGAAACTTCTTATTGTATTCTCTGCATTCAGCTAGGATCCATCTGACATCAGTAATGATATCCCTGGCTCCATGTTTTCTTCTGAATCCAGCTTGAATTCTGGCAGTCCCCTGTGGATATACTGCCACAGCCACTTTTGAATAATCTTCAGCAAAATTTTAATTGCTGAATTACCATTTGATAATACCTGCATCTGGTTGGATAACCTTTCTTGGCAGTAGGCATAAATGTGGATCTCTTTTCCAGTCAGTTGGCCAGGTAGCTGTCTTCTAAATTTCTTGGCATAGACAAGTGAAGACTTCCAGCACCACATCCATTTGTTGAAACATCTCAGTTGGTATTCCATCAGTTCCCAGAGCCTTGTTTTTCTGCCAGTGCCTTCAGTGCAGCTTGGACTTCTTCCTTCAGTACCATCATTTCCTGATCATATGTTACCTCCTGAGATGGTTGAACATTGACCAGTTCTTTTTGGTATAATGATTCTGTGTATTCCTTCCATCTTCTTTCGATGCTTCCTGCTTTGTTTAGTATTTTCCCCGTAGAATCCTTCAATAGTGCAACTCAAGGCTTGAATTGTTTCTTCGGTCCTTTCAGCTTGAGAAATGCCAAGTGTGTTCTTCCCTTTTGGTTTATCTATTTCCAAGTCTTTGGAAATGTCACTATAATACTTTACTTTTCTGGAGCCACCCTTTGAAATCTTCTGTTCAGCTCTTACTTTATCACGTTTTCCTTTTGCTTTAGCTACTCGATGTTCAAGAGCAAGTTTCAGAGTCTCTTCTGACAACCATTTAGGTCTTTTCCTTCTCTCTTGTGTTTTTAATGACCTCTGGCTTTCTCCCTGTATAATGTCCTTGATGTCATTACACAACCGGTCTAGTCTTCAGTCATTAGTGTTCAGTGTGTCAAATCAATTCTTTAGATGGTCTCTAAAGTCAGATGAGATGTACTCAAAGTTGTACTTTGGCTCTCTTGGGCTTGTTCTAATTTTCTTCAGTTTCAACTTGAACTTGCAAAACTTTCTTCAGTTTCAACTTGAACTTGCATATGAGTAATTGATGGTCTCATCTGCAGTGGGCCCCTGGCCTTGTTCTGACTGATGATATTGAGCTTTTCCATTGTCTCTTTCCACAGATGTATTTGATCTGATTCCTGTGCAATCCATCTGTATATTCCAAATGTCTATAAAATTATGAAACACTGTTGAAGAAATCATAAACATATGAATTTAAAACTGAAAAAAGAAATGATTTAAAAATCCAGTAGAATGTTATTTTCAAAGACCAATAAAGTAATATTGGGAAAAAAATTTAAATGTAAACAAAACAAAATCCTATCAAACTTTAGTAATAGAAGATGGGAGAACTGTAAATGCAGAAAAGGTAAAGAAACTTATGAGAACATACCATGAGGTAAACATAATGTTTAAAATTTTTCATAAGTCAACTATTTAAGGAATAACTAAAATGTGCTGATAATTTATGAAGTTATTTTTAATTGAAAACATCTAAATTGTACAAACGTCAAAAAGTAAAAGAAAGTAAACAGTGAACAGCAGGTTTTTCTAATACCATATCCCACATAATCAACACTCGTGAAAGCAGCAGTCAAGAAATCAAAGTACGTATTGCATTTGACAAACCTGTGTTAAAAGGCAAAGATGTCCCTTGGAGGACTAAGGCGTGCCTAACCCAAGCCATGGTATTTTCCACTGCCCCATATGCATGCAAAACCTGGACAATGAATAAGGAAGACCAAAGAAGAATTGATACCTTTGAATTATGGTGTTGGCAAAGAATATTGAATATAATCTGGTCTGCCAGAAGAACAAACAAATCTGTCTGGTAAGAAGTACAGCCAGAATGTTTCTTAGAAGTGAGGATGGGGAGACTTTTGTCTCATGTACAATGGACATGTTATCAGGAGAGACTGGTCCCTGTAGAAGGACATGATGCTTGGTAAAGTAGAGGGTCAGTGAAAAATAGGAAGACTTTCAACCAACAAGATGCATTGACACAGTGGCTGCAACAAGGGTTCAAGCATAGCAACAATTGTGAGTATGGCACAGGCCCTGGCGGCATTTAGTTCTGTTGTTTAGCATTGCTATGGGTCAGAATCAACTCGATGGCACCTAACAACATCCCACACTCACCCAGTTCATTGTCTAGAGGTAATCAATGTTACTGATTTCTTACATACCATTTCAGAGATGCTAATATACATTTTTTTTATTAATATATATACACACTCAAATATACAGGTAAATATATATGTAAGTAATCGTAATATGCTATACTCTTGTGCACTTTGTGTTTTTCTTACCAGTTTTTGTAGAGAAGTTTCAAACAGTTTAGTGGGTGTAGACTGTTCATTTTATGGGTGCGCCACAATTTCCATAAGCAGCCGTTTACTGACATGTGTTTAGCTTTTGGTAAAACTTCTGCTGTGACAGTGTAAAATGGAATCTACTTGAAACAATCCTCATTTTGAACATTAAAGTCATGACCAACAAAACTATAACTCACGCCTGAAGGAAGCTATCTAGCACACTTATTTTCTCCATAAGGTACATCACAGCCTTCTCGCACTTAGGAACACTATTCAGCACTTCAGCACTGTGCTTGGGGGCCAAATCACCAACAAAAAGCACAAGAAATGTGAATAATATGGTACTGAATAGACTGCCAAGGAGTCCCTTGGTGGTGCAAATGGTTTAGTGCTCAACTACTAGCCAAAAGGTTGGCGGTTTGAACCCACCCAGAGGTGCCCCAGAAGACAGGCCTGGTGATCTGCTTCCCAAAGATCACAGCCTTGAAAACCTGGTGGAGCCGTTTTACTTTGCACACATGGGGCTGCCATGAGTGGAAAGTGACCAAACAGCAGCTAACAACTACAAATAGACACCAAAAGAACGCTTGTTTACGGCATGAAATTCCACAAGACCCTTTTTGTGGTTTTGATTAGCATTTCAAAATATTTTTAAATCTTGTGAGACTTCATGTCTTTATGATACTGAGTTTTCCTACGTAAAAACAGGCAATAACTGCTCCATTTTGTTCACTCTTCTTTAAATTTCTTAAGTAAGGTTTTATAATTCTCTATCTATAGGTCTTGCATAACTTTTGTTAGATTTTTTCCTAGGTGTGTTATAGGTTATTTTTGGAGTGATTGAAACTGGTGTCTTTAAAATGGTGATTAAAACAGAAAAGAAAAAAAAAATCGATGATTTGTTTGCTTCTAGGTAGAATACGCTAATTTTCAACAGGACATTATTTCTACTGAGAAAAATTAGGCAATGCAGAAAAAAATTTAAAAATCATATATTTAAAGACTTCAAAGAGCTGGTAAAAAACAATTGAGTTTGTCATATCAATAAATGTTAATAAGCTTAACCACTCCCCACTGCCGTACAGTGGATTCCTAGTCACTGTGACCCCATACGGTTTCCAAGGCTGTATATAAATCTCTATGGAAGCAGGCTGCCACATCTTTTTCCTGCAGGACCACTGGTAGTTTTGAACCACCAACCTTTCGGTTAGCAGTCCAGTGTTTTAACCCCTGCACCATCGGGGCTCCTTTAATAAGCTTAACACATACATTAAAACAAACAAACAGACTAACAAACAAAAGCCTTCCTTTTGGCTTATATAGCAAGACTCAACTCTATGCTGTATACAAGACAAGCTCCTAGAGGGAGTCAATTTTCTGGGATGAGGGACTCTTTCAGAGTTGCATTAAGCCGCCATTGTGGGATCATCTGTGGATTCTGGTACAGGAGAGAACCTCTGGGTCAGGATTTGGCCAAAGCAGGAGACTGTTACATTAGGACAGAAATCGTTAGGGCCTCTGCATAAGCAAAGACAGGTTTTCAAGCACAAGATTTGTTTTATACTCAACACACTAAGTTCAGGAGCTTCCTGAGTGGAAAGCTAAAGAATTAATCCAAACTTTTACAAAGCCAGGAGAATATTTCCTGTAGTGTCATGATGTCTGGGAGTCAAAGCCTGCTATAGGGAGGAAACAAGAATGATGGGAAGATTCAAAGTTTCTAGTGATGAACTGGCATTGACAGTGTTTAACAGCCTTTCCCCTGAGACCATGTCTTTCTGAGCCCAGGGAGGGATTCAGAATGGGCTTGTTTCCTGGCAGAGAGCCTCTGCTGAGGACAGAGGAAGCAGCAGAGATGTTGGGAATGAATGGGAAACTGGAACCTTGAGCAACATCAATCACACAGACTGCCTCCACCTTGTGCCTTTGTCGTATGCTTACAAAGCTCAGGGTGGGAGGCTAAAGAGCAAACCTGAGCAAAACCAAGGGGCCTTGAAAATCAGAAGGCTCAGAAAATTCAGAGCGGTTTCCTGCAGGCCCTAGTGGTGAGGGGACAAATGCCTGTTGGGGTCTTAATTAGGAATTCTTAAGAGCCATTCTCTAAGAAAAGGAGTGAGGCAGAGGCACAATGTGTGTTATTAGAAAATGCACAACTTCCTCAGCCAACCTGTCTGTGAAAGAGTTGAGGTGTTTGGCCATCTACTCTCTCTGCCAAGGAGAGGAAGGTATGTTGATTTTTTTTTTTTTTAAATATATGTTTCATACATTAAATAGAAAGGAGCCCTGGTGGCATAGTGGTTAAAGTGCTCAACTGCAAATCAAAAAGTTGGCAGTTGAAACACACCAGACTCTCCACTCCATAGGAGAACAATATGGCAGTCTACTTCCATAAAGATCATAGCTTTGGAAACCCTATGGGGCAGTTCTACTTGGTCCTATCGGGTCACTATGAGTCAGAATCGACGAGACAGGAATGAGTCACTCACATTAAATCAATAGGTTACAGGGATTATAAAGTGAGAGTATAACCAAGAGCTAAGAGAAAATAGCAGATAATAAATGCAAACTTGTAGGCAATCTAGATCTAAGAGTTTGCAGGTAAGAATTTTAAAGTGACTATGGTTATTATGTTAAGAAAAGAGAGGAGGAGTCCTGGTAGCTGAAGGAAATAACACTGCCTAGTCCACATCTTTTAATACTGCACCCAGAAACAATATAGAACAACAACAAGAAAAATAAAATTACACAAAAGCTCTAACCTCAGCAAAACTTGGAGATAGAAATTGCCCAAACTTCCAGATGGATAATTCTATTTTCTAAAAAGAAAAGAACACCAAATTCCAACAAGCAATCTCTCATGATCCCATCCCACCCCACCCTGAGAAAAACTGTGGGAAGAGAGAAAGGAACTACCAACAAGCTTTAGTTCATCTAAAATCACCACCTGGAAGAACAAGGGGTGCTCTAAGCTTGAAAATATGGAAATAAGCCTCCTGATAGGTCAGAAAATGCTCTACAGGGAAGCACTTGCAATATGAAGTGGCAGTCATTGAATTGCACAGTTTCTGGGAGAGAAAAAAAAAAAATCAAAAAGGAAAAAGAGAGATATCCCTAAACAATCCGGTGGTAAAAGAGAAAAGAAGCAAAAGGGGAAATTTTAAGGCCCTACAAAACAAAAGTGAACCAAACGATAAGAGAACACTCAAGCCCTGCCCCCCATCAAAAACAAGAAGTTTTAATTCACTAAAGAATCTGGATTTTGGTATGCTGTCAGAATAGGAAAAAAAAAAAAAAAAAAAAGGCAGTTTAAAATACATATGAATTTAGGAAATTAACCTACCTACAACCCCTTTTGGAGGAAACTTATAGTGGGTGAACTTCATCCAACTGATTTGGACAATTTTTGCAAAAGGACAGATGATGGATTTTTAATAATTAAACCTGTTGAAATTGGTTTTAATCAATCAAAGGTGGAAGACTGGTGTATAAATTCAGTATTTGTGGCAAAGTAAAAATAATTCAACTAAGAAATGTAAGGGAGGGGAAAGTAGGAAAACAGAATAGCTCATTGACTGCTATATAAGCTATAGGTGGTACTCAAAGATACCTTTAAAAATCAGCACACCAGATAGTAAAAGGATAAATAAGAGAGAAGGGAGTCAAGGCATTAAAATATTTTTTTTGAATAAATTACCTTATGTTTTGGATTGGCCATTAATGGGTGAAAGTGTGTAATGATATGATCACATGGGTGTTGGTTTATATGTTGTTGTTAGGTGCCATTGAGTTGGCTCCGACTCATAGCACCCCATGTAAGACAAAATGAAACACTGCCTGGTCCTGCGCCATCCTCACAATCCTTGTTATGCTTGAGCCCATTGTTGTAGCCACTATGTCAGTTCATATCATATTACTCTGTATACATATTAACAAGATTTATGTGTGTAGGTGGTTGGAAATCACGTTGATAAACATTGTTTTGAAACAGCTTGACTTAACATTAAAAAATTTATTGTGTAATCTTATAATTACTTAAGTTATACAGTATGTCGCTATGAGTCGGAATCAACTCGATGGCACTAGGTTAGGTTATACAGTATCTGAATTGCTGGTATCTTTTTAATTTGTGTCATATGAAATAGACATAAATCAAAATGAAAACCAAATAGGAAATCAAGAGATGGTTCAAAGCAAAGAGGTCAAGATTGGTAAAGTAATATTTAAAAAAAAGCAATGAGAAAAACATAATAAAACCATAAAAGTGATAAAATACATTTTGAACAATAGAGTGAAATGATTTGATCATTGCAATCTGGAATAAAAATTTTAACTTTTATTATAACAAAACACCATCTGGGATGAAGAAGTGCTAGAGAGGATAAGGTTAAGAAATGGAAGCTGAATTATTTACCCCATATGGAAGGGCAATAGCTAATAATGTTTCATTCTTGCTGTTTGTAATTACAGTAATTCGTGCTCAAGTATATTGTTTAAAATCTTAAAATTAGCCATTAGTGGGATTTGAATGTACATATTTCAAATCACTAAGGAAAAATAACAACAAAAATAAAATCAGTAGAACTGCCCCATAGGATCACTATGAGTCAGAATTAACTGGAAGACAATGGATTTAATTTTGGTTTTGATTTATGTCCATTTCATATGACACAAATTAAAAGATATCAATAATTAAGATACCATATAATAGGTAATTATAAGATTATACAATAACTTTTTTAATGTAAAGTCAAGCTGGTTGAAAACAATATTTATCAATGTGATCTCCAACCACCTACACACAATTCTTGACTGGCGCATCCCTGTAGCTTTTTCAGAAGCCCGAGTACCAGAGACACAGACTGACCCAATCGCTTCTAGCTGTGGGTGTATCCAACTCCACAGTTGTTGAAGATGTCAGTCCTGGAACATGACAGTGGCAGCACTGTTGGGTAAAACTGCTGAGGTTTGAGCAATATACCCCAAATTTAGATTTAATTTTTGTCAAAATATATTTTTCACTAAAATATAAGTGTAGTAAAGTCCACAAATAATAAGGGTAACCACCAGTCAACTCCAGCATTGTAACATTGTTGACATTACAGAGTGTCTTTTTGTCCACTTTCCCTCATATAACCATTGTTGTGTTCTGTCAAGTTGATTCTGACTGATAGTGACCCCATGGGACAGAATAGAAGTGTCCCATAGGGTTTCCTAGGCTGTAATCTTTATGGGAACAGATCCTCAGGTCTTGTCTTTCTTGGAGTCGCTGGTGGGTTCGAACCGCTGAGCTTTCAGTTAGTAGCCGGGCAGTTAACCACTGCACCACCTGGGCCTTTCTGCATAATCATTACCCTTCCTTTTACCACTGTTAATTAAGTTTTCTATTTCTGAATTTTATATAAATGGGATTGTACAGGATATACTCTTGGGCCTGCCTTTTTCTCCCCTCTCCGTATTGTGTTTGCCAGTACAGTTTTGAAACAGTTATTATAAATAATTAAGGGACACTTGAAATAAAACCATGCAAACTGGCAGAAACTTTCTTGACATTAACTACCAGGTTTTTTTTAAAGTGAAGTATGCCATGAGGAGACTGTTAAATATTTTGATTTGGAAGTTAAAATCATCAGTTAAAAAAATCAGTTAGTGGTATTCAAAATATTTCCTGGAAAGGAACAACCTCTCTCAGTAATTATTTCCACAGAGAATGCTAAAATCTAATTACTTTGTCTTTTTTTAAATTTCTTGACTAGAAAAAGCTTTCCTTTTTTCTTTGCTTGATGCTATAACATACAAGGCTAAATATAGAGGGTTGCTGATAATGCAGAAACAAAATGGACCCAAGAATTAGTTAATCAAAACAGGCACCCTAATATATGAATTGTAATCCTTCAGGTCGTAAAGGACTACTAGAACTAAAGAACGTAAGGTAATAGTAGATAAATACGACCAAAAGTGTTTAACGAACTCAAAAACAACAGTGGGAAGTTCCCAGGGCCAGAGAGACTAGAGCCATTCAAGGGGCTTCCCATTGCAGTGGTCAGTAGGCGTATTGGGCACATGGATGACTTAGGAGCTGGGGCTTGGATTTAATGTCTATGTAGGATAGAGGCACCTTGAAAGAAAAACTGATGACGTACCTCCAAAAAATCAGCCGTTGAAAACTTTATGGAGCACAGTTGTACTCTGACACACGTGGGATCACCATGAGTTAAATTCAACTCAGCGGCAATTGGTGGTGATGGAGAAAGGAAGGGGAAAAGAAAAATCAGGCCTCAGGCATGTGTAATACAAGGAGCATCCTCTTACTTGTCTGAGCCATCATCAAAAAAAGCCCATAAATCTGCAAACCTCATAATTCTAGCACACCTCTATTCCTGGGATAAATAAGGAAGACCATTCCCATTGATCTGGGGAAATGGCAAGGGGGTATTCCAACATGACACGCTACTCAGAGAAATTTGGGAACTCAGAGCCACACCACACAAAAACATAGATATGAACATATCCTTCCCAACACGAGGTAATTAAAATGTATACTGGTTCTGAGTTTGGCTCAGATGTGAATTCTCAGGTGTCCCTACACAGTCAAATGTAAAAGGAGCATATAGAGACATTCCCACAAATGGACACGGGATTTCCATGAAAGAAGACGGTCCGTTGAAGAAAAGCTCACAGGACAAAAAAACTGCATGTTACATGAAGAAATTAATAGAAGAAAATCAGCATGTGTGAGGAACAAGATGGCTATCATCCCAAGAATGGGAGACACTAGAGCAGTGATTTGCTGCTTTACAGTTCTGATCGATTCATAGCATATATACAAAACTTCAAATTCATGATGCTGCACTATACACAAATCTCACTCTTGCATACATGAATACTGGATGTTAAGCAGTTCGAATCCACCAGCTGCTCCTTGGAAACCCTTGGTGCAGTTCTACTCTGTCCTATAGGGTCGTTGAGTCGGGGCCAACTCGACAGCAACGGGTTTTGTTTTTTAAGAGAAAATAGAGTAAGAAACCAAAAGATGAAGCACTGAGAAGTTTACTGTCAAGCAGGAAACTCCAGCACCTCTCCAAGATGAGGTTTGAAGGAAGAGGAAAGGGCAGGTTTTTCAAAGCCCTAACGCCATGAAGGATCTCTATACAAAATTAGTAAAGCAAAGTCTCTGCATGGTGCATAGGGGCAGTGTTAATGGACCAGGTAGCCCTAGGCACTTGGGAGTGTCTGCTACAAGCTTGGGGTAGCCATCACTGATGAGCTGCTCAGCTTCCTCTGCTTTCTACAGGACATGGTGGGTCAGAATTACGCCACCCAATTGGGTCTGACCCAGGGCCAGCAGTCTGGGTGGCCAGGTCAGGATTCATCATAGGACAACGGCTTAATACTCACAAAACATCTTGGATAGTGCCTAGCACATTGCATGCGACAGATAAGAAACTGTAAAATAAAATTAGTAAATATAACAGACAAAATACACACCACCCTTAAAATATTTAAAGCAAAGAAACAATATGGCAAGATCCAGAAGCACAGAAAAACGGGTGCTTTCAACAAATTTACTTCAATTAATAGATATGGAACAAAGCAGACACTGGAATAATGAGGCATTGGAGGTTCAGTGATAGAATTCTTGCCTTCCAGGAGGAAGATGTGAGTTCAATTCCCGGCCAACACATCTCGCGAGCAGTCAGCACCTGTCTGTCAGTGGAGGCTCGCATGTCGCTATGATGCTGAACAGGTTTAAGCAAAGCTTCTAGACTAAGATGGACTAGGAAGGAAGGCTTGGTGATCTACTTCGGAAAATCAGCCAGCCCAAACCCTGTGGACCACAATGGTTCAATCTGCAACCAATCACGCGAGTGGTGCAGGACTGGGTAGTGTTGATTCCATTGTGTGGGGGGGTCACCGTGAGTCAGGTGTGACTCCACAGCAGCTAACATGACCCTGGAATAATTGAAAAATCAATGGTTGAACTAAAGTAGTTTAAAAAATGGAATTGTGAAGTAGCAAATTGGAAGACAATTGCAAAGTCCACCTATAATGCACAGCCTTGGGGAGGCCGGTCACATCCCATAGATTTGTGTATTTAACATATATTTCAGAAATAACAGCAAAATACCTTGCTCTAACAAAGCTAGCCCATTGTGATAATTTTCTGAGAGAGGACAAAGGATGTCTTGAGCCACAGATGCCTTTTTTAATTTGCACTGAGGTAGATTGGAAGTGCCCCGGCTGGGGTTGAGAAACCAGTTAATTAACACATCTATATACCCAATCTCCTAGACTCCTAGGCAAAAGAGCAAACTTACATAATAGTAATAATAAATTAATAATAATTCATAATAAATGGTAAGTAATAATTCATAATAAATAATAGCAAATTCTCAGGGTTTATTTTAAAATGACCCCAAATCATAGAGGAAATCATAGTAGGGAAAATATAATTAGAAAAGTATAAGATGTGGGTAAAGGAAGTATTTTGGGTAATAAGCAGAGAGAAAAAAATAAGGACAGAGATCGAATAGTAAAATATGAATTTAAAAAAAAAAAGAAATAGAGACTATGGCCAAGAGTTTTCTCTTCATCCAAATAAAATCATCGTTAAGACAGTGAGAATTACGAACAGAAAATATAAAATTCAAGGCTTTATGTATTCAGAGCAAGCATTAAAATTAATGAAAATATTTTTCACCTCACTTAGCATTGTTCTTCTCTTTTCATAAAAACCTGACTTAACAGTTTCCTACTAAATATAACTATTTAACTGTCAAAGAACACAAAACAAATGTGCTCTAGCTAAAATAAACAGAAAACAGGAAATGAGAGGCTTCCTTTTCAGGGAAACTGCACTGTGCCAGATGGCTCATGTGTTAACAAGAATATTAAAATGATCCGTGCAACTCCCGTTGTCAACATTTCAACCAAACCCTCGAATGTGACTATTGTTTGGAGAGCATTAGGGATTGTATGGCTGGGAAGGACAAATGATTTGCTTATGGCATTAATATAAACCAAAACCACAGCCAAACCCATTTCTGTCAAGTCAATTCTGACTTAAAGCTACCGTACAGAGCAGAGTAGAACTGCCCCATAGGATTTCCAAAGAGTGGCTGGTGGATTTGAACTGCTGAACCTTTGGTTAGCAACCGAATACTTAACCATTGCACCTCCAGAGGAACATGGCATTAAAATATATAGAGAGAGACAATATATATTATGTACGTATTTACAGGCCCATTGTAATGAATTTTATACAATTAAAAAAAATGATATTCCCATTATAAACCCATTCAACCTCCCACCCCCCACCCAGATACACTGTGCCTTGGATAAGCAAGTTGTCTTAGGCTGGGTTCTCTAGAGAAAACCGGTGAAGTGTCTCTCTCTCTCTCTCTCTCTATAGGAAATGGCTTATGAGGTTGTAGAGGCTGGAAAGTTCCAAGTTTGTGGATCAGACTGGAGGCTTCTCCTGGCTGCAGAGGCTGGCAAACCCAAGATCGGCAGGTCATACAACAGGCTTCTGGCTCACAGGCTTCGGAAGCTGACAAATCCCAGGACTGACAAGTAAGCTGCTGTCTCAAGTCCCAAGAACCAGAGGTCAGATGAACAGAGCTAGCCACAGGATCAAGAGGGAGCAAAATCCAGCAAGCCTTGTCAGAAAGTCTACCTATATTGGATGCTGGCCACACTTCCAAGGAAATTCCCTTTCAACTGATTGGCTACTCACAGCAGAAGCCCTCATGGAGGTGACCACATTATATCATATCTCATCTTGGATGTGGTTACATCATTATACAACTGCCAAACTACATCTTAACTGCCAAACCACTGAGAATCATGGCCCAGCCAAGTTGCCATGCAAGCTTAATGATCACGTGAGTTATTAATCAGGAAGCCAAAATTCAAGTTTTATCCATGCAGCTTATTCAGCTTAACTCTATGAATTATATTGTAATTTCTCCTTATCTCACGTTCCTTTGCTACTAATGGGGATATTATTGTATTAAGTTGTTTTGTTGAACCAGTTGATATAAAATGATACAGTACCCACTGCCGTCGAGTCCATTCCGACTCATAGCGACCCTATAGGACAGAGTAGAACTGCCCAATAGAGTTTCCAAGGAGCGCCTGGCGGATTCAAACTGCTGACCTCTTGGTTAGCAGCCGTAGCACTTAACCACTACACCACCAGGGTTTCCAAAATGATACAGTAATACTTGTCAAATATGAGTTGGGTTTTATTGATTAGTAAAAGAAATGGTGAATAATATCTCCTTAGTTTGAATGTGATTACTGGAGTGCTGTTGAAGGGGTATACAGTACCCAATATGATACAGTTGTTAATGTGGGATCTAATGATTAGAAATGTACGTCCAATTCACTTCAGTTAGATGCATTTTGCAGTCACCATGATTTTTCCATAAAGTGCCTTCTTATGCATCTGACAAGACTGCTACTATCCTGCGGAGAATGTTTTTCAGGATGTCACTAGTGTCACAGGTCTGCTTTTAATGGTCTTTGAGAAAGCAGAAGAAATAGAAATTGACACAGATATTCCCCAAGTATTTTTGCCTGCTATTAGTTTCCAGGTTCATTGCTAGCTTCTCAAGAGAGAAAATAACTATGTCTTGTCCTCCAGGGTTCTAGTGTGAACATCAAAGATAAAATATCCCTTTCGCCCCTCATTTTACTCCCTAAACAGGTACATCCTTTAAGTTGGGCAGCAGATGCATTCCACAAGCATATGAGTAAACCTTGCTTTCAACAGCGTTTACTGCCAAAGTGAGACTCTAAAGAGATTCCTTCCTTGGGCTGAATTTCATTTGATGATGAGGCATCAAAAGGCATGTTCTAGAATATAAGGACCTTAGTTTCACATTGAGATTGGTTCAATAATATCAAATTCTTCTCCTCTCTCAGAATATTTCCTTGAAAACACTGAAAAAACAGTGTCTTTACTAAGAGGCACCCTAATCCTATCACTTATTGAAATGCCTAATGATGAGTTGACAGTCATCTGCTATTTCACCTCTTCTATAGACATTTTAGTTACCATTTCCAAATTAAATGTCATTGCATAAGTTTCAACCATAGATGGGAATTGGCAACTTCTAAGTATTTTATTGAAGTATACAATAATAAGACAAGTGAACACATCATACATACAGAATTAATAAATTTTTTACTAATACACACACCGAGATCACTGCCACATAGGATGAATTAAGAACAATGCCAGCAGTCCTGCCCACCTTCCATCCAAAATGTGAGCATTCTTCTGAAATACAACCACTGTCCTGACTTGAAACACAATAAATTTATATTGTCTCTTTCTGAATTTCATATAAAGTTATATAACATGCATTCTTTGTGTCTAGATTCTTTGGGGAAATAATACCATGTAAGATTCATCAAGTTGTAGTGTATAGCTGGAGTTTCTTCATTTGATATTTGACACCTTACATTTTATAAATATGACACAATTAGCTTATTCATTCTACAGCTGATGAGTGTTCGGGTAATTTCCAGTTTCTGGCTATTATCAGTAATGATACTATGAAAATTCTTGTACGTATCAGTGGTGGGCATATTTAGACATATTTCTGTTGAGGGTATTCTCGAGGGTAGAGAAGAAGGTGATGGAGTGTGTCAGTGTTCACCCTTGGTGGATACAGCCAAACATTTTGCCAGATTGTTTGATCAATTTACCCTTTCACCAGTAATGGGTAAGAGTTTTTTTTTTTATTTTAATTTTAGCCATTCTGGTGGGTGAATTGTGAAACCTGATTGTAATTTTAATTTGTATTTCCCTAATAGTTAAAGTCATCATCAGTTCATATGTTTATTGGCCATTTGAATAGTCTGTTTTGTGCAGTGCCTTTTCAAACCATGTCCATTTCCTTTTTTTCTTATTTTTATTGATTTTTTTTGGTAAAAGCCTTTTATTGGCTACATGTATTGCATAAATCATTATCAATTCTGCAACTTGCCTTTTCACTGTTAATGGTGTTTTCTGATGAACAAAAGTTTCTAATTATTATTATCATTATTATGTGTGCAGCCTGACTACTAAATATATTTTAATTTTCTACTTATCTGTTGTTTCCTTTATGGTTGTGTTTTTTTGTGTTATGTTTGAGGTTATGAAGGTAGCCATTCTCTCTCAATATATTTTTCCCAAGAAAACCTATTAGATATAGATTTCAAATGGAATTTTCTAGAAAAAACGTGGGTGTAGTACTGTAGGAAATGACAAGGCTTTATTACAAGTGTGATAAGCAGCTTCTTAAAACTGGAACTTTAACACATACAAAAAACAAAACAAAACAAAACAAAACCCTAATCATAAAAGCACAGCTCAACAAATTATCATAAATTTAACATACATAATCAGGCCAAAAGAAAGCGTGTAATTATAACTATAAAACTAAACATGTATTTTTTTGGTCTGGCTTCTTTCACTCAACATTAATCTTCTGAGGTTCATCCATTTTGTTGTATGTTTCTTTTATTAATATATAGTATCCTTATACCACAGAGTTCCTGAGTGGTGCAGGTCGTTAATGTGCTTTGCTGCTAACAGAAAGATAGGAGGTTCACGTCTATCCAGAGGCCCTTTAGAAGAAAGGCCTGGCAATCTACTTTTGAAAAATCAGCCATTGAAAACCCTGTGGAGCACAGTTCTTCTCTGACACACATGGGCTCACCATAAATCAGAATCAACTCGATGACTACTGGTTTTTGTGTGTGTACTACGGTTAATTCATTCTACTACTATATCAGACACCTGTGGTTCCTCATATTACTGTGGCCTTGGCTGTGAATCCAGTTGCTGTAAGGGCCAGCATTTCCTATAGCCTTCTCCCAGCTTAGTGCAGACAGCCCTACTCCAATGTCCCGCCTTCTGTCCTAGGGTATCTTTGCTACCCATGATGAGAAGTGTTGGTGTAAGCCCACCTAGCTGTCATCTGTGCACATTCCCAAAGTGCAGAGCAACCTTCAACTGAAGATTTCTGGAAGGTGGCATTTCTAGAAGATCTGTGTGAGGAGCAACTGGTTTCCAGAGTCCTGAGATCATAAGTTCTCTTTTGTTTGCTCGGTGATTTTATATTCTTTGTAGGGAGATGGAAGCCTGCAGCTGCTTAGTCACCATCTTACCTGTCTCTCAGGGCTTTTTTAAAGGCCTCATTTGGGTATATTTGAAAGCTTCCATCCTAAAGTCTTAATATTTTCAAATTATGTAATATAGCCAGCATATTTTTTTAAATTTTTCTTTCAGAAACACAAACCTTTTCATGCCACCTGCCTAATGTTGTAGTGTCCATTTGATTCCAACTCAGAGTGATGTACAGGGCAGAGTAAAACTGTCCCATAGGATTTCCTAGGCTGTCATCTTTACAGAAGCAGACTACCACATCTTTCTCCTGTGGAACCACTGGTGGGTTCAAACCACCAACCTTTCTATTAGCAGCTGAGTGCTTAACCGTTAAGCCACCAGGGCTCCTCACCTGCCTAATATCCTTCCGTAATTTTCTGTCAGTAGGGAATTATGCGCAGATCTTTAGCATAGTATGCAGGGGTCTCTATGGCATTACCCCTACCTGCCCCTCCCAGCCTTTCTACTCCCTCACAATCTATAAATTAGAAGTAATGAAAATCTTGCAGATTCACATATACACTGTTATTCCATACCTTTGAGCTTTTGTGGGTGCTGCTTTTCTTATCTAAAACATCCTACCCCTTTTAAAATAAAAATTTTCTAATATGCCTTGACTGACTCCAAATCACCCTATAACCTTCTTCTGATTCATTTTCCTTCAGGAATACCTAGTTAAATTTCATGGCTAAGGCGAGTGCTCCTTGCAACTATAAGGGCGCTAGACTCTTGCCTGTCTCCCAATGTTTCTTATATTTTTCAAACACATCTGTACATAGGTCTTCTTCCTTCAGGTCAAGTACTCTTTTATCTTTGTCTTTGTATCTTCAGTATTCAAGCTAATTAATCTTTTTTGTTTTAAGACAATGTTGAAATGAATAAAAAGAGCTATGGACAATTGCAACTACTGAATTACAACGTCATTGCTCCAAAAAATACGACAAGGTCTCTCGCTAGAGTTCATGTAAGTGTGGTCATTGGATTTAGTAGATTTAGTCTCGGGAGTTTTTTTAATTTGCTCTTTTTAATGCTTGCATGCTCCAACATAGAGAAATTGGTATATGTGAGCAAAGAGAGCTGACTTTTTTCTGGAACAAAATAAGATGCTCCTGCTCTAAATGCCTCAGACAAAGGGAATCAGAGCCCATATGGCTCTGATCTGACCCAGGAAGATCTGCTTGGGCTCCCCGTACTAATTATGCTGAATTGGGTAGTGGCTGGTGTATCCTGCCAATCGTCTCCTGGAAACTCTGGGGTCAGAGTTTGTTCACTGGTGGTTATACAAGATAGACATTTCCCAGTCTTTCCAGGAGTAGAATGCTTGTTCTACTATTTCTTCTTCGAAGAGTTCACATTCATTTAGCTTCAGCTCAATGTCATACTTTCTCATTAGAGAAACTTGGACAAACTGTTTAGACTTCAATATCAGAAATTATTTTGGACTGTTAAATACTTTCCTGACATGACGTAATGTTTGTCAAATTATGTCAGTAAGAGTCCATTTAAAATGTAGAGGAAATCTCACATTGGAGTTGGCTCCTGTATAGGTGGCAGTGTGAAGGCTCAACTGTCAGGGTCTTCAATTGTGACATATCATTTTTCCATCCAGTACAGCTTTCTTGAGCATGAACTGCCAATTTGGCTGATTTGTCTAGAGGGTATATCATATCACAAAACAGGTACAATTCTAGTCAATAATTTTTTCCCAGTTAGTAGCATAGACATAGGGTCACTATGAGTCGGAATCGTATCGATAGCAATGGGTTTTGGTTTGGTTTTAGCACAGGCTCCAGGGACAATCTCTAAATGTAAAAAAAAAAAACAAACAAACAAGAACAATGACAAAAAACTACTCTGACCGCTCACCTCTTTATTATTTCTCTCTTAAAAAATATTCATAACTTGATACAAGAAAAATAAGAAATGGTGCCATCACTCTAAAATGGTTGCTCTTTTCATATATAAGCAATAAACTACCAATGTGTGTCAGGTAATGGGAAAAATAAAATCATAAAAGTTATGTTTTTAATGATTATCTAGAAGGTATTACAAACATATCCTATTTTCACATAAGTTCGATACGTAGTCATTCTTCATATTTTTGGAAAAAAATAATAAAATAATCAGGCTTGAGTTAAGGGTTCATTTCCTAGACAATACTTTATCATCTAATACTTGAAGAAAAAAAGAATATGAGCCTCATTCCTGATTCAGACAACTGAGTCACTATTTTAAAATCTCTGGTGCAGTTCATTTCATACCTGGACTGAGATCCTGTGATAGATTCGTTAGGTTCTAGGTTACCATGGCAACAAGTCATTATTTCCGAAAGTAATTTGATGCATCTCAAGACTTCAGCCCCTCTGTATGCCTATATGGTGCTACAAAGGAAAAATGTTAGTTGACTTTCAAAATATTTCCAGTAAAGGGAGCAAGGGAAAAATTGCAATATTTTCTTTTAAAACTGCTAGCCCTAAAGGAAGCTTAATTGAGATTTTTAGGAAAAGGAATCCATAGAGGCATACAACAAACTGACACCACATTTATTTCTTTTAATCTTTCAGGCTTTGTGGAAAAATACACATATGATTTTTTGCTTTTTCTTCTTTTCAGTTAAAACTGAGAGTGATAAAGCCTAAACCACAAATCCATTTAAAGCTTCATTTTCTTATATCTTGTATATAATGATAAATTCTAGTGTTGGCCTTAATTACTTGTGACAAGTCCTCGTGGAGATTTACCTACATAGCTTCATCTGGTGAGCTGCCTTTTGTCTTAAAGTCTTATAGCTAGATAAAGATCAGGATGAATATTCTATAAGAAATTGTTTTGACGTTACACTGATCAGTGCACCAGGTACATCTTCTAGTTACTAAGATGCCAAGATATCCACCATTTTCTTAAGCTTTGGGAAGTAAAATTATTGGCTAAAATACAACCTGGTTTCTAAAGAAATTAACATTGCCAATCCAGCATTATAGTGGATGCTTTGTGTATGCTACTAATTGAATTGTGTATACTTTGTGTATACTATTAATTGTTTATACTATAAATTGAACAGATTGCTTTGTGTATGCTATTAATTTCATCCTCAGTTCTATGAAGTTGGTAGTATTGTTTTTATATTATGAGTAAGGGGCCCTGGTTGCACAATGGTTAAGCACTTGGTACAAAATATTGGTGGTTTGAACCCACCAGTGGCTCCCAAGAAAAAAGACCTGTCCATCTGCTTCCCTAAAAATTACAGCTGGGAAAATCATATAGGGCAGTTCTACTCCGTCACACAGGGTCTCTATGAGTTGGAATCGACTCCACATCACCTAACAACAACAATATATTTAGACTTAGTAAAGTTAAGTAAATTTCTAATAGTAAACAAACGGGGGAGCTAGAATTTCTATCTAAATCTTAATGATTCAAATGTTTGCTCTAGCCATGACGATGTATATCCCAGTAATAGCCTTTATTAACTCTGAAGAAATTAGCTAGCAACAAGGCTACAGAAACTGAAAAAATACCAATTGAGATGTTTCAACAAACGGATGCTGCACTGGAAGTGCTCACTTGTCTATGCCAAGAAACTTGGAAGACAGCTACCTGGCCACCTGACTGGAAGAGATCCATATTTATGCCTATTCCAACGAAAAGTGATCCAACAATATCATTATTGAGCAATAGTATTAATATCACATACAAGTAAAATTTTGCTGAAGATCATTCAACAGTAGTTGCAGCAGTACATTGACAAAGAACTGCCAGAAATTCAAGCCAGGTTCAGAAGAGGACTTGGAACGAGAGATATCATTGCTGATGTCAGATGGATCCTGGTTGAACGCAGAGAACACCAGAAAGATGTTTACCTGTGTTTTATTGACTATGCAAAGGCATTCGACAGTGTGGATCACAACAAATTATGGATAACATTGCAAAGAATGGGAATTCCAGAATACTTAAATGCACTCATGCGGAACCTGTACATAGAGCAAGAGGCAGTCGTTTCAAGAGAACTAGGGTATACTGGGTGGTTTAAAATTCAGAAAGTTGTGTGTCAGGGTTGTATCATTTCACCATACTTATTCAGTCTGTATGCTGAGCAAATAATTGGAGAAACTGGAATAGATGAAGAAGAACATGGCATCAGAATTGATGGAAGACTCATTAACAACCAGCAGTATGCAGCAGATGACACAACCTTGCTTGCTGAAAATGAAGAGAACTTGAAGCACTTACTGATGAAGATCAAAGACCACAACATTCTTATGGATTAAAAATCCTCACACCTGGACCAATAAGCAACATCATGGTAAATAGAGAAAAGATTGAAGTTGTCAAGGATTTCATTTTACTTGGATCCGAAATCAAAGCCCATGGAAGCAGTAGTTGAGAAATTAAGTGAGGCAGTGGGTTGGGCAAATCTGCTGCAAAAGACCTCTTTAAAGTGTTAAAAACAAAGAGGTCACTTTAAGGACTAAGGTGTGCCTCACCCAGGCCATATGCTTTCAACTGGCTCATATGCATGCAAAAGCTGGACAATGAATAAGGGAGATTGAAGAAAAACTGATACCTTTGAATTAGGGTGTTGGCAAAGAATATTGAATATGCCGTGGACTGCCAGAAGAAAGAACGAGTCTGTCCTGGAAGAAGTACAACCAGAATGCACCTTAGAAGCAAGGATGGCAAGCTGTGTCTTGCATATTTTGGACATGTCAGGAGGGATCAATCCCTGGAGAAGGACATCATGTTTGGTAAAGCAGAGAGTCAATGAAAAAGAGGAAGACTCTGAAGGAGATGGATTGACATAGTAGCTGCAACAACGCTCCCAAGCATAACAATAATCATGAGGATGGAGCAGGACCGGTCAGTGCTTCCTTCACTTGTACATAGTGGTCGCTATGAGTGGAAGCCAACTGAACAGCACGATTGTCATCCCGAACCACAATTTTCTATTTAGTTTACCTATTTATTAGTTTTTTTTATTTATTAGATTGGCAAACAAAACAAACCATAAAAACAACATGAGTCAAAGACCGACTATTGAAGTTCGAGAATATACCAGTTTACAGTTACATTTGAAGACTTCCTGATCAGACCTTAGATAAAGGAAACGTATCCATATATACCTCTTTCAATAAAAATGGAAAAAGAAAAATTCACAGGAGTTCTAATAAATGGGTAATCAATCCCTGAATAAGATATTTTTCTTTTCTGTTCTCATTCAAATCTATATTTTTGAAGTTATTTATTGTGACTTTATTCTTCTTACATAAATACATAAAATATTACATATATACATATATGTTGCATGTATGTAATATTTTATCTATCTTGTAATATATGTAACATTTTGTCTGTCTCTGTCAATCTATCCATCTAGCCATTTATGGAACACAAATATTCCTGATATCGTAGTAGGGCTCATGACAAGACGAGCAGTTTAATATCTTCCAAACTACTTTAGGTGAAGCACAGGTGATATTCCTAGATGCTTTTTATTTTCAGTACAGTTAGGAAAAAAATGTACATTTTTTTACCTCCCTTTTTAATTGAAATTCCTGCATAGTGATCTTCAGTTACTATTTCGATACTTACTTGAAATAATAAACTTTTGTGAAATGTTTAACATCATCACTGGCTTTGAGATTATGGTGACTAATAATATGTAGCAGACAGTAGCAAAGGACAGATAAGTAGGGATGTAGTAAAATGCTCTTAAACATTGGTGGTATTGTAATGCACAAGCTTTTCCATGAAAAATATAGATTTAACTTCCCCTTTCACTTTAGATGTGTTATATATCTTGATTACAGAGGATAAGAAGTACACAGAGAAATGTCTGTTCATGATACAGTCTTTATCAAGGGGGCATAATTGACAAAATAGCAATTTAATGAAAACCAAGTAGCAAAACATGTGAACCTAAAATAAATATGGGCAATAAATACATTAGCATATTTTCTGGAGCGTTAATATTTTTTTTTTAAATACATTAATAGGCACAAGAGATGGAAATAATTATTTTTGTGAAGAATAAAAATGCTAATCCATTACTATCCAGTCTCCAGCGGTATCTCATGAACAGCAAGAATCCACCGTATTTAGTGAGCCTCTACATAAACCCAAATACATTGCCTGTCAGTGGGAGCATGTCTTCCTCTAAATAATGCCTCAAAGGAAAGCCTGGCGGCGTAGTGGTTAAGTGCTACAGCTGCTAACCAAAAAGTCAGCAGTTCGAATCCACCAGGCGCTCCTGGAAACTCTATGGGGCAGTTCTACTCTGTCCTACAGGGTCGCTATGAGTCGGAATCGACTCGACGGTACTGGTTTTGGTTTTTGGTTTGTTTTATGGGAAGAGAGGTCAATGGGGCTAGTTTTAGGAATGTGGTACTATGGGAACGTAGATAGCTTCAGAGCAAATTTTAGAAGCAAACTTTCATTTTAATGAGGCTTATTATTTTCACGGTCTTTTAAACATCCAAATTAGCAGAATGGAGCATTTAGAAAAGTTGACCAAAACCTCTTCTGGTATGAATCTTTTCATAGTTGTTGAAAAGTACCGCACTTTATTAAATGTGTTTCATTAAAATGATGCGATTTTTAAAAGGGCGATGTTTTCCCATCTGTGCCTGCTGGAAGCACTCCTTTGAATGCTGAATAACAGATGCTCTGTGCAATCTCGGCAGATAAAACCAATTCTTTATGACTATTGCTGGGAAGACATGTTTCCATGTCCAAGAGTTCTACAATTAAGATCGTCCATATGTGAGACCAACTGAACAAATACTTTTATGCCATAACCGATTTTCTGTTAAGGTGTCAACAAAATTTATATCATAGCAACTTGCTTAACATCCAGTATTAGTGTATGCAAGAGTGAGATGTGTGTATAGTGCAGCATCATGAAGTTGAAGTTTTGTATATATGCTATGAATCGATCAGAATTGTAAAGCAGCAATAGTTTGATGCTTATAAGTGGGTGTTCCAAATAACTGAGGCACTACTTCAAAAAATGTTTACTCCAATTCTACTTCATGGATTTTTTTTTTTAATTAATAACAGTTTCCCAAAGCTTCTCAAAGAGACATATTGAACAGAATTTTCAAATTAATCTCAACTCAGGCCTATCATTATGAACATTAATCCTTTACAGCTGAGATGACCTCAGGGGGCGTAGAGCTGAGGAGGCTGATTGTCCTTCCAACAAGAGGCCCTGGGATGCTGTACTCCTAGAACTGTGGTTTGTAGTCATCTCCCTTTGCTCTTGCTTGCCACTTTTTTCTGCAGATGCCAGTCTGTGAATGCTTCCAGCGTGGAGGCTTGCTTCAGGCATGATTGTCTCAGAGAAGCCCTGAGAATAGCTTGTCCTCTCCAAAGAAGAAAAGTACATGTGCTTTTTGAAAGGATTTCACTGCCCAAGCATGCTTGCTTCACATTGTAAGCAGACAGGGCGGTGTCGAATAGAGCTCAGATGACAAGAAATGCAATCTCCAGATACAAAAGGAGGGATTCCATTCTAGAATGCAGAGAAGCCACTAATTTTTTACTCTGAGAAGGTGATTTGTTGTTGTTGTTGGGTGCCGTGAAGGCTCATAGCAACCCCATATGACAGAGTAGAAATGCCCCATAGGGTTTCCTAGGTTATAATCTTTACAGGAGCAGATCGCCAGGTCTTTTCTCCCAGATCCACTGGGTGGGTTCAAATCGCCAACATTTTGGTTAGCAGCCAAGCGCTCAATTGTTTGCACCATCAGGGTTCCTTGAGTTGGTGATAGTGACGAAAATATAAGCTAACATTTATCGAGGACTTGGTGTTCATTTATCCAACACTTAGTTATTGAGTATCAAATACTCACCAAACAGTGCTCCAGGGACTGTGTTTTAGGGGCAAAGAAGACAGATAGAATCTCTATCCTCATGAGGTTTACCATCCATTGTGGCAAACCAGCAATAAATGCAACATGGAGAATTGGGGCAGGGGAAAGAAACTTGTGATTGGAGTCCATGAAATCTGGATTTAAATTTTGGTTCTATCTATGGTTACATTTTGAGAAAAATGGTTAAACTTGGGGCCTTAGCCTCCTCATCAATTAATTTTTATGGTTTTAATGAAGTGCCTTCCCTTACTTACCTCAAATAATGTAGGTTTGTTATACAGGACTATGGGAGACAGATGTCTTAGCCATAGTGTCAGATTATGGGTAGACTAAACTGTACTTTCAGAATTGGAATACATCACTATGTACCAAGTTAATTAATTTTCTGCTTTACCCAGACATACATGGATCATCCATTGCAACAGATACAAACAGTCCCTTTAACCAGTTTTCAACTTCTTCTCATTTGCCTGTTTATTACAGATGATTGAAAATTTAGAAGTCGATATTTTTCCTTGAAATTATGAATGACCATATGATGCCGTTCTGAGGGCTACTTGTTGTTAGGTGCCCTTGAGTTGGTTCCAACTTATAATGACCCTACAACAGAATGAAACACTACCTAGTCCTGCACCATCCTCACAATCCTTGCTTTTTCCACTAGAAAAGCCTTTTTGAAAATTTTTTTTTCTTATCTTATTTTTGGTGAAAATATACATATCAGAACATGCTCCCATTCAATAATTTCTGTGCATATTGTTCAGTAACATTGGTTACATTCTTCACATTGTGTCAACATTCTCCTTATTTCTGTTCTAATTTTTTCACCCCTATTATTTTACACTCACTGCCCCCTAAGTGTCTCATCTATGCTTTAGTTATAGTGTTGTCTTTCGGTCTTACGTAGATAATTTTCTAGAAGAGCGCAATACTTAAGGATGACATTCTTTTTGAGCTAAATTTTTTTTTTTTTGTTGTTTGTTTAAAGAGGATTTGGGGGGATAGTTTCAATTCAAGGTGTGAAGAGTATTTCAAGGTAATAGTCTCAGGGGATCCTCCAGCCTCAATGGGTCCCAGTAAGTCTGGATTCTTTGGGAATTTGAAGTTCTGTTCTACATTTTTTTGGCTTTCTATCATGATCCATATATTGTGCTCCCAATCAAAACATTTGGTAATGGTAGCCAGGCACAGCCTAGTTCTTCTGGTCTTTTGTTAGAGGAAGCAGTGGTTATGGAGGCTATTAGTCCCGAAGTCCAGTTGCTTCTCTGATTCTTGAATTTTCTTCTTCCTCTGTTGCTCCAGGTGAATAGAGACCAATTGCTATATCTGGGATGACCACTTGCAAGCTTTTAACACTCACTGAACTGGGAGGTAGAACAGAACCTTTAAAAACAATATTATGCCAATTGGGAAAGTCTTGGGGGGTGCTGCAGTGGGAGATTTACAAAGACCCGGACTCTTACTTCGGCATTGTCATTGTTCAGCAACTGCACCAACATCAGCAACAGCCTACGTCTAGGCTTTTCCTTATGTGAGAAGGGAATCTTCTGCTGGGTCTTTTATTTGTAGGTGTTTCTGCTGCTCCTTAAGCTGCCAACTAATTCTGACCTCCTGTATTCTGAATGCCTTTCTCAATCTTAATGAGTAGAAGGTAGGGGGAAAAATGTTAACATTTTGTGATGTTTTTATATAATCATTTTGACACTGTTACGTTTCAGAATATTACACCTGAAAGAGACCTTAGAGATCACCCTTGGGCTGTAAGAAGTGAGGAAAGGCTAAGTATTTTCTGATTGGGCTAACTCACATTATTGAGAGAGGGACACACACACACACTCACACACACGCAAAGGATGGCATATGTGAAAGTCTTTTCCAGTTTAGCCTTATAATCTGTCAAATGAGAATGTGATGGCCAGAGGGAGTGAGATTTGTTCATGGCCACACCTTTACTAACAGGGCAGGGGTCTAACATTTATCTCCAAACAGCTGTTCCTTCCTTCATGCCATCCCTTCACTGAGGGTTCTCTTTAACACAGTGCTTTGCATGGTCTATGACTTCAGTGATTTGGTCTCTTGTGTATTTCCTTTCTCTTAAGTATGTGTAATATGTGATATGACATTTCTTTCCTGTCTGTGCAAGGTCATTTAAATAACACATGGGCTTAATGCTGGGACTTCAAATGTCATTTAAACACATGCTTAGGTATCTAGAGAATTCCACTTCCTAAAAAAAAAAAAAAAGCATTTTTATTAAATCCATTAATGCGGCTAAGTAAATGATAGTGCAAGTTTACAAAAGCGTCAAATGAAAAACGGTCAGACACTGACAGCTTGGAATCTAGCAAGCCTTAGCACCATTCCTGCTAATTGCTGCCACTGCAAATTAATGGGAGCCTTTTTAATCTCTTGACAGTGGTTATGTAACTTTCTACACATCAGAACTCTAGGCAGAGCATAACAGATGCAATCATTAATATGCAGCTGCGTGTGCTTCAAAGCTCTGAGTTTTCCGAGCCTTACCCTACCTCATTATACGTCTCATTGCCAAAATAGATCAATGAGACTTCCGTCTAAGAAACTCTGCAACAGTCCTGCTTAAACTGTCTTCGCTCCTTTCTATTAAAACTTGAAAATGTAAAAATTAAACTTTACTCCCTTAAAAACAGCATTCTCCTTTTCACAAAATACATGGTTTACTTATTATTATAAATTCTGGTGCTAATTTTTATTTTACTTCTTTATTTTTGGATCAGTTATAGGAATATTTAAAATTCTTTGAGTTTACGTTGAAGAGTTAGACTCTTGATTATTTCATTTAAATCATTATCATTTTCAGAAAGAGGCCAGGTACATGATACAGAATATATTTTAAACAAACAAACAAAATGTTAATGCAATGGAGAGAAAGAAATGCAAGTGAGAGAAAGAAGAAGAAAAAAAACAACACAAGAGAGGGCAAAGTGATAAGAACGAGAGCTCTGAGATCCTGTCCGGTAGAAGAAATCAGGAGCAAGGGTAGAAGGATCAGCCTTGGGCAAGTTGAGAAACACCGTTTTCACTGTAAGAGGAAGGAGGGAAGAAAACGCAGGTACGTATGCAAGAAAGTTATGGGGGAGCTTGAGGGAATTTGCATAAGACCATTTCTATATGCTCTATATAGAGTGAAACAAGGTTATAGTCTGAATATGAGAGATGAATTAGTAGGATTAGATGATTCAGAAGGACAGAAAAAGCTTAAAATGAACAAAGACGAGAAAAAAAAAAGTTGCAGTAGATGGGACACATACTCCATGCCAGACGCTGTGCTCAGAATGTGTGTAGATGATGTCAGATTGTGCCCTAACAACCTGGAGAGCTGGGTATTAGTATTCAATTTCCGTATGAGACTTAGAATCAGTAATTCACCCAATATCGTGCAGTTAATAAGCAGTATTACCAGTCCTTATACCCAGGTAGTCACCTTCCTTGTGGGAGGCCAGGGTTTGATTCCTGGCCAATGCACCTCATGATAGCCACCACCTGTTTGTCTGTGGAGGCTTGTGTGTTGCTGAACAGGTTTCAGTGGAACTTCCAGAAGGAGATGAACTAGGAGGAAAAGCCTGGTGATCTACTTCTGAAAATCAGCCAGTAAAAACCCTATGGATCACAAGGGTCCAATGTGTAACCAATCATGGGGATGGTGCAGGACCAGACAGCATTTCGTTGTTCCATTGTACACAGGATCACCATGAGACAGGGCCTAACTCAATCGCAGCTAACAACAACAACAAGGCAGAAAAGACAAATACAGGGTGGCACTGGAACATATATTCAGACAACCCTAATTTGACATTGATTCCCTTGGAATTGCTCACATAGGTGCTTATACCAAGAGCATTAGGTAATCTGGTGAAAATTTTGATCAATTATGGTCTTTAAATTGTATAAAACATTTTTTCAGGTTTTTTTTTTTTTCTGTTTACACACAAAGACACACAGACACACACACTTTACAACATTCTATGAATCTTCAGTTTTTAAAATTTTTGCTTTCTAATTTAAAAAGTGAGAAATTGTAGCCATCAAGAGCAAAATACTCACTACACAAAGAGTGGTAGGCTGATTTATCAGTTGTCTCGAGCAAGCGTTTGGCCTTGGGCATAGAGTAGATTGTAATGAACTCATGATCCCATTGGCTGACGAGTTTCTGAAGAGCGCATATTCAGTTGCTCATTAAAGAAAGATTCACATGTGTCACACGTGTTTGTTATATTACTGTAGAATTGCTTCTGGGCCAGATTGCTTCTGGGCCAGATTAAGTAATTACAGATTGCTATTTCAGTTTCCTTAGTTTACTGGTTTATTTTGACCAAAATGAACACTCTTAAGAAAGGAAAAGCAGACTATTTAATTGGGCACTGTGACCAAAATAGGAATTGCCACAAATTGCTCATGCTTCTTCTCCAATTCTCCTACTACTCCTGCGTTACAACCCAGAAAGCAATACTTTTTAGAGACCGAGCACTCTTGTACTTATGCTGGGTGTGCCATACAGTGCATAAAACCTGTTACTGTTACGGCGACTCCCAATCGTGTTGACCCCATGTGTTTCAGAGTAGAACTGTGCTCACTAGGGTTTTCAATGGCTATGATCTTATGGAAGTAGATCACCAGGCCTTTCTCCCATGGTGCTGGTGTCACTGGGTAGATTTGAACTGCCAACGTTTTGACAAGTAGTGCAGTAAGAATTGTTTGTGCCACCCAAAGACATTATATAGTATATATTGAGGTAATAATATGGGCCATGACTCAGCTGTATAGGCCTACGCCGAGTCTCCTATTATGGAATAATACATCCTAGATGTATTATTCAAACCAAAACCAAACCCAGTGCTGTCGAGTCGATTCTGACTCACAGTGACCTATAGGACAGAGTAGAACTGCCCCATAGAGTTTCCAAGGAGCGCCTGGCAGATTCAAACTGCCAACCCTTTGGTTAGCAGCTGCAGCACTTAACCACTATGCCAGCAGGGTTTCCGGGTGTATTATTAGATAATGCAAATATTAGAAAACCAGAGGACCAAGGAGCAGAGCTTTTAAAATGACCCTCTCAAACTTTTGTTCAAGTGTTAGGACCAATCATGTAGGACATTAGGGAGGCCATGTGACAAGTTGGAATTTTATTCAAACTGTGATGGAACGGCACTGAGACGTGTTCAGCAGGGAAAATGTTGGGCTTGACCTGCCTAAAGTTTGTAAAAGTTCGCTTTGGGGACAATGCATGGTATGGATACATGAGTAGCAACAGGTAGGTGAGTTAGGAGGTTACGGCTGTGGACAAAATGGCTCAAAATAAAGTGGTGGTTGTGGATGCAGAAATTAGAAGATTTCTGTGGTTTATATTTGGAGTCTGTCTTCAGGCTTTGACAGAGCAATTGGATTGGGGCAGGCGACTTGAGGGAACAAACAGAACTGACAAGAATTCCCAGATTTTTTGTTCTAAGCAACAGGATTGATAATAGTGTCGTTTACTGAGATGTGGAAGTGTTTCTAGAAGCAGCAATTTTCAAAGGTGTGTTTATGAACCTTCCTCAGAGTATAGGAGTTTATGCCAAGAAAAACCCCTGAGGCAAAATGATTGATCAATTTGGGAAAGAAAAAATTGTATTTTTCAGAGCCAGCTATACAAAAATAAAATTATTAATGCTTATTTGTCTGTGTTTTGGACCATCAGTGCAACGTTTCTTCATATATACGAAAATATAAAAAGAAATGATATGGGCACAATGTAATAAAGCTACAAAATGGTAACACCAGTGAAAAAAAATAAAATGCTTCACTAAAGGCCAAGTGAGAGTTCTTGGCTAAGCTAAGAGACTAAAAGCTGCTAGCAGGTGCCCTAGGGCAACTCAGGAGATGAAACGAAATTTCTTCACAGAGAAAATCCTCCTAAGGGGAGAGTAAGAGGCTGAACACCGTGGTCAGAGTTTAAAGGTCATTTATTTGACAAATTCAGCAAATATTGATGGAGGTCAGTGAGGCCAAGCAGAGACCCTGAGGCTGAAGCCTGGGGCCAGAGGCTTGGGCTTTCTACACCTGAAAGGCGCAGGTGGCTTTACTCAGGTAAGACAGTCCCCCTCCACATCACTCTGCCCCCGAGAGTCTCCAGTAGTTACTGAGTTTTTTTCCCATCTCTGGAAAATGACTGCAGCCAGAGGTGGCTTTTGTACACTATATACAAAGGACTGATGTCCACATTTGGAAAGCTGTTATAAATCATTATGTTATAAATCATTACTCTCTCAATTACAATTTGATGGCAATAAGCCAAAAACGAAAAGACCAAACCAGTTGCTATTGTGTCGATTCCAACATGTGGCAATCTCACACGCGTCAGAGTTGAATCGTGCTCCATAAGGTTTTATTCATCACATTTTCTCTTAATGTGTACTTTCTCAGTTTCGTTTTTTAAATAATTAAAATATTAATTCATATGAAACTTAATGACTGATTTTTCAGAAGTAGATGTCCAGGCTTTTCTCCCAAGGTTCCTGTGTTAGTCATCTAGTACTGCTATAACAGAAATACCACAAGTGGATGGCTTTAACAAAGAGAAGTTTATTTCCTCACAGTAAAGTAGGCTAAAGGTCCAAATTCAGGGCATCAGCTCCAAGGAAAGGCTTTCTCTTTCCATCGGTGTTCTCATCAATCTTCCCCCAGACTAGGAGCTTCTCTGCACAGGACACGCTCTGCTCCTGGCACCGCTTTCTTAGTGGTATGAGGTCCCCTCTCTCTGTTCCTTCCCTTCCTTTTTTTGTCTTGAGAGATAAAAGGTAGTTGATGTATGTCACACCCTGGGGAAACTCCCTGTACATTGGATCAGGGATCTGACCTGGGTCAGGATGTTACAATCCCACCCTAAGCCTCTTTAACATAAAATTACAATCGTAAAATGGAGGACAACCACCCAATACTGGGAATCATGCCCTAACCAAGTTGACACATATTTTGGGGGGACACAATTCAAACCACGACAGTGCCTTTGGGTGGGCTCAAACCACCAATCTTTCAGTTAGTAGCTGAGCACTTAACTGTTGGCAACACCCAGGAACTCGGTGATAATAAAGCACTACATTTTTTTATCAAGTACTAGATACTTTTATTCTCTTTATGTTCAATCCCATTTTGTCTTATATTAGACCTTCAAATGAGCATGGATCTTCCTCCTACAGTAAAAATAATAAACCGACAAAAATACTGGCAATGAGTAAGAGGTTCTCCTAGAATGGTATCTTCCTTATCTAGGAGTATTCCTGAAAGCTCTGGAACTGACTCATAGTTATAGGAAACACATTAATTGTTTCAATAAACATTCGTCATACCCCTCCTACTTCCTGGAAACTAGGTATACCAACATGAATGAGGCATGACCATTCCGATAAGCTTATTGATTCAAGTGGGAGACAGATGGGTAACGAAAGTACTTTAGGGAGTGATTAAGTGTTATGAGTTCATAGGTAAAGAATGTCTGAGCCAGATTTCGTTTAACAACGTTGCCTAAAATGAGGGCTAAATGATGACTAAAAGCTAAGTAGGTGAATGGAGGAGGAAGCATATTCTAGGAAAAGATACCAAAGCATGAGAGAACATGAGGCTGTTAGGGAGAGCAAACAAAATCGTGGCTTTTTAAATGTTTGAATAGTTAGTGCATCTCATTATCTAAGGGTACAAGGTATTGATTTTAAAGAAGGCTACAGAATATATGTGTTCTTTCTTCATTTACAAACTTCATTTATCAAAAGGTCAATGGTTCGAACCCACCAGCCATCCCATGGGAGAAAGATATGGCATTCAGCTTCTGTAAAGATTACAGCCTTGGAAACTCTATGGGGGCAGTTCTTCTCTGTCCTGTGGGGTCACTATGAGTCGGAATCGACTCGACGGCAGTGGGATTTTGCCTGAATTTAATATAGAATTTTGGCAATACCATGATAATAACATGATCTATGTAAAATTACATTTTCTTAAGGTCTAGCCACTAAAAACTGTTAAGAGCCTCTCAGATGTTAAATTTCCTCCTCCACAGTGGAATCCAGCACTCTGAGTATATACCTTGCTTTGCTTTCTAAGAATTCCCAGAATCCTAGATGAAGGTTATACCAATTAGGCTATCTTTTCTAAATCTGCATCTGTTGTCTAGTTTAACCTGGTAACTCAGAAGATCCCAAATCTCAGGGCTATGCCTAAGACATTGTCTATTGAAGCCTAAGCAGAGGTCAGATTTGAGCCCTTAGCTGCCTGCCGTAGCCAAAGGCTCAAGGCACACCTGGCTATATATTGATCCTCCTCGTCTATTTACAATTATACTCAGGTGCTTCTACCAAAGACTTCACCTCCTGTCCTGATGGTGGGATTGGAGGGACGGCAGCATTGAACACAGGGCTGTTTCTTTAAGTCAGTGAGAATTTGAGATGAACTGAGGGAATGGGGCTAAAATTGACTGTTTTGTTATTAGTTGCCGACAAGTTGGCTCTGAGTCATAGTGAACTTATGTTCCGTAGAATGAAACATTGCCCAGCCCTGCACGATCTTCATAATCGTTGGTATGCTCAAATCCATCGTCATAGCTACTGTGCGTTTTGAGTACCTTCCATCCTAGCGGGCTTATCTTCCAGCAGTATATTGGACACTGTTCTGCTATGATCTATCAGGTTTTCATTGGCTAACTTATAGAAGTAGATCACCAGGCCTTTCTTCCTAGGCTGTCTTAGCCTGGAAGCTGAGCTGAAACCTATAAGCCATGGGTTACCCTCCTGGTATTTGAAATACCAGTGACATAGCTTCCAGCATCACAGCAAAATGCAAGACACCACAATAGGACACACAGACAGGTGATGGGAATGGACTGTGACTCTTACAAAAATCAATAGCACTACTAATTCCTGATATTCCAGCCTGAGTTCTGGTGGTGCTCCCAGCACTCCAGATCATTTATTCATGTAGAATTACTTACTCTCGGAGGAAAAGCTCTTAATATTCAATGTTGGTCAAATGTCAAATGCCACAGTAGCTAGACATCTATTCACTAAATGATGTTGGAAAGGAAATGTCATTTACACAGTGAAATTAAATGAATGCCAAATAAATAGTGTCACATATTGTTATGGTACCTGAATCCTGCCAAGTATTTATTCTGCAGTTCACTATCACCTACCAGAAGTTAATTATTTTAACTTAGAGTTTACAGGATGCATGATAAATTTACATAATAATTGTACATGAATTCCTCTAGTAGTTGATAGAAATAACAAGTATCTGAATGATAATCATGCCAATGTGCTTCTTATAAGAAGCTGTTGAATGTTGCGTGACGCTTAATTGTGGATGTGTGAGGATAATGACATTGGATGAGGGTATATGTCACATTTAGATTTATTAATGATTCAAGAAATAAAAATTGGATATTATTTTTGAGAAATAGATCTTTAAAATAGGATTATGTAACACAATAATTTAATTCCAAGACTTGGTACAAAAGGCAGAGTTAGGAATATTGAAGTAAATATCTGCTGTATTAAGTGTGGTAGAAAAATCTGCAATTGTTACTGTGGAATAAAGAAAGGCCAATTTGTTGTTACCTATATAAAGAAAAAAAAATTTTTTTTTCTTTATATTTTATCTACTTTGTAGAAACCCTGGTGTCATAGTGGTTAAGAGCTATGGCCGCTAACCAAAAGGTCAGCAGTTTGATTCCACCAGGTGCTCCTTAGAAACCGAATGGGGTAGTTCTACTCTGTCCTATAGGGGTGCTATGAGTCAGAATCGACTCGATGGCAATTTTTTTTTTAATCTACTTTATGGAGCCCTGGTGGCGCAGTGGTTAAGAACTCGGCTGCTAACCAGAAAGTCAGCAGTTTGAATCCACCAGTCGCTCCTTGGAAACCCTATGAGGCAGTTTTACTCTGGCCTATAGCGCAGCTATGAGTTGGAATCAACTCGGTAGCACAGGTAGTTGTACTTCTGGTGGTGAAGTAGTTAAGAGCTAAGCTGCTAACCAGAGAATATACACAGCAGAACATACACCAGTTCCACAATTCCTACATGTATCATTTGGTGACACTGATTACATTCTTCGAGTTGTACAACCATTCTCACCTTCCTTTTCTGCATTTTTCCTCTCCCATTAAAATAAGTGCTCTGCCCCCTAAGTTTTGTATCTAAGCTTTTGAGTTGCTATTATCTATCAACTTGGTCTCGTATAGATAGTTCATAAGACAGCATAATGCTCAAGGCAGACTTTTTACTAGTTAAGCTAAACCATTGTTTGGTTTTAAGAAGACTTCGGGGGATATTTCTGGTTTAAGGTTTAAAGATAATCTCAGCACAATAGTTAGACCAGGGTTCATCCAACCTTCATGGCTCCAGAAAGTCTGGAGTCGATGAGAATTTTAATTCTTTTCTGCATTTTTCCCCTTTTGATCAGGATTCTTCTATGGAACCTTTCGTCAAAATGTTCAGTAATGGTAGTTGGGCACCATCCGTTTCTTCTGGTCTCATGGTAAAGGAGGCAGTTGTTCCTAGAGACAATTAGCCACACTTTCTGTATCCTCCTTCTCTTCCTGACTCTCCTTCCTCTGTTGCTCCAGGCAAATAGAGACTAATTGCTGTGCACTGGATGACTTCTTGCAAGCTCTTAAGACCCCAGGCGCTACGCAATGAACTAGGAGGTAGAACAGAAGCACTAAACGTGTTATTAGGCCAGTTCACTAGGATGTCCCATGAAACCATGACCCTAAACCTCCAAACCAAGAAACCAAATACCATGAGGTTTTTGGGTGTACATCAGCAGCCTCAGAAGCTACTTTTTTTTTTTTTCTTTTTTGTTGTTGCTTTGCTGTAAATATTATCTATCACACAACTTTTGCCTATTAAGATTTTTACAGGTATACAACTTAATGACAGCAATTACAACAATTGGCTGTGCAACCCTACCCTTAAACAATGCAATATTTCCATCACCATTAGCTCCCCCCTCCCTTCTGCCCCTGGGAACCACTAACAAACTTTGGTGTCTATTCGTTTGCCTTTTCTTGTCTTTTTATATAAGTGAGGTCATACAATATTTGTCCTTTTGCAATTGACGTGCTTCACTCAGTGTAATGTCTTCGAGATCCATTCATACTGTAGCATGCATCAAGACTCCTTTCTCCTACTGGCTGAGTGGTATTCCGTTGTATGTATGTACCACATTTTGTTAATCCATTCATCTGTTATTTTTAAGGACATAGAATAGGCAAGTTGATATCATGAAACGATCAAAAGAACAACTGCCTTCTTAGATTGAAATTGAAGCAAACCTTGATATCAATTATTGTGAAGAGATATGGTAATTTGGAGTTCCTGAAGTTTCTTTCTTGCTTAAAAGGATAGTAAAGTAGCACTACTAGTGCAATGGTTAACGGCTTGGCTGCTATCTAAAAGGTTGGTGGTTTGAACCCACCTGGGGGCTCCTCAGGACAAAGAAATGATAGGTTTCTGCAAAGATTGCAATTTGCTTCTGCAAAGATTACAGCCAAGAAAACCTTATGGGCAGTTCTACTCTGTCACATTAGGTTACAACGAGTCAAAAATTGACTCGATGGCACCTAGCAACAACATGCCGCCAGAAAGAGAAGAGTTGAACTACAGGTTCTCACTCTTGGATAATTTAATTCAATCTGAGGGGAATTTTCTTGGGACTGGAAGCAAAGAAAATGGTTTGTCACAAACTGTATTAGGGACTTGACTGACTATTAGGCTATCAAAGCTGTTTTAACCACCACGCTTTTCAAGTAGCTCAGCCTGCTCTGATTTCATGCTACCAGGAAATTGATTATAATTTGGTTTCTTTCATGCATTTTCTCCCAGGCAGTGGATACACAGATCAGAGGACATGCTTGTTCACTGCTTCTATCTTTATTTACAAAGTAATGAACTCATGAGTTTGCTCTGTTTTCATAATAGTCTCTGTGAGTTTGGTTACTTCTACGTCCACTAGATGATTCTTACTCCTGTCTGGATTAGCCCTTAAGTACCAGAGTCTACAAAGCAAATATTGTCTCTGGGTGGTGGTGACCACATCATGGTGAGCTGACTCCGTAGGAACTAGCGAGGCACCCAGTTCCCTAAATCAGAGCTTCCCAACTGATGTGGGGCAGGAAAAGTGGTGGTTATAAGTCATGCTGAGATGTTGATCCCTCAGGACTTAGATGCAACTGAGGAAGCTGGAGTTTCATTGGTAAGATGCCTCTTCTTTTTACTTCCTTGTGCTGTACATTCTGTCTTTTTCTATTATTTGATCCAATACATGAAGAAGCTATTTGGCAAGAATAACTCAAAGTCGTATACTTACACACCTCCAGAGTATAATAGTTTATTATATGTGACACTATCCATTCTTTTTAATTTAATATTAAACATTTATTACAAAAGTACAAAAATGTATGGGCAGTACTAGAAATCATCACTAAAGTACCTTTACCCAACCTAAGAAATAAACCAATACAGATATAGTTGAAGGCTTTTGCTACCACTATTGGATCTCAATCCTCTCATCTGTAAATCTGTATATCTAAAAGACATCCCATATTTGTTCTTTTCATTTCTGTGTGTGCTATTAAACTGCCATAACATATTCATGCATTTATAAATGTCTAATTTTGTTTTGCATGTTTTAAAACTTTTTATAAATGTCATTAAATCATTGGGAAACTAACTTTTATTTTGCTCAACATGGTGTTTTTTGATGTTTATTCACGTGACAATTGTAGCTCTAGTTATTTATTTGCTGCATAGCACATAATGGTATGCAAATTAAATTTATTCATAGTCTGATCTATGGACATTTTACTGACTATCAGTGTTTTGTTGCTAACGACGTTGTATGAAATATTATTTTAATATATGAATATACACACACATGTGTGTATATGTATGTACACACACACACACACACGCATATATAAATATATAAAACCCAAACAAAATCTGTTGTCGAGTCAGTTCTGACTCACGGCAACTCTATAGTACAGATAAAACTGCCCCATAGGTCTTCCAAGGCTATAATCCTTATGAAAGCAGACTGCCACATTTTTCCCTGAAGAGCAGCTAGTGGGTTTGGAATCACCGACCTTTTTGGTTAGCAACCAAGTGCCTTTAACCACTGTGCCACCAGGGCTCCTATGCTTCTATCCATCCATCCATCCATCCATCCATCCATCCATCCATCCATCCATCCATCCATCCATCCATCCATCCATCCATCCATCCATCCATCCATCCATCCATCCATCCATCCATCCATCCATCCATCCATCCATCCTCTCTCTATCTATCATCTATCTAATCTATCATCATCTATCTATCTATCCATCCACCTGTCTCTCTATGTTCGGAAAATTGAGTCTTATGGTATGTTCATCTTCAAACTTACTAGATGTAGCCAAATGGTTCTTCGGAGTACTTATAACAATCAATTCTTCCACCAACAGTGTTTGAATGTTCCCACTTACTTATTTCTTGCCATTTCTGGCTACAGAGCTTAAAATGTTTGCTAATCTGGTGGGTGGGGAAATGTAATATTGTTTGGATTTTCTTTCCTAGATTATTAGTGAGGAAGAACATATTTTCACATTACTAATGGGCATTCAGGTTTTCCCTTCTGAGACTGCACATTAAAATCCTTTGCACCTTTTTCTTTCTCCTTTAATTTTTTTTTGGGGGGTCCTTATTTTATCAAATTGTAAACATTGTAAGATAAATGTTCCTGGATACAAAGTGTTTGTCATTTAAGTGTGCTGCAAATATATTCTCCCAATCTCCGACAGGCCTTGTCACCATGTTTGCAGCTCTTTATTGCTGTACAGAAGATGCAGTTTTATACTGTGTGTGTGTGTGCGCGCGCGTGTGTGGTTCACCAAAGAAACACCTCGCTCAACTGATATGCCTCTAAAAGACTAAAAAAATTCCTTTCCCCATTATGCGCTATAAATCACTAGAATCTGTTTGACCCACTTCTATTCCATGGTTGTATTTTTCCAGCCTGAGTTCCCATGTACCTTCTTCGTGGTCTAGCTATGGTTGACTTGGTTGCCCCAGATCATTGAATCTCTTCTCCACATTTGATTTTTTCTCATATTCTGAAACCCATCTTCCCAAGTTATAATAATAATAATAAAATTCATCTCCCTTCTCCCTTGTAGCTAGAAGGAGATGGGTTGTCTATGTCATCCCAGCCATACACACTTCAGTGGGCCTTTCATTCTGAGAGGAGTTATCTGAGGAAGTGAAGTCAATCTGACACCTGTGCTTTGTTGATCTTGCTGGTAGCAGAGTCAGTGGTTCTGGTGGCAGAGGCAGTGGTTCTGGTGGCAGAGGCAGTGGTTCCGGTGGCAGAGGCAGTGGTTCTGGTAGCAGAGGCCGTGGTTCTGGTTTTCCTGCCAGAGATGCATCTTCCCGGTTGGAGCAGATTGATGGCTTGTTTCAGAGGTGCCAGACAACCTGATCCTGGCAGTGGGCTGCTGTATCAGACCATTTCTGTAGTTAGGGTGATGGTCCTGGAAACAGCCCAGAGTCTCTTTCTCCCATACTTGTGATTCTCAGATACAACTAAACATATATAAATAAATTTATTTCTGCTTAACTTGTTGTCAAGTGGATTCCGCCTCCTGGTGACTCCATGTGTTGAAGAGTAGAACTGTGCTATATAAGTTTTCTTGGCTGTAATCTTTCATGGATGTAGATTGCCAGTGCTTTCTAACTCAGTGATGCTGGGTGAGTGCAAAACGTCAACCTTTAGGTTAGTTAGTAGTCAAGGGTAAACCATTTGTGCCACCCAGGGACCTTTATTTCTTTGAACTAATGTAAAATCTGTATAACTAAGAACAATGACCACTAAATAGCTTTCTAATAGGACTTTGGAAACCCTGGTGGCATAGTGGTGAAGTACTATGGCTGCTAACCAAAAGTTCAGCAGTTTGAATCCATGAGGTGCTCCTTGGAAACTCCATAGAGCAGTTCTACTCTGTCCTGTAGGGTTGCTATGAGTCAGAATCAACTCTATGACAATGGGTTTGTTTTGATTTCTAATAGGGCTTTATATGGTTAGAGGAATGCCAGAGACCTAGTTCTTTGAAATAGTCTTGACTTTTCTTAACCTCTTGCTTTTTCATATACATTTTAGAATCTGCTTGCCAAGTTCCAGTAAAAACTTTTTAGTAATATTTATTGGATTTCTTTGAATTCATGACATAATAAGTGGAAAAATGTACTTCTTGATATGGAGTTCTCACTTCTAAGAAATTGGTGAAATTTTCCATTCGTTTATGTGTTGGTTAACATCTTTCAATAATTTTTTTTCCTGCATACATTTTATGAGTGTTCTGTTAAATACATTTTTGTATGATCTTTATCACATTAAGGATACTATTTTCAATTCTTGGTGTTCTAAGAGATTTTATTTTTGTCCTAAGTATTAACTCTTATTCAACACATGTTAAGGATCTCTTGGCATATAAATGGTTTTACTTTTCTTATTTTGGTGAAGTATATTAACAGATTTTGTGGTATTAAACAAACATTACATTTATTGCATGAACCAAATGACTTTATAAAATAGCATAATTTTTTATAAATTGTTGGATTTGGCCATTAATGATTTCTTTAGTTTTCTATCTATGACTGAAATTGATCCCTAAGTTTTTCTTTCGCTTGTCAATGTCTTTACCTGATTTTGGTATCAAGGTGGTATTTGCCTTATAAAAGACTAGGAAGAGTTCCATTTCTCTATTCTTTGGAACCATTTTTGAAATATTTAGATTACCTATTACTGCAAAACCATCTACGTCTTTGTCTCATGTGGAGGCTATATTTTTCAACCATTAATTCAATTGTCATTATAGAACTATTCAGATTATCTATACTTGATGGAATGTTGGCATATATGTGATTTACTTTTATGTATTTTTTCTAGGAAGTTACCTTAGTCATCTATGTTTCCAAAAATATTGGCTGAAATACAATTATATATTCTCTAAAGCTTCTTAATATCTGCTATAACTGCAGTTATGATCTCTTATCTCTTTGTTCTTTAATTTATTATTTCTTGAAAAATCTTGTCTGAAGCTTGTCTAGATTGTTTTTTTTCCCAAAGAACTAAAGAAGCAGCAGTTTTTTTTCACTCTTTATTGTATCTTTTTTTCTTTTTGTAATTCCTATTCATACTGATCTTTACCAATCTTTTCCCTTATTTTCTTCTATTCTTTATTTTCTATATCTAACTTCTTATGTTTAATGTTCAGGCATTATCATGGATTGATTATGTCTCTCCAAAATATGTGTATCAATTTGGCTAGGCCATGATTCACAGTGTTGTGTGATTGTCCACCATTTTGTCTTCTGATTTGATTTTCCTATGTGTTGTAAATCCTATCTCTATGATGTTAATGAGATGGGATTAGCAGCCATTATGTTGATGAGATCTACAAGATTGGGTTGGGTTTTAAGCCAATCTCTTCTGAGACATAAAAGAGAGAAGTCAGCAGAGAGACAGGGGGACCTTATACCGCCAAGAAAGCAGCACTGGGAGCAAAGCATGTCCTTTGGACCTGGGGTTCCTGTGTGGGGAGGCTCTTGGAACAAGGGGAGATTGATGACAAGGACCTTCCTCCAGAGCCAACAGAGACAGAAAGCCTTCCCCTGGAGCTAACACCCTGAATTTGGACTCCTAGTCTATTAGACTGTGAGAGAATAAACTTCTGTTTGTTAAAGCCATCTGCTTGTGGTATTTCTGTTATGGTGGCACTAGATAACTAAGACAGGCATTAATTTTCAGTACCTTTTTCCTAATAACTACAAGTAGTTAAGACTCAAAGATTTCCTAAAAGTTCTACTTTAACTACATCTTAAGATGTGATAATGTATATACTTTTTCATTTACAAATATTATACAATTCCATTGTATTTTTTTCCCTCATAGAAGAGAGAATGAAATATATATTTGTAAGTGTGTACCTGTGCGTGTGTGTGTGCCCAAGGGCTTATGTATGTCTTAATTTCCAAGCATATCTTTAAATTTTTGATTAATTATTTAATTCCATTTCAGAAAATATTTCATTGAAATATGTTGTTGTTAGGTGCCGTCAAGTCAATTCCAACTCGTAGTGACCCTATGCACAACAGAAAGAAACACTGCCCAGTCCTGTGCCATCCTTACAATCGTTGTTATGCTTGAGCTTATTGTTGCAACCACTATGTCAATCCACCTTGTTAAGGGTCTTCCTCTTTTCCACTGACCCTATACTCTGCCAAGTGTGATGTCCTTCTCCAGGGACTGATCCCTCCTGCCAACACGTCCAAAGTATGTAAGATGCAGTCTCACCATCCATGCTTCTAAGGAGCATTCTGGTTGTACTTCTTCCAAGACAGATTTGTTTGTTCTTTTGGCAGTCCATGGTTTATTCAATATTCTTCACCAACACCAAAATTGGAAGACGTCAATTCTTCTTCGGTCTTTCATATTCATTGTCCAGCTTTCATATGCATGTGAAGCGATTGAAAATACCATGGCTTCGGTCAGGCACACCTTAGTCTTCAGGGTGACATCTTTGCATTTCAACACTTTAAAGAGGTCTCATTGAAGTATAAAACACAGAAAATTGCCCATATCATGTGTTTGGCTTTTTAAAAATAATTTATTTTATTTTTGTTCTTGTTGAGCATATGCATAGCAAAAACACGCACCAATTCAAGTTTCTACATGGACAGTTCAGTGACATCGATTACATTCTTCGAGTTGTGCAACTATTATCACCCTTCTTTTCTGAGTTATTCCTCCACCCTTAACATACCCTCACTGCCCCCTAAGGTTCCTGTCTAATCTTTCGAGTTATTGTTGTCAGTTTGATCCCATATAGATAGATCTTAAAAAAGCATAATGCTCAAGACAGGCGTTCTTTACCAGTTGATCTAAATTATTGTTTGATTCTAAGAAGATTTCAGGGGATATTTTTTATTTAAGGTTTAAATAAGTATTTGGCTTTACTAATTTTCAAAGTGTATCTATCACTTAGATTATGAATGAAAGCATGATCAGCTCATAGTTTGAGAAGACATTCTTCCATTTTCTCAAAGACTTTACCATCATGTCAGCATAATCATTACCCTGACTCCCGTATGCTTTTAATTCTATACACACGAATTGATTATGGTTGAAGCATGAGTGTTATACTTCTTGAAAGCAGTTACTATGTTTTCCATTATTTTCAATGTTGTGGAATAATATAAAGAGGATTTAGGATATGTGATCTCTGAGGGTTTTGAAGAATTCTCCTTTGAAACTAATTTGGTTTGGTGATTTTTGGGGAATAGTTTCTTAATAATTTTCTCCATATCTTCTATGAAATTGGATTGTTTTATCTTTCTAACACTTAATTGATTTTTTTCTTCTTCTTCTCTTTTTTTTTTTTTAACTTTTGGGTTTATGCTCTTATTTGTCAAGAGCTTATCTGAGAAAATCTTTTGAGTGCTGAGTTGTGGGAGCATCTGAAAATGCAGTTTTGCTTTTTCTTGTGCCTGGCCCTGCACCATCCTCACAATTATTGTTATGCTTGAGCCCATTGTTGCAGCCACTGTGTCAATCCATCTCACTAATGGTCTTCCTCTTTTTCCCTGACTTTCTGCTTTACCAAACATGATGTCCTTCTGCAGGGACTGGTCCCTCCTGATAACATGTCCAAAGTATGTGAGATGAAGTCTTTCCATACTTGCTTCTAAGGAACATTCTGGCTGTACTTCCAAGACAGATTTGTTCATTCTTCTGGTAGTCCATGGTATATTCAATATTCTTCACCAACACCATAATTCAAAGACATCATTTCTTTGGTTTTCCTTAGTCATTGTTCAGCTTTCACATGCATATGAGCCAACTGAAAATACCATGGCTTTGGGCAGGAGCACCTTAGTCCTCAAAATGACATCATTGGTTTTTAACACTTTAAAGAGGTCTTTTGCAGCAGATTTGCCCAATGTAATGGATTGTTTCATTTCTTGATTGCTGTTTCCATGGGCATTCATTGCAGATTCAAGTAAAATGAAACCCTTGACAACTTCAATCTTTTCTCCATTTATCATGATGTTGCTTTTTGGTCCAGTTGTGAGGATTTTTGTTTTCTTTATGTTAAGGTGTAATCCATACTGAAGGCTGTAGTCTTTGATCTCCATCAATAAATGCTTCAAGTCCTTTTCACTTTCAGCAAGCAAAGTTGTGACATCTGCATATCACAGGTTGTTAATGAGTCTTGCTCCAATCTTGATGCCACATTCTTCTTCATATAGTCCAGCTTCTTGGATTATTTGCTCAACATACAGATTGAATAAGTATGGTGAAAGGATACTACCCTGACACACATAGGTTTCCTGATTTTAAACCACATAATATTACCTAGTTACTAAGTTATAACTTTCACATAATTTTTTTTTATAATTAAATTCAAGGCTGGTTTTAAGAATTGTGCTTTATGAATTTCAGTCCCACACCTTGCCTGATGCTGATTCCAGGATTTGTCTCCCATTCATGTACCACCAAAACCCAAGGTCTGTGATTACTGAGTCTATTTACTACCTTCTCAACCCACTGCAGGTTCAGCCACCCAAGGAGCTCCGGCATCACCAGAATGATTGCTATTTCTTTTACTTCCAGCTTTGTTCTTGTCCCTTATTTTCATGGGAGTTCAGCTTATTACAGTTGAGAAGGCTATTTTAGTTGTGAAAGGATTTTTTTTCTTTCATGTTATCAATTCTGCTGTGTTACTAGAAATGGAAGTCACACTGTTTATTCTTTAAAGGAAAGCTACATCACTTATCACCTTGCAATAAAGTATTTTAGAAGGCTTCATAAGCTGTATTTGACATCAGCTATGGAAATAACCTAATTCTCCTTCTTTTATGCTATCCTAAAGCAGAATCAATATAGACTGGTGTTTTATAAAATGTATTTCTAGGAGGACAATATTCCAACAATTATTTGTTATATCGACTTTAAAAAATAATTCATATAACATATAATGAATTTAAATGACGATATCCCATTTTTTAAAAACACATTTTTATATTAGTTTTATCTCATTGATACATTATTTGTTAGATAGATTATAATAATATTGATGCAAATTTTATGTTTTATAATAATATATTTAATTTTATTTAGTTAAAAATAAAGATGCTGTTGTTTGTTTACTGTTTGATATAGATTTATAAGGAGGAAAATAAGAGGATTATTACATAATAATATTATGAAAAGTGATTTTTTGGGGGATAGACCAGTAACAATTTAGCAAAATATTTTACAGCCTAAATGCAAAACATTTTCAGAGTATAAATCTTTTTTCCTGAGGAACCCGGTATTCATAGAAGTGATGAAACAATACCAGAATACCAACTAATTGAGTATGAATGATTTTTTACAATGATTTTTATAGAATTCTTGGGAAGAGTGGCTTGCTAAATAATGTCGTAACATCTGTTTTGAACAGCGAAACTTTTTATTGAGAAAAAAAATTTCAAATAATTACCTATATTGCATTAGATGACCCTTCCCTCACGTGTCCGCATTTTCACCAATACATTGGTAATTCTGCTGAAAAAAAATGTACAATTCATACTACTCCCATTCCCTTTATGATCCCTAGTCAGTTGTTTATTATCTCAGTGAGTGACTTTTTTTTTTTTCACTTATTCTCCATTAATCTCTTTATGTTTTTCATCTAGTTTTAGGAGATATATAAATATGTATCAGCCATTTTGTCTATAAATTATAATTGGATATATCTTAGGTAGATATATAAATAGATTTATTGATAGAAAGACAGAAAAAATATAGATACATTTAAGTTAAACTATATACTCTTCTTGGCTTTTAAATGGGTAACATATCACCTGGGAGATGTCTAGAAAGCCTGACCAAATGGGGAAAAATTAATCTTTTTAGCCTCAAATGGTAGTGGAAATGTTCATTTTTAGCTCATTGGAGTATTCAGTTTAGTTGATAGGCTATTTAGATCCACTTGGTTAGCTGTAACAGAAAAGCAATCTTCGAATACGTCAAGCATGGTTTTTAAATAAGATAAGCTACAAAGACCTATAAATAGACTGTAAAGTAATATTAATGCTGAGCATAGCACTATGAATAAAAAATGTTAAGTGTCATCTCAACCTTTGCAAATGCTTTGCTACAGTGCTTCTAATATATACCTATAATAATGATAATACAGTAGAGTTTCCAATTAAATTATGTTGGTTTTATTAGGGACTGAATTGATTCTGAATTCATTAATTTATAAACATTGAAACATAATAAGAATGGGGTCTCCACTAAATTTCACTGCCAATAATAATAACTGATAGATGTTTTGCATTTAAACAACTAAGTGATGCTTTTTCAATGGTGAGTGAAGTGGACTCGGTGGAGCAATTACTTAGACACTAACCTTTTTTTATAACAAAGTGGTGTGAGAAAATAGACAATAATTCAGTGTTCAAATATACTTTAAAAGTTTTCTAACTATAGATGCTTTTAAAATTGCAGCTAACTTGAAGCATAATATCTAATTTTACAGAGTTACTATAGATAAATGATTTTTCCTGATCAAATTATATGAGGATGAATAATTTTATACTATGTAATTGGTGAGCTGGATAATTCAATAAGTCCATTTGCTATGGTTGACTTCTCTTCACATGTAGAATTTCTATAATGAGAAAGGCCGTTATGTCAAAACAGCTGCCAAGTACAGACAGTTTTAAAACATTAATCAGCAAATTAATTAAACATTCCCTGGGTGTAAAACATGCTACATACTAGAAAATCTAAGTTGTTTGACAACATTTCTAGTGTTTTCTCCAAAGGATTATGGAAAACAATACAAATACGACTTTTTTTTTTTGCATATACAAGCTACCTTGTAGTGAAAACCCTTTTGTATTTTATTGAAAATTTATCCTTATTGTCAACAAATAAAAGTTGTTATTGATTCTTTCCAAAAGTATTCAAGTATCAAAATCATATTTTCAACAACCAAAAAAATCCACTGCTATTGAGTCAATTCTGGCTCATAGTGACCCTACAGGACAAAGTAGAACTGCCCCATAGAGTTTCCAAGCAGCACCTGGTGGATTCTAACTGCTGACCTTTTGATTAGCAGCCCTAGCTCTTAACCACTAAGCCACCAGAGTTTCCTCTTTTCAATTAAAAAAAAAAAAATTTATTATTATTTAGGTACCTTTAAATTAAAATATTAAGAATATTTGTTCAAGCCAGCTGTCCCTCATTCTCTTTTACTTTTCACAAGTATGCCCTAGTGAATTTATCCAAAAGTATATTTAAGAAATACTTTTAATGAAAAACCCATTGCCATCGAGTTGATTCCGACTCATAGTGACCCTATAGGACAGAGCAGAACAGCCCCATATGGTTTCCAAGGAGCGCCTGGTAGATGAGAACTGCCGATCTTTTGGTTAGCAGCCATAGCTCTTAACCACTATGCTACCAGGGTTTCCACTTTTAACAGAAACTATTTTTATATATTTGAAAAGATATCTGTGTATATATACTACTTATGCTTATTAGATAATTATAGTTATTGATTCATACTTTCAAATCATCCATGCACATAGTATATTTATCTCCCTCCTTAAGTGAAATCTAACTGTAGCTGGTACCTTACATCTTACTACCTTAATTTTTAATGGGTGTTCCACAGGATCAGCCCCCATAACTTAGTGACCTGAACGTTTTCTAAGTATCTGTAGTCTATTCTTACTCATTTTTAGGACCTCCTTGCCTATTAAGTGTGTTGAATCATGTTATATTCTAAGTTCAGGGATGGGTGGGCAATGGTTGTCTCTCAGCCCTTAGACCCAGTACATTTTGCTCACTAGAGACATTTACGGCAGGCTCACTTACTGACATACAAGTTTGAAAAATCCAGTCCATAGAGCAAATGGAAATACTCTCATGCAGAGTCCCGTGTTGGGTAGATTAAAGAATCATTGAGTTGTTTTTGACCTTCTTCAGACCTTCATGTTGTTGTTAGGTGCCATAGAGTTAGTTCCAACTCATAGCTATCCTATGCATAACAGAATGAAACACCACCCGGTCCTGCACCATCCCTTAAATTTGTCATTATGCTTGAGCTCATCTTTGCAGTCACTGTGTCAATCCACCTCATTGAGGGTCTTCCTCTTTTCTGCTGACCCTGTACTTTGCCAAGCATAATGTCCTTCATGGCAAAGTATTACTACTTCCTGCTCCATTGATGTTGGGTTTGGCCTTTCAGCTTGCTTTGACCAATAGGATGTTATCAGAAATGATGTGAGCAGAGGCTTAAAATGTACATTCTCTGTCCTTTACAGCCCAAGATGGCAGTGCTTTCACCAGAACAATTTTCGCAAGAACATTGTGGATTTCACTCCAACAGACATAATTCCCACCTATAAATCTCTTTGAGGTAAGCTCTTCTCTGTCTTAGGCTCCTGCTGAGAGATACTGCCCTTTAGCATCCCAGAGGCTCTCTGGTTTGCATGAGATGTCCTTAAATAACTTTGAATATCCCTGGAGAGTCTAGCAGTTATTTTGATCACTATATTTACTAAATAAATATTTGGAAAATAAATTATGAAGTACAGGTGGTCCCCTATTTATGACGTATTCAAGTTACCATGAATTGTGCTTAGGACTGTCTGTTTTTATTTATGTATGTATTAAACTATATCTGTAAGTTTATATGTAATGTTTCCTGCACCCAAAGACAAATAAAGATTGGATTTATAAAGATACTGATAATAAAAGGCAATAATAATGAAAACTAAATAAAGAAATAAATAAGGTATTCCACTTAACATCAGAAGTCTTTGGAACAGAACCCATTCTAGGTCAGGAACTACTTATTGTAAAGTATATTAAGTATATGTGCTCATATGCTATAATTGTTCCTAAAATCTTATAAAATATTTGAGTTTTATAAAAATTGGGTAACTACTTGTCTTAGTTATGTTGTGCTGTTACGACAGAAATACCGCAAGTAGGTGGCTTTAATGAACAGAAAATCATTTTCTCACAGTTTAGGAGAGTAGAAGTCCAAATTCAGGGCACTGGTTCTAGGGGAAGATTCTCTCTCTCTATCCACTCTGGGAGAATGTCGTTGCTTCTTTTCAGCTCCTGTTCCTAGGTTCCTTGGTAATCAAGTGGCTTGTTATCTTCTTCATCTCTGCTTGCTTGCTTCCTTGCTTGCTTAATCTGCCATTTTATATCTCAAAAGAGATTGATTAAAGACACACCATACACTAATATTGCCTCCAGGGGCAGATTAACCAGTAAGCAAGTTATGCACGGGTTTAATTATGTTTATTTACTAATCTGCAGTGCACAATTCACATGGGTTTCACCACATCTTAAAAACAGGTGAAATTGTGCACTACAGATTAGTAAATGAGCATAAGTAAACCTGTACATACCTTGCTTTTTGGGTAATTTGTCCCTGATTGCCTTATTAACATAACAAAGAAATCCATTCCAAAATGGGATTTTAACCACAGGTATAGGGATTGGGATTTACAGCATATATCTTTGGAGGATGTAATTCAATCAGTAACACCACTTGAAACATTACATTTTTGTTAAAATAATGTATGTTCAATGTTAAGTGTTGCCTTATTTACTTTTGAATTCCTAAAGCTCAGTACCACACAAAATGTTCAGTGGGAGCTCAAAAGATAATATCTTGTAGACATTGTGAAATAAATCAGACTGAAGGATGGACCTATCTAATGCTTGATCTGAAGTAGGATAAAGGGCCCTGTGCAAAATCTTGCCTTGGACTGTGGAACCAGATAGTCTTGTTCAAATACCAGCTCTAGGACTTGCTGTCTGTATGATATAGAGTGAGATTATGTATTTTCCTGTGCCTCCATTTTCTTGCTTTTTCCTTTTTAGGGTGAGGCTAATAATAGTTCCTACCTCATGGGTTGTTTTTGGAGATTAAATGAATTCATATATGAAAACTGCTTAGAATTGCTCTTGGCACAGGGTAAGCTCTGTTTAAATGTTAGTGATTACTGTGGGTGTTGTAAGCTCCAGTTACAGAAGAGGAACACTCTTCAGCTAACATCTGGCTGCTATAACAAAATCAAAGACTACCAAAACTATGTTTGTAGAGGTAAATTCCCTATTGGTGATACTCCTTATTCTAACTTTATCTCTACTAATTGGGGGCAAGTAAAGCCCAAAATTATTAAAGAAAAATTATATTAAATCTGTTTTTTTTTTTTTTTTTAATTCTTAGTCTGAGGAGTTTGCAGGTATCCTTCAGTCTCATAGAACATCAGCTTTTAGACAGGAAATATAGGAAATTTTAGGAGAATTCATTTCCACATCCTCAACTTGCATAGGTACACTTTCCTAAAAAGTTATCTTTCAAGAATGTGCCTAAGGTCTTCCAGTTTTCCCTTTTCAGCCCCTTTCTCAATCAGCCCTGTCCTACTTTATCAAAGAAAAGTACACACCTCTTCTCTTCTGAATCCTGCCGTAGTGCATTGTTGAGGAGTGTAAAAGCCTTCAAGGCACCAACAAAAGATGTTTTAAGAATGCTTTGCTCCTCAGAGAAAGACTTGAAAGCAAAGCAAATCCTGAGGGCAAAGTTTCTTGAAAGCAAAGAAAGAACTTTGAAGGAGGTAGCACTCATCTCATCCAGGCACAAATTCTGGAAAAGACCTCAAATCTCCATTTTTTTAGATATCTACCTGTCTGTCTATCTTTCTTCGATTTGTCTAAATATCTAAGACGTGCATATTATTATGTTTGGTAGGCATAGTAATGGTCCTTCCAAAATACCCACATCCTAATCCTGTGCCTATGTTATGTTGCATACCCCATTGCCAATGAATTAATTCCAACACATACCTACCCTATAGGACAGAGTAGAACTGTTCCATAGGGTTTCCAAGGAGCAGCTGGTGGATTCAAACTGCCAAACTTTTGGTTAACAGCCAAACGCTTAATTACTGTGCCACCAGGGTTCCATTATGTTGAAAAAAAAATGTTGCATAGGAAGGGCTAATTAAGGTTGTAGCTGGAAGTAAAATTGCTAATCAGATAAAGAGATTATTTTGGGATTATGCAGATGGGTTCAATGTAATGACACAGGTCCTTTAAAAAGTGAGGCAGAAGTTAAAATAAGAGAAAGATTTGAAGCTACTATTCTGCTGGCTTTGAAGATGGAGGAAGGGGGCCATGAGTCAAGAAATGTGAGCAGCCTGTGGAAATTAGAAAAACAAGGAAATGGATTTTTCCTTTCATGCTCCGTAAAGAATACAGACCTGCTGACACCTTGATTTTAACCTAGTGAGTCCCATTTTAGACTTATGTTGTTATGCAGAACTGTTAGGTAACGCATTTGTGTTGTTTTAAACCACTAAATGTGTGCTAATTTATCATAGCAGCAATAAGAAACTAATTGTTGTTGTTGTTAGTTGCTGCCAAGTTGTTTATAACTCATAGCAAACTCATGCACAACAGAACTAAACCCTTTCTGATCCTGTGCCATCCCCATAATGGTTGCTATGTTTTAAGCCTATTGTTGCAGTCACTGTGTCAATCCATCTCATTTAGGGTCTTGTTTTTTGACGACCCTCTACTTTACCAAGCACAACGTCCTTCTCCAGGGAATGGTCCCTCCTGATAGCATGTCCAACGTGCGTGAGACAGTCTTGCCATCCTCATTTCTAAGGAGCATTCTGGCTGTGCGTCTTCAAAGACAGATCTGTTCATTCTCCTAGCAGTCCACGGTATATTCGATATTCTTTGCCAACACCATAATTCAAAGGCATCAATTCTTTGGTCTTCCTTATTCATTGTCCAGCTTTTGCATGAAAATGCGGTGATTGAAAATACCATGGGTTTGGGAAGACAAACCTCAGTCCTCAAAGTGACATCTTTGCTTTTTAATACTGTAAAGAGGTCTTTTGCAGCAGATTTGCTAAATGCAATACATCATTTCATTTCTTGACTGCTGCTTCCATGGGCATTGAGTGTGGATACAAGTAAAATGAAATCCTTAACTTCAATCTTTTCTCTGTTTATTATGATTTTGCTTATTGGTCCAATTGTGAGGATTTTTGTTTTCTTTGTGTTAAGGTGTAATCCATACCGAAGGCTGTAGTCTTTGATCTTCATCAGTAAGTGCTTCCAATCCTCTTCACTTACAGCAAGCAAGATTGTGACATCCGCATGTTGCAGATTCTTAGTAAATCTTCCTCCAGTCTTTATGCTGTGTTTTTCTTCATGTAGTCCAGCTTCTCAGATTATTTGCTCAGCATACAGATTGAATAAATATGGTGAAAGGATGCAATCTTGACACACATCTTTCCTGATTTTAAACCACACAGTATCCCCTTGTTCTGTTCAAATAACTTCCTCTTGGTCTATGTACTGGTTCCATATGAACATGATTAAGTGTTATGGAATTCCCATTCTTTATAATGTTATCCATAATTTGTTGTGATCCACACAATCATATGCTTTTGCATAGTCAAGAAAACATCTTTCTGGTGCTATCTGTCCAATCAAGATCTATCTGGCATCAGCAATGATATCTCCCATTCCTCATCCTCTTCTGAATCAAGCTTGAATTTCTATCAGTTTTGTTTCAATGTGCTCCTGCAACTGCTTTTGAATTACCTTCAGCAAACTTTTACTTGCATGTGACATCAATATTGTTCAGCAATTTCTGCATTCTGTTGGATCACCTTTCTTTGGAATGGGCACAAATATGGCTCTCTTCCAATCGGTTAGGCAGGTAGCTGTCTTCCAAATTTCTTGGCATAGACAAGTGAGCACTTTTAGTGTTGCATCCATTTGTGGAAGCATCTCAATTGGTATTCCGTCAATTCCTGGAGCCTTGTTTTGGCTAATGTCTTCACTGTAGCTTGGATTTCTTCCTTCAATATTGTCTTGGGCTGGGTCCTCTAGAGAAGCAAAACCAGTAAAGCATGTATAGACAGAGAGACAGAGAGACAGACAGACAGACAGACAGACAGAGGCTGTAAGTCCCTAGTCAATGAGGCAGGAAAGAAAATTCTCCTGATTCACTTAGCCACAGTGGCTGGCGAACCCAAAATCTACAGGTGGGAGAGTAGTGCTGCCACAGACTATGAGAAATCCACAATTGGCAGCAAGACTGCTTACAAGCTGCTAACCCAAGTCCCAAGAACTGGAAGCCAGATGAAAGGTAAAACCAGCTGCAGGATCCAGAACAAGGAAAAGTCTTGGCAAGGATAGCAGGAAGGAAGTAAGTGGAGGAGGGTGGGAAGGTGAAGGCTAAGGAGATGGTGAGCCTCCACAGGCCTTGCTCCCGCTGTACCACTCAGTAGATTCCATCATGGGGGTGATCGTGTATCAAATTTCAATGGGAAAGTGATCACAACATTATACAACTGTCAAAACCCTGAGAATCATAGTCCAGCCAAGTCGAAACACAGTCACAACCATCACAAATATTATCAGTTCTCCATCATATGCTACCTCCTGAAATATCTGAATGTTGACTGATTCTTTTTGGTACAGTGACTCTATTTCTTCCATCTTCTTTTGATGCTTCTTGCATTGTTCAAATTTTGCCCATGGAATCCTTCGGTATTGCAACTTGAGGCTTGAATTTTTTCTTCAGTTCTTTCAGTCTGAGAAATGCCGAGTGTGTCCTTCCTTTTTGGTTTTCTTACTCCAGGTCTTTGCACATTTCATTATAATACTTCACTTTGTGTTCCCAAGCCACCCTTTGAAATCTTCTGTTCTGCTCTTTTACTCCATCATTTCTTCCATTCACTTTAGCTACTCGATGTTCAAAAGCAAGTTTCAGAGTCTCTTCTGACATTCATTTCGGTCTTTTCTTTCTTTTTTGTCTTTTTAATGACCATTGGTTTCTTCATGTATGATATCTTTGATGTCATTCCACAACTCATCTGTCTTCAGTCATTAGTGTTTGATGTGTCAACTCTATCTCTAAATTAGGCAAGATACATTCAACTCTGTACTTTTGCTCTCTTGGACTTGTTTATCTTCTTCAGCTTCAACTTGAAATTGCATATGAGCAGTTGGTGGTCTGTTCTGCAATCAGCACCAGGCCTTGTTCTGAATAATAATATCAAGCATATCCATCGTCTCTTTCCAAAGACGTAGTTGATTTTATTCCCTTTTATTCCACCTGGTGAGGTCCATATATGTAGTCGCTGTTTATGTTGTTGAAAAAAGTGATTTGCAGCAATGAATAAGTTGTTGGTCTTGGAAAACTGTATCATGCTATCACCAGAGTCATTTCTAGCACCAAGGCCATATTTTCCAACTATTGATCCTTCTTCCTTGTTTCCAACTTTCATGTTCCAATCACCAGTAATTAACAATGCATCTTGATTGCATGTTTGATCAATTTCAGACTGCAAAAGTTGGTAAAAATTTTCAGTTTCCATATCTTTGTCATTACTGGTTTGTGTGTAAATTTGAGTAAAGGTCATATTATCTGGTCTTGTGGGCGTATGGATATTATCCGTTCACTGACACCATTGTACTTCAGGATACATCTTGAAATGTTCTCTTTGATGACGAATGTGATGTCATTTCTCTTTGATTTATCATTCCTAGTATAGTAGACCATATGATTGTCCAATTCAAACTAGCCAATACTCGTCCATTTCAGCTCACTAATGCCTAGGATAGCTATCTTCAAGTGTTCCTTTTCTGGCCTCTGTCATGTGAAGAGTATGCTCCAGATGACACTGCCTCTCTAGCCAGAATGAGATGCATGAAGTAGAGCTACTCCAGCTTACTGTAAACCCACACCTGAAAGAGACATGCTCAGCCTCACCACAGATGAGCATGAAGACAAAGGCTGATGGTATGCTACTGTCTTCATCAGGATTTGCTAGAGAAACAGAACCAGTTATACACACACACACACACACAGATACATACTTACACACACAGAGCCCTGGTGGCACAGTGGTTAAACCTTCAGCTGCTAACCAAAAGGTGGACAGTTTGAATCCACCAGCTGCTTCTTGGAGACCATATGGGGCAGTTCTACTCTCTGTTCTATAGGGTTACTATGAGTCAGAATCGACGTGATGGCAATGAGTTTGGTTTTGGTATATATATATGGAAACCCTGGTGGTGTAGTGGTTAAGTGCTACAGCTGCTAACCAAAAGGTCAGCAGTTCAAATCCATCAGGCGCTCCTTGGAAACTCTAAGTGGGCAGTTCTACTCTGTCCTATAGAGTCGCTATGAGTCAGACTAGACTCAATGGCAAGGGGAACGGGAATACACACACACACACACACACACACACACACACATAACCATTAAGATTGTGTGTCAACTTGGCTGGGACATGATTCTCAGTGGTTTGGTGGTTATCATGTAGTTTGGTAGTCATATAATGATGTGATCACCACCATGATGAGATTCGATATAATGTGATCGTCTCCATGGCAGAGTCTACTGTGAGTAGCCAATCAGTTGAAAGGGAGTTTCCTTGGGGATGTGGTCTGCATTCAATATAGCTGGACTTCCTGGCAAGGCTTGTGGGCTTTTGTTTACTGTGGATCCTGCAGTTGGCTCCTGTTCATCTGACTTCTGGTTCTTGGGACTTGAGGTGGAAGCTTACCTACCATCTGCCCTGCTAATCTTGGGATTCGTCAGCCTTTGCAGCCTATGAGCCAGAGCCCTGATGTCTGACTTGCCAATCTTGGATTTGTCAGCCCCTGTAGCTAGGTGAATGAGGAGAAGCCTCAAGCCTGACCCACTGACTTGGGAGGTTCCAGCATCTACAACAGTGTGAGCTATTCCCTTAATATAAATCTCTCTCTATATATTTATATGCTTTACTGGTTTTGCTTTTCTAGAGAAACTAGCCTAAGACAATATCTGTCTACATCTATGGCTATATCTATCTCTCTATCATCTATCTATCTATCTATCTATCATCTACCTATCTATCTTTATCTCTATCTCCATCTCTATCTATAACGTCTATATCTATTTCTATCATCTATATCTATATCTTTATCCATATCAATATCTATTTTTTTTATATCTATATCTATGTATGAAACAGTTTAAAATGTCTAAATATATGGAGCTTTGATCTGAACAAACTTACCAGGAAGGGTACATGGGGCAGTTATACTCTGTCCTATAGGGGTGCTATGAGTTGGAATCAACTGGATGGCAATGGGTTTAGTTTTATATATACAAACATATACATATATAGAGAGAGAAAGCCAAAGAGAGAGAGACAGGAGAAGGGGAAGAGGGAGGGGAGGGGAAGAGGGAGAGGGAAATATACAGAGAGAGAGATTGATTTACCTCAAGGAGTTGGTGCACACAATTGTAGAGGACTGACAAGTACAAAATTTGTAGGTCAAGGGGCAGGCTGAAAACTCCTACTGACTTGTGTCTCAAAATCTATAGGCCAGGTGACAGAAAGAGTAAAGAGAGAGAGAAGGTTTTCCAAAATATCTATTTATAGTTTGGAAGCAGAGCACACTCTAAGGAAACTCCCTTTTCAACTGGTTGATTAATTACATTAGATTGCATTATGGTAGGTGATTACATTACATTGCATTAAATTACATTATGGAACAGGTGCCTGTCAGTTTGTCATACTGTGGGGGCTTGTGTGTTGCTGTGATACTTGAAGCTATGCCACCGGTATTCAGATACCAGCAGGGTCACTCATGGAGGACAGGTTTCAGCTGAGCTTCCAGACTAAGACCGACTAGGAAGAAGGACCCGGCAGTCTACTTCTGAAAAGAATTAGCCAGTGAAAACCTTATGAATAGCAGCAGAGCACTGTCTGATATAGTGCCGTAAGATGAGCCCCCCACGTTGGAACGCATTCAAAAGACCACTGGGAAAGAGCTGTCTCTTCAAAGTAGAGTCGACCTTAAAGATGTGGATGGAGTCAAGCATTCAGGACCTTCATTTGCTGATGTGGCACTATGCAAAATAAGAAGAAACATCTGCAAACATCCATTAATAATCGGAACCTGGAGTGTACGAAGTATGAATCTAGGAACATTGAAAATCATCAAAATTGGAAATGGAATGCATAAAGATCAATATCCTAGGCATTAGTGAGCTGAAATGGACTGGTCTTGGCCATTTTGAATTGGACAGTCATATGGTCTACTATGACAGAAATGACAGCCTGAAGAGGAATGGTGCTGCTTTCATTGCCAAAAAGAATGTTTCAAGATCTATCTTGAAGTACAGTGCTATCAGTGATAGGATAATATTCATATTCCTAGAAGGAAGACCAGTTAATACGACTATTATTCAAATTTACACAGCAACCACTAAGGCCAAAGATGAAGAAATCAAAGATTTTTACCAAGATCTGCAGTCTGAAATTGATTGAACATGCAATCAGGATGCATTGATAATTACTGGTGATGGGAATGCAAAAGTTGGGAACAAAGAAGGATTGGTAGTAGGAAAATATGGCCTTGGTGATAGAAAAGATGCCAGAGATCACGTGATAGAATTTTACAAGACCAACAACCTCTTCATTGCAAATACCTTTTTTCACCAACATAAATGGCGACTATACACGTGGACCTCACCAGATGGAATACACAGGAATCAGATCTACTACATCTGTGGAAAGCGATAATGGAAGAGCTCAGTATCATCAGTCAGAACAAGGCCAGAGGCTGACTACAGATCAGACCATCAATTGCTCATATGCAAGTTGAAACTGAAGAGAATTTCCTTATCTCACCTGAATTTAGGGACCATGCCAGAAACAGATTTGACACATTGAACACTAATGACTGAAGACCAGATGAGTTGTGGAATGACATCAAGGACATCAAACATGAAGAAAGCAAGACGTTATAAAAAAGACAGGAAAAAAAGAAAAAAACAGAATGGATTTCAGAACAGACTCTGAAACTTGCTCTTTTACATCAAGTAGCTAAAGCAAAAGAAGAAATGATGAAGTAAAAGAACTGAACAGAAGATTTCAAAGGGTGGCTCAAGAATACAAAGTGCAGGGAGCTGGAGATAGAAAACCAAAAGGGAAGAACACTCTCAGCATTTCTCAAGCTGAAAGAACTAAAGAAAAAATTCAAGTCTCGAGTTGCAATAGTGAAGAATTCTATGGGGAAAATATTAAACAACACAGGAAGCATCAAAAGAAGAATGGAAGGAACACACAGAATCATTATACCAAAAACAACTGGTCAACATTCAAACATTTCAGGAGGTGGCATATGACCAGGAACCGATGGTACTGAAGGAAGAAGTCCAAGCTGTGCTGAAGGCATTGGCAATAAACGGCACTCCAGGAATTGATGTAATACCAATTGAGATGTTTCAACAAACTGATGCAGTGTTGGAAATGCTCACTCATCTATGCCAAGAAATTTGGAGGACAGCTACCTGGCCAACTGACTGGAAGAGATCCATATTTATGCCTATTCCCAGGAAAGGTGATCCAATCGAATGTGGAAATTATCGAACAATGTTGTTAAGATCACATGCAAGTAAAATTTTGCTGAAGATCATTCAAAAATGCCTGCAGCAGTATATCAACAGGAAACTTCCAGAAATTCAAGCTGGATTCAGAAGAGGACGTGGAACCAGGAATATCATCACTGATAGCAGATGGATCTTGGCTGAAAGCAGAGAATACCAGAAAGATGTTTACCTGTGTTTTATTCACTATGCAAAGGCATTTAACTGTGTGGATCATAACCAATTATAGATAACATTGGAAAGAATGGGAGTTCCAGAACACTTAATTGTCTTCATGAGGAACCTGTACGTAGATCAAGAGATAGTTGTTTGAACGGAACAAGAGTATACTGCATGGTTTAAAGTCAGGAAATGTGTGCGTCATGGTTGTGTCCTTTCACCATACTTATTCAATCTGTATGCTGAGCAAATAATCCAAGAAGCTGGATTATATGAAGAAGAATGGGGCATCAGGATTGAAGGAAGACTTATTAACAATCTGTGTTATGTAGATGACACAACCTTACTTGCTGAAATTGAAGAGGACTTGAAGCACTTACTGATGAAGGTCAAAGACCACGGACTTCAGTATGGATTATGCCTCAATGTAAAGAAAACAAAAATCCTCACAACTGTACCAATATGCAACATCATGATAAACATCATCTTACTTGGATCCACAATCAACACCCACAGAAGCAGCAGTCAAGAAATCAAAAGACACATTGCATTGGACAAATCTGCTGCAAAAGACCTCTTTAAAGTATTGAAAAGCAAAGATGTCACTTTATAGCCTATGGTGGGCCTGACCCAAGCCATGGTATTTTTAATAACATCACATGCATGTGAAAGCTGGATGATGAATAAGGAAGACTGAAGAAGAATTGATTCCTTTGAATAGTGGTGTTGTTGAAGAATATTGAACATGCCATGGACTGCCAAAATAATGAACAATCCTGTCTTGGAAGAAGCACAACCAGAATGTTCTTTAGAAGCAAGGATGGCAAGACTACATCTTACATACTTTGGACATGTTGTCAGGAGAGATCAGCTCCTGGAGAAGAACATCAAGCTTGGTAAAGTACAGGGTCAATGAAAAAGAGGAAGTCCCTCAATGAGATGGATTGACACAGTGGCTGCAACAATGGGCTCAAGAATAACAAGGATTGTGGGCATGGCACAGGACCAGGCAGTGTTTTGTTGTTGTACATAGGGTCGCTATGAGTTGGAACCTACTTGACAGCACCTAACAACAACATGAAACAACAACTAGACTAGTGTTTGCCCAATCCTCTGGGACCCATAGCCTAGCCAAGCTGACACACAATTAGCCATTAAAGCCACTGAGGTTTTGCGTTTGATAGTTCATAACAACAGCTCACACAAGATGAAGATTGTCCTGGTCCTCAAGGAGTTGATCTTCTGAAGGTAATTTGTATATACTATGGTTGGTAAGTCTTGTGGAAGAGATTTGCTCTCGTGATCAATAGGAACTGGCACGTGAGCTGATCATAAAGGTCAAAAAGTATCCAGCCAAGAAAGAACAGCTTGGAGTTGAGTGAGTGCAGTTATGAGAAATTTCCCAACAAAGGGACTCACATATGCAAAAAAACATGGGAAATAATGCATTTTCAGGAAATCTCAAGCAATTCTGTGACATTAGTGTGAGGGAAGGGGTAGCAAGACAAGAGAGAGCTGGGGAGAGAAACAGTGGGTAAAACACTGAAGGATCTTCTATGCTGTCCTGTTCCTGAGATTTAGCAATCATCATTTCCTATTCCTCCCTGCACATTTTGTCTTATAAAGAGGATGTTTAAAGAAAACCACATAAATCATGTCATTTCATTGTTAATGTTAAGTAAAGGCTTCATCATGGAGAATCATGTGGTTGTGAAATTACACGCACTTATGAAAACCGAGTTTTTTAGGAATATTATGGTGGAAAAGTTTACTTACATCACAGTGAACCAAAACCCATTGCCAACAAGTCGATTCCAAAGCACAGCAACCCTGTAGGACAGAGCAGAACTGCCGTGTTGGATTTCCAAGGAGAGGATGGTGGATTCAAACTCCTGACCCTTTGCTCAGCAGCCAAGCTTTTAACCACTGCACCACTTACAACATACTTAAAAAATATATGTATATATTTGAAAAAGCATCTTGATGCATAATTCGTTTGATTTGAGCAATCACTTAATACAGTCAAATAATTGGACAGATCAGTTAAATATACAACTTGACTTCTGATTTTATTAACCTCATTGATTTCCAGTTTAATAAAAATGGTCACATAAAATAATCCTATAAGAGTAATTTGTCACAAAAATTGATATTATCCCTCTGTCGTCTGCATAGAAGTGCGGTTGTTTTTAATCACCAAAATTATATAACTTACTCTAAAACCCTTACTTCAAAACCCCAGAAATGATATGTATGTGAATGTAGGGGCAATTTTTTGAACAAGGGTGTCGTAGACTGGATTTTCTAGAGAAGCAAAACCAGTAAGGCATATAAATATTTATATATAGAGAGATTTATATCAAGGAAATGGCTCACGTGATTGTAGAGGCTGGAATTTCCTAAGTCTTTGGCTCAGCATAGAGATGTCCACTGATTCATAGCCACAGGGGCTGAAGAGCCCAAGATCTGCAGGTCAGACAGCAGGGCTCTTGCTCACAGGCTGCAAAGATCGATGACTTCCAAGCTCAGGAGGCAAGACCATAGGTAAGCCGCTAGCTCCAGTCCCAAGAAGAGATGAACAGGAGCCAGCTGCAGGATCCAGAGAGAGCAAAAGCCCATGAGTCTTGCCAGAAAGTCCGTTTATATATTCGATGCAGGCCACACCCCCAAGGAAACTCCCTTTCAGTGATTGGATACTCCTAGCAGATCCCATCATGGAGGTGGTCGCATTATATCAAATCTCATCATAGAAGTGATCACATCATTATAGTGCCAAACTACATCGTAACTGCCAAATCACTGAGAATCATGGTCCAGCCAAGTTGTCACATAACCTTAACAATCACAAGAGTCTCCACAATTTTTATCAAATAGTATAAAAAAATGCATCTCTTTAAAGAACTGTTACTTTTGCTACTATTTATCTTCTTACTAGCATCCACTCAAATTTGCTTGTATTGACATGCTTGGAGTAACAAAATACAACACAAGTTAATTTAAAAATACCTTATGATTTGTAGCGAATATGCGCTCTTCTTGCTAAACCTTTCCAGATAAAAGCTCCATACTTACTTTAAATTGTTTCAGAAATGTGGCAATGACAATGAATAAAACATGCGTAGGAGGAGATTTCTTCAGCAAAGACTTTATTACAGATTGTGCTTATGAATAAAATGGAAAGGCTCACTATTTATGGCAAGGAGATCTTTGTCCCACTGTACTAGGTGATATACGTTTTTAATTATTAGACTGCTGAAATGAGACTGCAATTTTGTGTAATTAGACATAATATGAAGTTGTCATAGGTTGTAGTTATAATTCAGGAAAGAGAGTCCAGAAGGCCCGTCCCTCTGCAGGAAATTTGAAACTGTGTCTAGAGGCTATAGCACATTAAAAAACAAATGATTTACATGTGTGCATGTGTTTGTGTGTGTGTGTATATATACAATTAGAAAAATAATTTATTTGACTAATTTTAGACACAGAAAAGTTACAAAAACAGTATGGAGAGTTCCCTCATATCCTCATTTCACTTCTCCTAATGTTACCATTTATATAACCATATAACAGTTATCAAGAAAAGGACCTTATCATTGATAAATTCCCATTAACTAAAGTAGGGGAAGATTATCCATTAAGCAAAATAAGCGCGGTGCTTACCTTGCTTACCGGATCATCTGTAGTGAATAATTTCACATTTTTCACCACATCAAAGATTCTGCTTCTAGGTATGGCTGGCATCTGTCTCTCTCCCAACCTTACAGCGCCTTCCTACAGAATCCAAGCCTCTTTTCAAATTTACAGTCCCTGACAGGAGCAGATTACCCAGTAAGCAAGGTAAGCACAGGCTTCTGTGTGCTTATTTACTAATCTGTAGTGCACAAAATGTGGTGTAAAACGTGAAATTGTGCATTACACATTAGTAAATAAACACAAGGAAGCCCATGCTTACCTTGATTACTGGGTTATTTGCCCCTGAACTAAAGAATAGATTTCATTTTAATGTCATCAATGTTTTCCACTGATGTTATTATGTCCAAGGATCCTATCCAAGGTACCATATTGCATAGAGCTGTGTTTCCTCTTCTTTTTCTTCAGCCTGTAGCAGATCTTCAGTCTTCCTTGGTCTTTAATGACTTGTATTAAAGAGGTCTGATCAGCCATTTTGTAGATTGCACCCAGTTAGGGTTTGTCTGATTTTCTCTCATGATCCGAGTGAGGCAAGAATACCACAAAAATGATGATTGTCTCTTCAGTGTACCATATCCAGAAGTTAATGATTTTGACATGTCTTATTACTCGTGATTTACTTCAGTGGGTGTCTACCTTGTTTCTCCATGGTAAAGTTACTTTCCTTCCCTTTGTAGTTGGGGGAGATACTTTGAGACTACCCAAATCTTGTTTCTGCTTAAACGTTTGCCTACTAAGTTTAGCATCACTGTGGTGTTTGCCTGATAATGACTCTCTTTTCTGCATTCCTTCTACGTTCATTAATTTGAATTCTAATGGTATGAAGTTGTCTCTTCTCCATTTATTTATTAAGATATTTGTTTATGTCAGTATGGGTTCATGGATATTTATTTTATAAGTTAAAGTCCAAAACTACAGCTACTAGGATTTCCTTCGGATTAGTTCCTGTGATTTTTGTTTTACATTTCCTTATTTTCTGGTTCAGGTTCATCTGATATTTTCCCTGCCCTGACCACTTTTTTAAGGGACCCTAGTTCCTTTTGTTGTGAATGATGTTTAGAGATTAAGACCTGGGTGGTAGATTTATTCGTTGTTACTAGAGTGTCCTTCTATTTGGTACATTTAATCTTAGTGTGGGACAGAATTTAGCTCTTGTGATTTTACAAGCTGCATAGTAATCTACATCTCAAAGTTCACAGTCATAGGGGGACTCATGTGGCCTTAAGAGAGTTTATGCTAGAGACTTTTTTTTTTTTTCTCAAAGAGCCAAACTTCAGTTAACACAGGACAATATCCTGGTATTTCTCTACTTAAACTGTGAAAACTCCAGCAGGGTGGACCTTAATTAGTTGCCCTGCTGCCCAATAATGAGGACTGAAAGCATCATTGCCAGGAGTGAAGGCACTTTACCTTTCCTCAGGGAAGTCAATATTTTGTGCCAGCACTTATAGGATACTATATCCTAGCACCAATATCTGCATCCATCTTTCAAGTAATAGACACCCAATTGAAACAAACATAAGCAAAATGTTTACATTGACTGGCATATGTATCTAGGAAGCCCGGAAATATATGTGTCTTCGGACAGCATTCAAATAATGTAATCAGCACTTTATTACAGAGCTCAGTTCATCTCTCTATGTGGTGGGTCAATAACATGTCTACATGTTAGCCTGACGTGTCCACAGCTAATAATCAAAGCTTGACTCTTCCCTGAAGTGCCCAAATATTGATCCCAGTGTAGAATTCTGATTGACTCTAAGTAACTCCCCCATCACTTGAGCCAGTCACTTACCAAAGGAATGAAGTACTAAGTTCAAATAGGGCCAGTTAGGTGTTCACTTTTGTGACAGAATAGGGAAAAGTGGAGATAGACATTATGACTGGTGTTGAAGTTGTTGTTGTTGGGTGCCCTTGAGTCATTTGCAACTCATAGTGAACCCATGTGACACAGTAGAACTTCCCCATAGAGTTTCCTAGGCTATAATCTTTACAGGAACAGATCACCAGGTCTTGTCTCTGTTGGAGCCACTGGGTGGGTTCAAACTGCCGACCTTTCGGTCAGAAGCCCAGCACTTAATTGTTGCACCACCAGGAGTCCCCAGAAGTATATGTGTTTTGGGGATAGCAGATAGTCTACATCTGAAGGTATCCTTAGCATAATAAAACAACAGCTCTCCCTCTGCATTATCCTTTTTAACTACACTTCTGCAGGACACTAGGCAACTTGAAAACTTTGGTGTTGGAGTCTATGCTGCAGATTATCATACCCTACAGTATAATTTACTAGAAATAGATAGCATTTTGCAGAGCTGAATAAGCCAAAGAAATATATAATTGTTCCATGTTCTGATGATTACCATGAATAATGGAAATTATTGTCAAAATGCATAATCAAGAATGAGGCTATTTTTTGGAACTTATTTATTTTTTGAAGATGTTCCACAAATTGTTCTCTTGTGATAATCAAAAGATAAGACAAATGTTTATGTTCTCTGTTTCTAAACATGACATAGCAGAGAAAAGTGAAATTGAAAAGATAAAGGCACAAAACAGGTGCAGATCTTCCTATTAAATGTTAAGCTTTTTTAGTTTATCTTGCTATAAAATGTAAGTTTTTGCATTATGACTAAATGACACAATACTGAGTGACTTGTATATTGACTCATTTGGAGCCCTGGCGGCACAGTGATTAAGGGCTTGACTGCTAACCAAAAAATCGGCAGTTCAAATCCACAAGCTGTTCCTTGGAAACCCTATGGAATAGTTCAACCCTGTCTTATACGGTTGATATGAGTCTGAACTGATTCTACGGCACCTAACAACACTCTTCTCATTGCATACTCATTCCTTCCATAACTTAATATCAATAGTACAACAAATAACCCCAAAGGAGGATCATCAAACGCCTAGTGTATTGCTTCCTCAGATTATTAAAAGTGAAAGAGTGTAACTGAAAATTCTAAACAGATCAATACTGAAATAAATTGGATATTTAAACTACAGGTACAGTATGAGTCAAACTTCTTAATTTGTGAATTCCCAATTCTGATTCTTTGAGTTACTTATTCTTTCTCAACAGACTCAAATATTTCCACAGAATTTTATATATTAACAGATTAATCTAAATATATATTCTAATCAATGTTTGTAAACACACTGTTTTGGCACTACCCATTGTTTTACAACTATAGAATCTTGTATTTTTAAGGTCAATTATATATTGAAAATGTTCCCCTGAGTGCATACTGCACCATGTACTTTGGCACAAAGTTTAATATATTTTAAACTTTTGATATTAAATAGACAGTATAGATATCAAGGTAAGATAAGATCCTTTCAATCATCAACATTTACATTCACGTATTTATTTCATTATTTCCATTTTCTTTTCATTCAGATAAAATGTAGATTTCTCAGAGTTTTTCTAATTTCCTAGCTTGGAACATTGGTTCTATGGGATCGTGGCAGGTGTTGTAGGTGCTGTTGTTGTTGTTAGGTGCCGTCAAGTTGGTGCCCACTCACAGCAAACCCATGTATAATAGAACGAAATGTTGGCCCATCCTGTGCCATCCTCACAATTGTTGCTATGCTTGAGCCCATTGTTGCAGCCACTGTGTCAATCTATCTCATTGAGGGTCTTTGTCTTTTTCTCTGACACTCTACCAAGCATGATGTCCTTTTCCAGGGATTGGTCACTTCTGATGACATGTCCAAAGTAAACGAGACAAACTAACAGGTACCACTCACAAGAGATTCTGTCATCAATGAAGTTTAGGATATTTTGAATTAAAAATTAAAAATGAGGTTAGAGCATTTAGCGTTATCTCACTTATTTGCCCAGAGGATCTTTTCTAATAGAATTATGTAACAATCTGGCAAGACCAATGTTTCGAGGAACACTGCCTTATATCATTATTTACATTTTAAAAACAATTAATATTGATCTTTAATTCTCAAAGCATATAATAATTTATTTTTTAATTTGAAATTTATTTTGAAATATAACCTAAAATATAATTATCAACATCAGCAAATATTTATTAAGCAAAAATGAGAGAAACACAGAATTAATCTTCACAGGCAAATTAAGAAGTATTAATTATTTCTCCCAAAAGATTACATTCTATAAATGTATTGCTTTTTAAGGTATGTATTATTTACATTCTAAATACATTATCTAAATATCTTTAGAACTGTATTCCTTGGTAAAAATATTTGAGGAGAAAATCATTAATTCAGGACAGTAGTATTTTGGAAAAGATCAGTACATAAAGTAGAATTTTGTATAGATTTGAAGAAGGCCATATTTCTTTCAAACAATGTTTTCCCCCTAGATTATAATGGTAGTTTATTTTATCTACAAAAGATTTTAACATAAAGAAAATTTAAATTTCCCATATTTTCACCACCTAGACAGAACCTTTTTTAAATATTTTGATAACTTTTTAATATTTTGATATAGTTTATTCTTGACATAGTTGCATTCAAAATAGAACTTTACATGTATATAATTTTTCTTAATCTTATAATTTCATTATAGAATTCCATTATCACAAATACTTATCAATACCCTTAAATTCTATAATAATGCAACTTTCAGAATAAACTAATAATATTCTGTTATATATGTATCATATTTTATATGTTTTCTTTTATTCATTAAACAAGTATTTATTAAGCCAGAAGTATGTGGCAAACCCTGTTGCAGACTTACATATGGGTCATTTTCCTGAAAAAAATGTAAAAACTGCCAAATGAGACTTTGCTCTGTTGATTCTTGTATTGAATGGTCAAGGGGCTAATAATGTAATGGTAGCCACAGCTGAATGGGAAGTATGTTTATGTTGATGACCTGTTAATCCTCAGGTGGTTGTTGTTTTCAGCAACAGCCTCTTTTGGAATAGATGAAGGGAAGCAAGGAATGAATACATCTGAATGGACCGAGTGACTCCCTAACCTTCAGATAATAGAATACCTACCCTGAAATGAAACAGCTTAAATCAACTGTACGACAATCAGAAATGAGCTACTCGAAGTGATATGTCTGTGATGCCAGCATGTAGGCGTGATATGTGGAGTCCTTTATGGTCAGATACTTCATGTTGCCCACCTGTTTGGACCACAAAAGGCCATAGAGAAGGCAGTAGCCTACTTGCTTTTGCAGCTGTCATATATGAGCTTTAAAGATGGGCAAAATCTTTGAGCTGTTCAGAAGTGGAATATTCAATAGCGTAAGAAACTAAAAAAAAAAACAAAACAAAACTTTTTTTGAAGAAACTACGGCTGAGTGAACTAGTGGATAAAAGCAAGATTACACAAGAGGGCAATGATGGCTTTGCAACAAAAAACCCGCTAGCACAATATTGCAAACTGGGAAGAAGGGGAGATACCCTGGCTCACGAGACTGCTTCATAAAGGTCTTTGTCAAGTCTTCTCCTTTAATCCCAGTTGGGTGAATTGAAATGCAACGATGCTGAAGGAGATTAAGGAAAGAAAATGTTAGTGCAGGATGTGCAATTTATCTGTGAAGATGGTGAGAACTTGACAATGTAGAGCTCAGCACGATGTCTGCCACATTATATCATGGTTTTTAGTAGTACAATTCCCCCACGTGTCTGTCAGTTTGTCATACTGTGGGGGCTTGTGTGTTGCTGTGATGCTGGAAGCTATGCCATAGGTATTCAGATACCAGCAGGGTCACCCATGGAGGACAGGTTTTAGGTGAGCTTCCAGACCAGAACAGACTAGGAAGGAGGAGCCGGCAGCCTACTTCTGAAAAGCATTAGCCAGTGAAAACCTTATGAACAGCAGCAGAACGTTGTCTGATATAGTGCTGGAAGATGAACCCCCCAGGTTGGAAGGCACTCAAAAGATGACTGGGGAAGAGCTGCCTCCTCAAAGTAGAGTCGCCTTAATGACATGGATGGAGTAAAGTTTTCGGGACCTTCGTTTGCTGATGTGGCACGACTCAAAATGAGAAGAAACAGCTGCAACATCCATTAATAATCAGAACCTGGAATGTACGAAGTATAAATCCAGGAAAATTAGAAATCATCAAAAATGAAATAGAACACATAAACATCAATATCCTAGGCATTAGTGAGCTGAAATGGTCTGGTATTTGGCCATTTTGAATTGGACAATCATATAGTCTACTATGCTGGGAATGGCAACTCGAAGAGGAATGGTGTTGCATTCATCATCAAAAAGAACATTTCAAGATCTATCCTGAAGTACAACGCTGTCAGTGATAGGATAATATCCATACGTCTACAAGGAAGACCAGTTAATACGACTATTATTTAAATTTACGCACCAACCACTAGGGCCAAAGATGAAGAAATAGAAGGTTTTTATCACCTGTTGCAGTCTGAAATTGATCAAACATGCAATCAAGATGCATTGATAATTACTGGTGATTGGAACGTGAAAGATGGAAACCAAGAAGAAGGATCAGCAGCTGGAAAATACGGCCTTGGTGACAGACAAAATGCTGGAGATCGAATGATAGACTTTTGCAAGACCAACGACATCTTCATTGCAAATACCTTCTTTCACCAACATAATGGCGACTGTACACATGGGCCTTGCCAGATGGAACACACAGAAATCAAATTGACTACATCTGCGGAAAGAGACGATGGAAAAGCTCAATATTATCAGTCAGAACAAGGCCAGGGGCCGACTGTGGAACAGACTATCAATTGCTCATATGCAAGTTCAAGCTGAAAGTGAAGAAAATCAGAGCAAGTTCACGAGAGCCAAAATATGACCTTGAGTATATCCCACCTGAATTTAGAGACCCTCTCAGGAATAGATTTGATGCATTGAACACTAGTGACCGAAGACCAGACTAGTTGTGGAATGACATCAAGGACATCATCCGTGAAGAAAGCAAGAGGTCACTGAAAAGATGGGAAAGAAAGGAAAGACCAAGGTGGATGTCAGAGGAGTCTCTGAAACTTGCTCTTGAGCGTCGAGCAGCTGAAGCAAAAGGAAGAATTGATGAAGTAAAAGAACTTAACAGAAGATTTCAAAGGGCCTCTCGAGAAGACAAAATGAAGTATTATAATGACATGTGCAAAGAGCTGGAGATGGAAAACCAAAAGGGAAGAACACCCTCGGCGTTTATCAAGCTGAAAGAACTGAAGAAAAAATTCAAGCCTCGGGTTGCAATAATGAAGGATTCCATGGGGAAAATATTAACCGATGCAGGAAGCATCAAAAGAAGATGGAAGGAATACACAGAGTCACTATACCAAAAAGAATTAGCTGATATTCAACCATTTCAAGAGGTGGCACATGACCAGGAACCGATGGTACTGAAGGAAGAAGTCCAAGCTGCTCTGAAGGCATTGGCAAAAAACAAGGCTCCAGGAATTGATGGAATATCAATTGACATGTTTCAACAAACAGAGGCAGCGCTGGAGGTGCTCACTCGTCTATGCCAAGAAATATGGAAGACAGCTTCCTGGCCAACTGATTGGAAGAGATCCATATTTATGCCTATTCCCAAGAAAGGTGATCCAATCGAATGTGGAAATTATAGAACAATATCATTAATATCACATGCAAGCAAAATTTTGCTGAAGATCATTCAAAAACGGCTGCAGCAGTATATCGACAGGGAACTGCCAGCAATTCAGGCTGGTTTCAGAAGAGGACGTGGAACCAGGGATATCACTGCTGATGTCAGATGGATCCTGGCTGAAAGCAGAGAATACCAGAAGGATGTTTACCTGTGTTTTACTGATTATGCAAAGGCATTTGACTGTGTGGATTATAACAAACTATGGATAACACTGTGAAGTATGGGAATTTCAGAACCCTTAACTGTGCTCATGAAGAACCTTTACATAGATCAAGAGGCAGTTGTTCAGACAGAAAGGGGATACTGATTGGTTTAAAGTCATGAAAGGCATGCGTCAAGGTTGTATTCTTTCACCATACCTATTTAACCTCTATGCTGAACAAATAATACGAGAAGCTGGATTATATGAAGAAGAATGGGGGCATCAAGATTGGAAGAAGACTCATTAACAACCTGTGTTATGCAGATGACACAACCTTCCTTGCTGAAAGTGAGGAGGACTTGAAGCACTTACTAATGAAGATCAAAGACCACAGCCTTCAGTATGGATTACACCTCAACACAAAGAAAACAAAAACCCTCACAACTGGACCAAAGAGCAACATCATGATAAATGGAGAAAAGATCGAAGCTGTCAAGGATTTCATTTTACTTGGATCCACAAACAACAGCCATGGAAGCAGCAGTCAAGAAATCAAAAGATGCATTGCCTTGGATATATCTGCTGCAAAGGACCTCTTCAAAGTGTTGAAGAGCAAAGATGTCACCCTGAAGACTAAGGTGCGCCTGACCCAAGCCATGGTATTTTCAATCGCATCACATGCATGTGAAAGCTGGACAATGAATAAGGAAGACCGAGGAAGAGTTGATACCTTTGAACCATGGTGTTGGCGAAGAATATTGAATAAACCATGGACTGCCAAAAGAACGAACAAATCTGTCTTAGAAGAAGAGGCAAGGATGGTGAGACTGGGTCTTACATACTTTGGACGTGTTTTCAGGAGGGATCAGTCCCTGGAGAAGGACATCATTCTTGGCAGAGTATAGGGTCAGCAGAAAAGAGGAAGACCCTCAACGAGGTGGATTGACACAGTGGCTGCAACAATGAGCTCAAGCATAACGATTGTAAGGATGGCGCAGGACCGGTCAGTGTTTCGTTCTGTTGTGCATACGGTCACTATGAGTTGGAACCGACTCGATGGCACCTAACAACAACAACAATAGTACCATTAAGGAGCCCTGGTGGTGCAATGGTTAAGAGCTCGGCTGCTAACTGAAAGGTTGGTGGTTTCAACCCATCCAGCAGCTTTGCAGGAGAAAGACCTGGTGACCCGTTTCCTTAAAGATTACAGCCAGGAAAACTCTATGGGGCAGTTCTACTCTGTCACAGCTATGTGAACTGGAATCAACTTAATGGCACCCAACAAAAAAAGGACCAATACAATTCTGTATGTGTATCTGCTCCACTTATAATGCAGACTTGTTACATGGGTGAACTCAGCATTAAAACTAGAAACAGAACAATTGATTCTAGATATCCTTAATAGAAATTTCTTACAACAAAATGCAAATAAACAGAACCATTCTCTCTTTTATATGTCCTAATTGCTCTGAAATAGTATAATTGTGTTCTGATTCTTAAATCTTTGTGTAAAGTGGTCTCAATTATTTTACCTGAAATACATGAATATAGTAAATAAATATGTGTGTAGTGTTTTAAAATTGCACTTATAGCTCATGTTTCAAACTTAGATTTTTCCAGTGTCAGGTATATACTTAAAAATAACTTCTAATTAACCTATTACTTGTACATACTAGGTGATGAAATATTCATTTTAATTCTCTTCTTATGTGGTAGTATCTACTTTTAGTAATAGTTTAGAGCAGTTAGAGATAAAAATGTAACTTTTAGCAGGCAGAGTGATGGCCAATATTGCTAATATTTTGCATCTAAAATAATAACAGTTTATGTAAGCAACATTGATCTTTAGAATTTACCTGATAACTTGCTTTAACATATGTATTTTCTAAGGATGCATGTTCCGTTTCCAAAGTCCAGATACAAGGAAGAAGAAACATGATCTAATTATTGTATAGCTTTATTTTAGTATGCATGTAGCTTATTAAAGTAATAACACATTTTAATTAAAATTTTAATTATGTGAATCTCTACTGCTCTGCAAAGTTTATATAGTCAAGGTTTTCCCAGACATTAAGGAAACAAAAAGTCCATATTAATAATGATACTTTACTTTTAATATTTGCCTTTATGTAACTACAATTAAAAAGGTTTGCCATTGATATGAACCTTCTAAAAACACCTATGAGAGTTATTGTTGTTGTTGTTAGGTGCCATTGAGTTGGTTCCGACTTACAGCAACCCTGTGCACAACAGAATGAAATACCATCCAGTCCTGCACCATCCTCACAATCATTGCTATGTTTGAGTCCATTGCTGCAGCCACTGTGTCAATCCATCTCTTATAGGGTCTTCCTCTTTTTTGCTGACCCTCCCACCAAGCACGATGTCCTTCTCCAGGGACTGGTCCCTCCTAATAACGTGTCCAAATATGACAGAAGTATTTATTCATTATTAAATATATTATTATTTAATATTTTATTTATAAACAATCACAATACTAGGTAAAAGATGCAAAGAAGAGGGGTTAATCCTGTCTCTTATCCATCATTTCCAGTCACACATGTGCCTTCTTCTAACCAGAAGTTCTTTCCTGGGACTGCTCATATATTATCGTTCAGGTTACAATATCTTAAATTGCTATACCCAAAAAATTACTTTCAAATATGGCTGGATTCTAACAACTTTTACTCACCAACTCCTTCTCTGTATTTGTGACTTTAATCTGATAAGCTTTCTGAGTCAACGTATTTTTTTTTCTGTTTTTATTTAAACTTCTTGTTCATGTAACAATTTTCTCTTCATAATTATGTTAATTTTATGCTATTGATTTTCATTTAATATATTTTAAAACATTGACTTTGAGTGAAATCACGTGAGATCTTTTTAATTTGTTGCCATTTGACTAAAGTGATTTGTATAACTTTATGACCCCTTTTAAGATTTCATTTCTCTCAATTACCAGTCTATTTTCTCCACCCTAATCCCGTTAAAATATTTTATATTGAACTATATTTATTTCTATCTTCTTTGGCATATATATAATTATGTATGTAAATATAAATATATATGCCAAAGAAGATAGAAATAAATATAGGTATATTTAGAAAAGGAAATATACACATATACATACATGTACGTATGTAGGTATATATGAGATAGAATAAATACAAATATATTTAGAAAAGGAAATATACATACATATATATATATATTTTTTATATATTTAACCAGTTCATTGCCATCAGGTTGAGTACAACTCATAGTGACCCTATAGGACAGAGAAGTGCCCCCATAGGGTCCACAAGCAGCGGCTGGCAGATTCAAACTTTTTGTTAGGTGCCGAGCTCTTAACCCCGTGCTATGTATATAAAAAAAATTTTTTATATATATATATACACATATATAAAAAAAAATATACCCCCCCCAAAAAACAGAACAAACCCATTGCATAGATATATATAAATTATTTCCTTCTCTAAATTAAGCCTGATAAATATTTCCTTCTCTAAATTAAGCCTAATAAAATCCATTCTAAAAAGTCACCTATAAAAAAGTCAACATCCCTAATAAGAAAAGTTTGTTACACATTTCTACTTTTAAAGATTATTTTCAGGGAAGCTGAAGCACCAATTATATCACAGTTGATTTAGCCAATAATACCACTCTGATTTACATAAACTGTACAGAAATGTGGGATGCAAGAAAACAGCTCATTTTGAAAGATATGCCATTGAATTATGGAACCCAAAGTTTGACAGGGACATTTAGTCCAACTCCAGAGCATCCATTATCTGAAGAATATCCTTAAGAAAATATTTTACTGAGAACTAGGAGACTTTATGCCGCTCACAGAAAGAGATCATTATCAACATCAGTTTTTCTTCTAAAGAATGAAATTTAATGAATATGTGTAAGTGCTAAAGTGCAAAACGTACATATGCACCTAAAAGAACATACTGGAATCACTCTGTGATATCTCCTGTGTTCTTTCCCCATACTACTTCAGGTACGTGTTTGTATGTTCATGTGTGCAAAATTCATAGATTAATATTAAGTGAGAAAACAACTTGATTTGTGCCTCTTGTTTCAGAAGGTGTTGGTATACAGTAATTTACAGAGTTACCATAATTCTTTTGTGCTTCGTTTTTTTGCTTGTGTAATTCTTGAAGGAGGGGGCCTGTATTTTGACTCACTGTTTGCTGTTGGAAATATGTATGCCTTTCTTTTCATATACCTACATATATTTAGAGGTAAGGGATTGCTTTCACTTGGAAAGAATGAGGATATTTTGTTGTGGATAAAGAAGAAAACATTTGTGATAAAGCCAAAACAAACAAACAAACAAACAAACAAACAAACAAACAAACAAACAAACAAACAAACAAACAAACCCATTGCCGTCAAGTCAACTCTGACTCAGCCACCCTATGGAACAGAGGAGAACTGCCCTGTAAGGTTTCCAGAGAATGCCGGTGGATTCAAACTGCCACATTTTGGTTAGCAGCTGAGCTCTTAACCACTGCACCACCGGGGCTCTAGCTGTTGGTGATAAAGGAATACATATTTAAAACTAAAGTTATTATGAATTTATTGTGCAGTTTACCTTATTTTGTGCTCATTTCTGACATTGTCGAAGTTTGCACACATACACACAAGATGTTTTTTCTGCTTATAATGGCTTTAACTCCTAAACCAGAAGATGAGTTTTTTTCTTATCAAATCCACACTCAATATCATCATCTTCTCTATCATCCTTCACTTAGTCAACCTAGCAATTTCTTGGCATACAGTAGAAATATAACAACAGGTCATCTTAAAAAATAATGAAACCCCTAGGGTAAGAGGTATTCCCAGACGGTTCTTTTTAAACACTTCATAAGTGTATCGAGAGATTACATATGTCAGTCATTAAATTCTTCGTAATTGCAATTTCTATGATTCTCCAAAATTAACTTCGTGAATAATCATTTCTGTCCGGTTCTTAAAAATAGAATCTATCAGTTTTCTCGTCTGAGCCATAACTAAATTACTTGCATCGGACTACTCTTCCCCACAAAAACAACTTTAAAAACTGTTTGAAAGTATTGGAAATCAACCAAAGAGGCAGGATTTGAGGGGCTTAGAAGAGGAAATAACAGTGCGGGAAGAGAAAGATAAAAGGTGTGCTTAACACTCATACAAGGTTTTTCCCTGAAGTCCCTGATGACATTACCAAGCATGTACTTTGATTCCTTTTAAGTACATTTCATGAATAAACAAATATAGAATTCAGTCTGGTGGCTACATTTTGAAGAATATTGACTGCAAAAAGGTAGGAGGAAAACTTCTGGAAGTCAGGAACTATGCAATCATTACAGAGCATTGTTGTCTACTAAGCTTTCTCTGAGGAGCCCTGGAATTCTGTGGTGGAGCCCCCAAGGCCACAATTGGAGGAAGAAGGCTGCATTACAGGAGACTAGGTGAAATCCAGCTGCATCCCCCAGTAACTGAAAGTGCTCTTATTTTTTTCCAAAAGTTTTAATGTTAAAAGCAATGTTCTGCTTTTAACAAAAGTTTCCAAACAATTAAAATAATCAGATTTTTTATTGAGGCTTTAGGATGTGAGTGTTTTGTTTGGGCTGGGGAAAAACAAGAGAAGCTCTTATGGCTAGGGGTAAAAATCCTGCTATAATGGCATTGTATTTCCGGTTTCCTGATGCAAAATATAACAAACAAATATGATGCAAATTCTAACCAGTCCTAGAAACCTAATGAAGAGTTTCATGGTTAGTGTTATCTGAAAATAGTTTAGAGGATGTGTTTGAAGCAAATTATGAGGTACTAGATATATGATTACTAACTTAACCCTCCACTCGGCTTGGAACCAAATGTCTACATAAGAGAATGTGCGAAGGTCCAAACCATTTTTTGAGAGGAGTGGGCCTAAAGAAGCTGTATAAACAGTTAAGTGGAGATCCTTGGGTATATGAACCTAATTCCTGAGATGTTGTTGTAGACTAAAGATATTCACATACTCCAAAGATTATAATGGTTAAAAATACTTTTTTCTAATACGCATTATGTTTATGTTTTAAAATAAGTAAACATTTAATTATTTATGATTCTACTTTTTATGCTAAACTGCTGGATGTCTTATTTCTATATGTGCCTTTGACAGTTTATATATACAATTTTACCAGTAAAAAATAAAATAAATGTAACCCTATTAAGCTAAATCACAATGATCTAAAATGTTTAACATTAGTGGTACTTGATTACTGTTTATCATCAAAGATTCCTAACCATTATCATCAAGAGACATAAAGATATGAAATATAATCTTGCCACTGTTTTCTTTGTGGTGTGCATTAAAAATCAGTGAGACAGCTAATATAAAATAATTTGAAACATTTCTCTAAATTGTCCTAGAAATATCACAATACTCATTCCCATTGGTTTCTTCTTTAATTTGCAAATTATTCATAAATTCCATGTGGGGTGGTGTGCAGGCTTGCTTTGCAAGTTGGCTATTAATGATCAGCCCTCATTCTGCTTGCTTTTTCTTTCTCCATGGTGCTTAATGATTAAGTCTGTTTCATCATATTGTAGCCTGGCATTTTATGGCCTCATGTTGCCATTTTTGAAAAGTGAACTTCGCACATTTATTCTACTTCTTTTTTAAAGAAATAATTCAAGGAATATAGTTAGAAATCTATTAAATATTTATATGGAATATCAATTATTAATTCACATTAAGCAAAACTAACTTCACATTTTCTTTATCTTCCTGCCTGAAAAGTTGGTTTCCCTCATGGGGGGTTCTTCCCACTATAGGCATTCTCAATTGGTCATGACAGCCACAATGATTTTTTTTTAAAATTTTTAAAAAAAAATTGTAAAAATACAGAGAACACAATATTTGCCAGTTTGAAATTTTTCACATATGCAATTTAATAAAACCATAATTACATTAATTATGTTGTGCAATCATCGTGAATACCCATTGCCAAATTTTCTATCCCCATAAACAAGAACTCAATGCTACCTAAACAACAGTGATGATTTTAACTGGCTACCCTGGTTATCAGGCATCATTAGCTCCATGTCAAACCTATCTTGAGAGAACTTCAGAATCATATTTAAAGCTGCCCAAAAGGCATCCCCCCACATATATCAAGGGGCCTGAAACTCTGATAAGAGAAAATGAACTTCTAATCTACCCACTCCTTCAACCTTGTGTTCTTCTTGGTCTTGGCTAGTGTCTTGGTCTGTGTTCCTAATATCTACATACAAAAAAAAATCCAGGAATCTCAGAATTATCTTTAATAACTTCCTCTCTCTCACACTAACATCCGATGGATCATGAAGTCCTATCGATTCTACTTCCTAAATATCCTTCTATCCCAGGTAACACAGTCGTACTTCAGAAACTCTTCACTTCTGGCTCCAGCTGCACAATCAACATCCACTGCTTCTGCAGACATGGCACTTTGAAACCCTTCTACTATGGCATACTTGAAAGACCATGTGCTTCTTAGCAAAAGATGGGACATAGATGCTAGGGGTGAGGACATGCGTGGAGGTGTGCTTCTGTGGCAACTACTGGGGCCCTTGTCCAGGTATAGTGGTTGCTACGGGATCAAAGGACTCATCTTTCAATATTTCCTTGGTCTTATTCTCCACCAGTGGTACATCCCGTACTCACGAAGAAGTGATCCCTGCTCCCCTCAAACGGAGACGGTTTATAAGGAAAATAAATCTGCTCAATAAATAAGCAAATACAAAATACCCTCAACAATTTGTGTCATTATATTATGTATCAGCCTTCTAATTTTTTTTTTGATGTCTAGAATTCCCTGTAGAGGGAGACTTTAGTAGGCAAAAAGTTTCAATGGAAGCCCCTGTGGTTGGGGAGGCTTTGCCATATGGAAGCAATACAAAGGGACCTAAGAAGGTAGTGGGTAGGGTTAGAAGAGACTATTTCGAGAATACTACTTCCTCACCCTTTTTCTTCCCCCCTCCTCAGCTGGGAGCAACTGGGATATGAATCCTTATTCTATCTGAAGTTTGTGTTGTATGCAAGAAACAGAGATTAGCACCATTGTTTGCTCACTATCAAAGCCTACAGATGCACTTGGAAGTCATCAGGGCAAGGGAAAGAGCACTGGGACATTGCTAGATTGTTAGCGGTGAGTAGAAATTGCAAATGATGTTCTCTTCAATTACTCCTAGGCAGGCAAGGTAGAATATCTGGACTGGATTCTGGAGAAAGAAATGCAGGTAGGGGCTGGATGGTTATTCTGGATCCCACTATTCTGATCAAGGTAAGAGGATTAGTGACTGCTGATTAGGGATAACAGGGACAAAGTAGTACATTGCTCAGGAAGACCCTTGAAGAGGTACTCATTGAACACCTGAAGTCTGCAGCTCACAAGCCATATGAAAGAACGACCATTTACCTATTTGCCACGCAATGGAACTCAGCAACTATCTAGTGTTAGACAGAGTAGCAGCAACAGAGAATGAGAACACAAGTTGACCATCATGGCTGGCACAGGACGGACACGTGTGATTGAAAGAAGGGGTAGAATAGAAGAAAGAGGAAGCATATCACGCTCCTTTCAAAATTCTACAAGTAATTTGGAAGAGAAGGTTGTTTAACATTTTATTTAGCACTTATGTGAATTATGAATTATTACGGTTCTTAGATTCCCTGGTCTTCAAAATATATAGCCAATGGTTTTTGGTAAATCATGCATTCTACGACCTTGAGAAAATACGTCATAGGCTTTGCTTCCTGGAATGATTTCTCCAGATTAACTCACGCCTGGCCCAGCAAATGAATTGCTATTATACAAATTGAACTTATCAAGAATTGGGGCAGATGTGAGAACAAAAGAGATATTGTAGCTCTATTTTTATCCCATTCAGGGAGCCCTGGAAGCCCAGTAGTTAAGTGTTCAGCTGCTAACCAAAAAAGTTGACAGTTTGAATCCACCAGCTGTTCCTTGGAACCCCTCTGGAGTAATTCTACCCTGTCCTGTAGGGAAGCCATGACTTGGGATCTACTCGACAGCAATGGGTTTACCCCAGCCAGTGGTTTTCTTAATATGTGAATTATTCACCTCCTTTTTCAGGCAGTTCCTTCTCATATTTTATCCCTGATTTCAGTTTGGCTGCAAACAGCTTCCTTTCCTAGTTGTGATACATACGAATACATTGGTTGGTACAGGACATCAATATGCCCTCTGCAGAATTTTTTTTTTAACCCTTTCAAGGCCTATTATTTTCTGCTTTGAAGTATTGTTTTTTGTTAATGTGCTTTCACTAATGGAAACCTGCTGACTCATGGAGTATGTTTAAATTTTCACTGGTAATATGGATTTTGACAAGTATTATTTTGGAATGCATGGTTTTCACAAAACTTGAGCTGTTCTTAGGTGCCGTGATTGGTGGGTGCCTGTCTGTCCCACCAGTCATGGGTGGCAGGATGTATTGTGGGGCGCCTTCCATTAGGTTACATGGGACACCTCTGGTTTTCCAAATCTCTCTCTCTCTCTCTCTCACACACACACACACACACAAACCAAACCAAATCAAACCAAACCAAACCAAACCCACCAGGGCCCCCTAACTATCACACAAGAAGCCATAAATATGCATAGAAGGCTTATCTAGCTGTACAAAAACCAAAAGAAATAAAATTTTACCCAATCATACTTCCTGGATGCACTGCTTTATATTTAAACCAAAATACCACAGCTATTTTGCTTCAATGAGCATTTCTTTCACCTTTTACCATTACACAAATTCCCACTGGAGGGCAGTAATACTTCCAGTGAGAAAAGTAGAGTTTCAAAAAACCTGAGAGCTAGAAAAAGTGGGTGGTATACCATATATCCCAAGGATCTTGACAGCTTTTCAACAGTAAGGCCTTAACCCAACAATTGAGGAGTGCATTGCAGGGGCATATTTAAGTGATAGAGATAGCCTGCTTATTTTCTGATTATGATCTTAACTTTATCTCCTTCTAGAGAAGAACTGCATATAATATTAAGGGAAGTAAATGTCCTAAAATCTAAGTGGATCAAACTGCACTCTTAGGTGATGTTGATAGGACCATTTGGCTATTTGTTGTTGTTGTTAGGTGCCATCGAGTTGGTTCAACTCATAGCAACACTATGTACAACAGCATGAAACATTACCCAGCCCTGCTCCATTCTCACAATTATTGTTATGTTGAGCGCATTGTTGAAGCCACTGTGTCACTCCATCCTGATGAGGGTTTTCCTCATTTTTGCTGACCTTCTACTTTACCAAGCATGATGTCCTTCTCCAGGGATCGGTCCCTCCTGATAACATGTCCAAAGCATGTGAGATATAGTCTTGCCATCCTTGCTTCTAAGGAGCATTCCGGTTATACTTCTTCCAAGATAGATTTGTTCATTCTTTTGGCAGTCCATCGTATATTCAATATTCTTCACCAACACCGTGCTTCAAGGGATTGATTGTTCTTTGGTCTTCCTTATTCAGTGTCTAGCTTTCACATACATATGAGGCGATTGAAAATACCATGGCTTGTGTTAGGTGCACCTTAGTCTTCAGGGTGAAATCTTTGCTTTTCAACACTGTAAAGAGGTCATTTTGGAGCAGATTTGTCCAATGAGTCTTTTGATTTCTTGACTGCTGCTTCCATGGGCGTCGATTGTGGATCCAAGTAAAATGAAATCCTTCGCAACTTCAATATTTTCTCCCTTTATCATGATGTTGCTTATTGGTCCAGTTGTGAGAATTTTTGTTTTCTTTGTGTTGATGTAGTCTTTGATCTTCATCAGTGCCTCAAGTCCTCTTCGCTTTCAATAAGCAAAGTTGTGTTATTTGTATAACACAGGTTGTTAATGAGTCATCCTCCAATTCTCATGCCTCATTCTTCTTCATATAGTCCAGTCTTGGATTATTTGCTCAGCATACAGATTGAATAGGTATGGTGAAAGGATAAAACCCTGATGCACACCTTTCCTGACTTTAAACTATGTGGTGTTCCCTTATTCTGTTTGAATGACTGCCTCCTGATTTACGTATAGGTTCCTCATGAGCACAATTAAGTGTTCTGTAATTCCCACTCATTGCAATGTTATCGATATTTTGTGAGGATCCACACCACTGAATGCCTTTGCACAGTCAATAAAACACAGGTAAACATCTTTCTGGTATTCTTTGCTTTCAGCCAAGATCCATCTGACATCAGCAATTATATCCATGGTTCCATGTCCTCTTCTGAATCTGGCTTGAATTTCTGGCAGTTCCCTGTAGTCCCTTTTGAATGATCTTCAGCAAAATATTACCTGCATGTGATATTAAGGATAATGTTTGATAATTTCCACATTTGGTTGAATCACCTTTCTTGGGAATAGACATAAATATGGATCTCTTCCAGTCAGCTGGCCAGAGAGTTCTCTTCCAATTTTCTTGGCATAGAAAGTGAGCACATTTAGCACTGCATCCATTTGTTGAAGCATCTCAATTGGTATTCCGTCAGTTCCTGGTGCCTTGTTTTTTGCCAATGCCTTCAGTGCAGCTTGGACTTCTTCCTTCAGTACCATTGGTTCCTGATCATATGCTACCTCCTGAAATGGTTGAATGTCAATCAATTCTTTTTAGTATAGTGACTCTGTGTATTCCTCCTAACTTCTTTTGATGCTCCCTTAGTTGTTTAATATTTCTCGTAGAATCCTTCAATATTGCAACTTGAAGCTTGAATTTTTTCATTTAGAGACCATTTAGTAAGGGAGATATCTCTCTACTTATAGGGATCATTCCCACTACCAAAACTTGATTTCATACACATCATTTCTTATTTGGATGTAATATTTCCTCTTGATCTATCTCTGCACGTATTCTCTGCTTAATCAGCTCTCTTACCACATGATTGTGCTTGAGAATCCTCTACTACCAACCTTGGGAACATCCTGTCTTGCCCTATGTCCCATCCTCTGCCTCACACACAGCCTTCCTTGGAGAAAGTGCTGGTGAACCTAGTTGCAAGTTCTCTGTTTATTTCTATCTTAAAGGCTTTTCCATTGGCTGCCAAGTAACTGAAACATAAAACCATTGTTCACTTGTGTTAAGTGTATAGGTTACTATGGTTGGGGTTTATAGCCATAGTCCTAGTTCTATATTTTGAACTTTATGTTTATTTTCTACATTAATCACACTTGTAATTTACACTACCCGCTATAGGTTACATACTTTTGAAATCTTCTCTGAAAAGATAAGCAGAATAAATGAAAAGAAAGGAATGTATGTTTTTCTCCCCAAAAGCAGTTCTTATATTTTCTGCCTTTGAATTGAACTAATTGGCTAAATTGACCAGTTTTGTGAATAATAAAAAGAAGTGTTTCATCATTCCCAAACCAAAGTCCAGCTAGTAATAACCGAAAAATAATCATGAGTTATCAAATCCTGGGCTCATGGCTTATCCTTGAATGTTACAAATATTAATGTTATGGTATTTAAAACTGATTTTAATTTTAAATATTCAGTAATTTAAGAGCATAAAAAAAAAAGACTGTCAGTTTAAACACACCAACATTATTCTTCCTTTTAAGTAACCTTTAGAGCTGGAATAACTTCTGAAATCTAAAGAGGTAGGTACTGAGTTCTGTTATTTTCCAAAGAGTATTTTTTTAATCTGACCTTTTAAAAAATAGTAATATATGATGGTATCTCTGAAAGAAAAGCAGATCATCAAATCAAATGGAGTATATTTGATTAGTTTAATTCTTTTGATAAAAGTTTTTTTTTTATGTGCATGAGATATAATAGCAAAAACCATTTCTTTGAACAGTTTTCTGATGTTATTGCTGCTGTTTGTATATGCTGTATCAGAAGGGTCTGAAAATAATTAACTCTGGCAATAGACATTCCTTTTTATATTATTCCATCCCACCCTTGATGTATGAGAGGAGACGGGTTAGAAGAGAGAGCTAACTTGGGTCTCCCATATTGTTGTCTCATTTTGTCTCAGGGTATTAACCTTTTCTTCCTTTGGGTAACCTGCCCCCAAAGAACCTGTTATACCTGTGATAAAAGCAGGACAAAATAACTTAGTTTACTTCTTTTTTACTTTAACTTATTTTGGGATTTTCCTACATACTCCATACATATTGATAATACATTTCATTGGGTGTATGTAATTTACTGAGCTTTGCTATTACTATTATTATAGAAAAAAGAAAGATTAATTCCATAAATGCTCTCATGCTAATCTCATTTAAGACTAGCATTCCAGGTACTGTGCCAGGTATAAAGCATGCGTGGGAGGTGAAAGGTAGAAGAAAATTGTGTCTCAGAGAGCTAAGGAAATTCAAGAAGCACATTGTGGCATTTTTCTCTTTATTGTTTGTTTTGAGTTGTCTTTGTAATGGTAAAGTAGTGAATAGATAATGAAATGTTCAGAGTAATGTGAATAGTAAGTTCATAACATTAATGTGAAGTGAGAAGAATGGGTACGATGATTTTAAAAATACATTTTAAATATTGGGTTTCTGAAACCAATAGTTAGAAGGGCTGTATAACTAATAAGAGTTGAAATTTAGAGTCAGATCTATAAGTAGAGACTGAAATACATATTATATTTAGAATAATCTTTATCAACATTCAAAAAAGTATGCTGTTTAAATTTTTTTTTGACTGTTTTGTCTTCAGCTAGTGTGGTTGTCTAGAATATTGCATCTTCTTGGAAATGTGCAGGTGCCTTGTCCTTTTATATTCTTTCTTTTGGCAGTTGACATATACAGATGCCATTTAGTGTTGTGTATTAATTGGCTACAATGAGTCAGATGTTCTGTAGGATTTAAAGTATAGATATGTTTGAACGTATGGAAGGAAAACAAAATCCTGTACATATTTCCTCCACTTTTTTTAACATAAAATTTCAATTTTAGCAGTGTTGACTGCACTGAGATTGTCCTTCTGAAATTTCCTTACAATAGCTTGTTGGTTTCTTTAAGATAAAATATTTTATGTATGTGATGAAATTTATTTCATTATACATGTTTTAGTCTGTTCTTGCCTATTGTCCCAAAGCACAGGGTTTGTGCCTTGAGTACATTGTAATTGTGTCTTGAGTGTTTGAGTGACTCCTGCTATTTTTCCAGAAAAACAAATGAATATTCTCCCAAAACTAACTCAAGAAAAGGTGGAAGTAATTGATACACAAACAATTCAAAGACAAAACTGAGAATAAGGTTTTATCTGTTCCCAATAAAATAAATGGAGGAAAGGCAGAAGGGAGAAAACTGTAAGATTCTTGAGAGCAGGACACCTTCCATCCATACACTTATTTATCTATCTGCCTGCTTGTGTGTCTATCTACCTATCTGTCTGTCTGTCTGTCTGCCTGCCTGCCTGCCTGTCTGTCTGTCTATCTATCTAGCTATCTATCTAATCTATCTATCTATCATCATCATCTATCCAACAACTTACCTATTTGTCCAGGAAATATGCTGAGATTTAAATTATTGAAGAATAATCCTGCATAACAAAAGGTGTTTTCTAGGCCCCTATTGTCAAATTGGAGCTCTGGTGGTACAGTGATTAAGAGCTCAGCTGCTAGCCCAAAGATCAGCAGTTCAAATCTACCAGATTCTCCTTGGAAGCCCTATGGGGAAGTTCTACTCTGTCCTAAAGTATTGCTATGAGTTGAAATCGACCCTATGACAATGAGTATTCTCCTATTACCAGTTATGTCTTTGAGAACAGGGTGTTCTTTTTCAAAGGTAGTGTTAAGAAGTTTTTGTCTTAGAGCAAATTTATGTACTTTGTTGTAGGTGATGAAGAGGCTAGGTAACTTTCACACTTAAAGAGGGTTTGGGAAGGAGTTGTCACAACCAAGACTGTGCTTTAAAAGAAATGGAGAAAGAGCATTGGTTGTACTGGCAAAGAGCTCTGATTCTAATCCATTCTCTGAGCACATATAAATGCTGGGTTCTTCATTTTCTGGCTCTGAAACTCTCACAGATTTTTACCATGGCTTTTTTTAAACCTAACCCAGAACTAAAAATTTTTTTTTTCTTTTAACCCAGAACTACTTGCAGAAAGAAATTATGGAAAATATAAGTACATTTTAGGTAAGATGACACAGGACAAGGCTGACAACAAGCATATGATAATAAATGACGAATAAATGGTTGTCAAATAAATGGTTGTTGTTGTTGTTAGGTGCTGTCCAGTCATTTCCCACTCATAGTGACTCTATGTACAACAGAAGAAACATTGCCTAGGTTCTGTACCATCCTCACAATTGTTGTTATGCTTAAGTCCATTGTTACAGCCACTGTGTCAATCTGTCTCCTTGAGGGTTTTCCTCTTTTTCGCTGAACCTCTACTTTACGAATGATGATGTCCTTCTCCATGGACTGGTCCCTCATGATAACATGTCTGCCTTAGTCATCTAGTGCTTTTGCAACAGAAATACCGCAAGTGGATGATTTAACAAAGAGAAGTTTATTCTCTCACAGCTCAGTAGGCTAGAAGTCCAAATTCAGGGTGCTGGCTCAGGGGAAGGTTTTCTCTCTCTGTCAGCTGTGGAGGAAGGTCCTTGCACTGCATCAGTCTCCCCTTAGTCTGGAAGGATCTCAGTGCAGGAACATCAGGTCCGAAGGATATGCCCTGCTTCCGGCACTGCTTTCCTGGTGGTGTGAGTTCCCCACGTCTCTCTGCTTGCTTATCTCTTTTATATCTCAAAAGAGACTGGCTTAAGACACTATCTAATCTTGTAGATCTCATCAATATAACTGCCAGTAATCCATCTCATTACATCATAGTGATAGGATTTACAACACATAGGGAAGTCACATCAGATGAAAAAATGGTAGACAATCATGCAATACTGGGAATCATGGCCAAATCAAGTTGACACATATTTTCGGGGGCACAATTCAATCCATGACAATGTCCAAAGCACATGAGATGAAGGAGCATTCTGGCAATACCTCAACCAAGACAGATTTGTTCGTTCTTTTGGCAGTCCATAGTATATTCGATATTCTTCCCCAACACCATAATTCAACGGCATCAATTCTTCTGTCTTTCTTATGCCGTGTGTCCAGCATTCACATGCATATGGGGTAATTGAAAACATCATGGCTTGGGTCAGTCACAACTTAGTCCTTAAAGTGACATCTTTGTTTTTTAACACTTTAAAGAGATCTTTTGCAGCAGACTTGCCCAGTGAAATAGACACTTTGATTTCTTGACTGTTGATTCCATGTGCGTTGATGTTAGATCCAAGTAAAACGACATCCTTGACAGCTTCATTCTTTTCTCTGTTTATCGTGATGTTGCTTATTGGTCCAGTTGTGATGATTTTTGTTTTCTTTATGTTGAGTTATAATCCATACTGAAGGGCTGTGGTCTTTGATCTTCATCAGTAAGTGCTTCAAGTCCTCTTCAGCAAGCAAGGTTGTGTCATCTGCATAATGCGGGTCATTAATGAGTCTTCCTCCATCCTGATGTCCCGTTCTTCATATAGTCCAACTCCTCAGATTATTTGTTCAGCATACAGATTCAATAAGTATGGTGAAAGGATACAACCCTGATGCCCATCTTTCCTGACTTTAAGCCATGCACAATCCCTTGTTCTGTTTGAATCACTGCCTCTCGGTTTGTGTTCCTCATGAGCACAATTAAGTGTTCTGGAATTTCCATTTTTCTTCATGTTATTCATAATTTGTTATGATCCACACAGTTGAATACATATGCTTAGTCAATAAAACACAGGTAAACATCTTTCTTGTATTCTTTGCTTTCAGCCAGGATCTCTATGACATCAGCTGTGATATCTCTCCTTCCACCTCCTCTTTTGAATCCCTGTCAGTTCCCTGCCGATGTGCTGCTGCAACTGCTTTTCAATGATCTTCAGCAAAATTTTATTTGTGTGTGAAATTAATGATATTATTTGATATTTTCTGAATTTGGTTGGATCACCTGTCTTTGGAATAGGCATAAATATGGATCTTTTCCAGAAGGTGGGCTAGGTAGCTGTCTTCCAGATTTCTTGACATAGACGAATGAGGGCTTCTGGCACTGCATCTGTTTGCCGTTTGTTGAACATCTCAACTGGTATTCCGTCAATTCCTGGAGCCTTGTTTTTAGCTAATTCCTTCAATGCAGCTTGGACTTCTTCCTTCAGTACCATCTGTTCTTGATCATATTCTACGTCCTGAAATGAATGAACATCAACCAGTTCTTTTTGGTAAAGTGACTATGTATTCCTTCCATCTTCTTTTGATGCTTCCCGTGTCATTGAGGATTTTGCCCATAGAAATATTCAGTGTTGCAACTCAAGGCTTGAATTTTTTCTTCAGCTCTGTCTTAGAAATACCACAAGTGGATGGCCTTAACAAAGGGAAATTTATTCTCTGACACTCTAGGAGGCAAGAATTCCAAATTCAGGGTGACAGCTCCAGGGGAAGAATTTCTTTCTTTGTCAGCTGTGGGGGAAGGTCCTTTTCATGAATCTTCCCTGGTCAAGGAGTTTCTCAGAGCAGTGGCCCTTGATCCAAAGGACGTGCTATTCTCCTGGCTCTTGTTTCTTGGTGGTGTGTGGTCCTCATGTCTCTCTGCTCACTTCTCTCTTTTATACCTCAAAAGAGATTGGCTTAAGACGCAATCTTGTAGTTTGAGTCCTGCCTCATTAACATGACTGCTGCTAATCCCATCTCATTGACATATGGTGGACAATCACACAATACTGGGAATCCTGGTCTAGCTAATTTGACACACATTTTTGGGTGACACAATTAAATCCATCACACGTTCTTTCAGCTTGAGAAATGCTGAGTGTGTTCTTCCCTTTTGGTTTTATACGTTGGGGTCTTTGTACAAGTGATTATAATACTTTGCTTTTTCAAGCCGTCCTTTGAAATCTTCTGTTCGGCTCTTTTACTTTATCATTTCTTCCTTTCGCTTAAGCTGCTCTTTGTTCAAGAGCAAGTTTGAGAGTATCTTCTGACATCCATTTTGTTTTCTTTCCTGTCTTTTTAATGACCTCCACTTTCTTCACATATGATGTACTTTATGTCATTCCACAGCTCGTCTGGTCGTCAGTCATTACTGTTCAATGCATCAAATCTATTCTTGAGGTGGTCTCTAAATTCAAATGGGATATACCCAAAGTCCTACTTTAGCTCTCCTGGACTTGTTCTGATTTTCTTCAACTTCAACTTACATATGAGCAACTGAATGTTTGTTATGCAGTTGGCCCCTGGCCTTGTTCTGACTGATGATATTAAGCTTTTCCATCGTCTCTTCCCACAGACGTAGTTGATTTGATTCCTGTGTATTCCATCTGGTGAGGACCATGTGTATAGTTGTTGAAAAAAGTATTTACAGTGAGGAAGTTGTTGGTCTTGCAAAAGTCTATCATGTGATCTCTGGCATCGTTTCTATCACCAAGGCCATATTTTCGAACTACCAACCCTTCATTGTTTCCAACTTTTGCATTCCAATCACCAGAAATTATCAATGCATTTTGATTGTATGTTTGATCAAATTCAGACTGCAGAAGTTGGGAAAAATCTTCAATTTCTTCATCTTTGGTGCTAGCCATTGGTACATAAATTTGAATAATAGTCATATTAACTGATCTTCCTTGTAAGTGTATGGATATTATCCTATCACTGACAGCATTGTACTTCAGGATCCATCTTGAAATGTCCTTTTTGACGATGAAGGCAATGCCATTCCTCTTAGATTTGTCTTTACTGGCATAGTAGATCATATGATTGTCTGATTCAAAATGGATAAATACCAGTCCTTTTCAGCTCACTAATGCCTAGCCTATCAATGTTTATGTGTTTTACTTCATTTTTGACAATTTCCAATTTTCCTAGATTCATAATTCGTGCATTCCACATTCCTGTTATTAGTGGATGTTTGCAGCTGTTTCTTCTCATTTTGAGTTGTGCTACATCAGCAAAAGAAGGTCCTAAATGCTTGGCTCCACCCACATCATTAAGCTCAGCTCTACTTTGAGGTGGCAGTTCTTCCCCGGTTGTCTTTTGAGCTTTTTCCAACCTGAGGGGCTCATCTTTCAGCACTATATCAGACAATGTTCTACCGCTATTCATAAGGTTTTCACTGGCTAATTTTTTTTCAGAAGTAGACCGCCATTCCTTTCTTCTTAGTCTGTCTTAGTCTGGAAGCTCAGCTGATACCTGTCCACCTTGGGTGAACCTGCTGGTATTTGAATACTGATGGCATAGCTTCCAGCATCATAGCAACACCCAAGCCTCCACAGTATAACAAACTGACAGATACGTGGGGCAAGGACAGTTTAATTTGCAACTTTTTCATTGTAATATCTGAAATATTCTCTGCTTTTTTAGCTCTCTCTGCTGTTTTCATATCCAATTCACATTACAGCACCTAAGTCAGGAATTTTCCTTATAATAAGAATTAAAAGACTCCATAGGGAAATAATTAGGAAAATCATAATTACTTCTAATATATCATGATTCCTCCTACCTTGATAATTGTGTGCTAGTTCTTGAAACTCAGTCTAGTCTGATTTCAAGTTCTATTTTATTTAGTCAGCTTGGTTATTTATCATGATCCTTTATCTGTTTGTTTTTTTAATCTCTAAGAGTAGAAGTCTAATAAGAATTCCTTTTAACATTCTGATTTTTATATTAGAATTAATATTGTAGTTTGAATAAATTTTAATATTTATGATAATTACCATTAATATTTCTATTTGTTTAAGCTATTTTCTTCCCAGAAAATTTTAGGTCTATATGTTTATATTGTTTTATTCATTTGGTATATGATGCATAAGTTCCTGTTGCAGTAGCTTCTTTCCAAAAATCTTCTATCCATTTTCTCTATATAACTCTCTTCCTTTTTGCAAAAGGAGGCTATTATTATAAGCAATGTGGACTCCAGCTTCTATTCTCAGTTATACTGATGGATTGCAGGGTTCAGTATTGTATAAGAGCAAACATCACACAGGGACTCCCAACAGATCAATGCCAAAAGCAAAGAGGAGGGGTTACATTGCCAAAAATAACATCCCAAGTCTGGAACAGAATACATTTCTCCAAAGCAATAAATATTGTAGCTATCTCAGCCATGCTGAATATCAAAATGTGTTATCTTCCAGGGACTTACAATATGTGAGCCTGCCTGTCAGGTTGTTGTCAACTATAAGTAGATCCTCGGTACCCTTTAATACTTATTCAATATAGCAAGATGGTAAGCCAAAGTCCTGCTTGCCCTCCCCAAAGAATTTCAGCACTGTCAGGAATGATAGGAATTTTGAACCTCAAACTTCTCATTTTACCCTTGGAAAATGGAGCCTCATCAAAGTGAAACGATTTGTTCAACATCACCGCGGGATAGAGCTGGGCCTAGAAATGAGACCCCATGACTGCTCTACCAAATTCAGGGTAATTACTTTTACATTTTACGGAAAGAGTCATGCTCTAGTATATCAATTCTATTGGCACAATTAGAAATAAGATTAAAAAAAATTAGTGCTGGGGATTTTATTGAAACATGGATATAAAATGATAATAATGCAGACTAGTGCGCTTTAATTGTAGTTATTGAATGTATCTTCTCCTGCTTCTGAACATCACTGGGCCCAAATGTACTGTGCTCCTTTCTCAGTTTTAGCATGACATAACTCTGACTATCTTCTTTGGAAACTTACATTTTGTGATGAGCTTGCTGCTAGTAACAGGTAAATTCTCTAATAAAATAATGAAGACTTAATTATAAAGAATAATCCACTTGGTTGAGAATCATTAGAGCCTGCCAATCTGCATATATTATTTTCAGTTATTAAGGGAAATTCAACTCAATAAATATGAAATATGCATAATTTACATAGTATAAATCTGAAGAGGGTAGCATTCTTCTCATATTTTAATGCTAGTTCTGCAGACTATTTTATTTTTGAAGATAAATTCTCGTCTGAATTGTGAACTCTGAACCACAAGATGTTGAAACATCTGGCTTATAAATGTCTCAAACCTTAAAACACTTTATATATTTTGAAATCATTTCTTTATGTATTTCTTAGCATATAATATTAAAAAAAAGAAACCTGAATAATTATTCTCTATATTAAAGATTGCAAGTGCAAGTGCAATGGATATAAAATACCTGGATTTCTGTTGTGTAAATTATGTAGTTACCCATGTATGTATGGTTCATGACATTTTTGATCACTTTGTAAATTTGAAATTTGATGGCTAGCCCTATAATGATTTCCTATAAACAGTGGCAAGTCCAGAGGTGGACAACTCACATTCCCTCTGTCTTTCTGCTCAACCATGCTTAGCATGACTTTCGTCCTCATGCTGGCCTTCAAAGGGTCACTTTATGGTGCTCTTGTTCCAGCATCTCAATTCTAGGCATGAAGAATACCAATAGCAAAAATGCAGTCAGTAGGGTGTGCCCACTTTTAATGAGCTCCCTCAAAAGCCTATCAAAGACATTTTTATGCATCTTATTGCTTTTTATTATGGTTCTTTCTCTATGTATATACATATGTTTATAATATATTTGACAATTCAACCTTTTTTACGTGTACAATCCATTGACAGTAATTTTATGAGTTATGTTGTCCAATCATCATCAGTATTCATTGACAAATTTTTTATCACCATTTACAGAAACACACTGCTTTCCCCCTTTTTCCCACCCCTGGTCACCACTAAAAAACTTTGTTCTTTGTCTATTCTAGAAATTTCATATAAGTGGGAGTATTTAATGTTTGTCCTTTTGTGTCTAAGTTATTTTAATCAGCGTAATGTTTTCAAGGTCTATCCGCGTTGTAGCATATATCAGGCTTCGTTGTATGGATGTACCACATTTTGTTTATCCATTCATCTGTTAATGGACCCTTGGGTTGTTTCCACCTTTGGTTGTTGTGAATAGTGCTGCAATAAACATTGGTGTTCATGTGTCTGTTTGCATCTCTCTGTTAATTGTCTTATTTACAACAGATAAGTTTCATATGTGTCTCCTAGTTGTAACACAAGCTATGATATATAAGATATAAATAATAAATATTTATATGCTCATAAATTTATTTATTTACTTACACAGAGTGTCTTTGTACCTTGAATAACATCTATTGTTAAGAAAACTAGGGCAAATGGACATTGATGGGCAGCCAGGTGTTTTTACCAGTTGAGCTGGGATTGCTTAAAATTATCAGTGCTTCAAGAGAGCAGACTGTGTGTTGCTCACTGTGTCTTAAGCGCTTAGGAAAATACCTGGCTTCCAGTAGTTACTACGTAAATATTTTTGAAGAAAGAGAGAGTGAAAGAATGAACTCTGGTTTTAAAGTAGTGTGCCTTAAGCTTCTATGAAGACTTGTCTTTCCCTCCATTCTTCCTTCAATTTCTTCCAGAAAGCCATGTTTTATAAGGGGGTGATGGTTGACAACACTGAGTTTCTGCTTTCACTCCAGGTGGGTATGGGAAGTATGCATTAGAACATGTCTAAGTATACTAAGTGTGGATTTTTAGATGATTTTTGGATCAAAACTACATTGACTCCCTTGGCTATCAGTAGTTTGTGTTACTTCAATCATAGAAAGGCATTAAACATTAACGAGAGTTAACTATATCTACCTGCTAGAGCGATTAAACACTAGTATAGGAAATAACCTTAGAGTTCACTCAGGATGACTTTACACATGAGAAAATAGACTCAAATTTAGTGTGATCACATGTTTTGGTTTACTGAGGATCATTTCTGTTGATTCCTGTTGAAGTAGCTTAGTTATTAATATCTAAATTTCACTCAACTCTAGGAGGGCCTGCCAATATTTATAGAATCACAACGTGCAGAATTGCAAAGGTCTCCTGTCTTCTGATTTGTATTCTAGTTTTTTTTCTTCTATATTGTATTGGCTCTCTAAATGATTATGGATAAAAATCACACTGGAAGTTTATTTAAAATTTTAGTTTCTTGGGGAACCCATCCATAGACACTGATGCTATGTCTGGATGGGGCTCCCGAAACGACATTTTAACAAACTCTGAATGATTCCGATGCATGTGGTCCTCAGATCACAAAGCGAAAAACACTAAAATAAATGAAACGAGGTTTAAATTTTGCAGCTTATAGATGAGCTCATGAAAATTCTTAGCAAATAGGAATTAAAAAAAAAATTGCTGCATGAAGCTAAAGACAAGTGTTTTCCTGATTAAAAAATCAAAAGCACGATGTTTAAATATGAATTTGCCTGCTAATGCTCACTCTGATAGTGCACGTGCCTAATACGCTTCATTAAAACATAGATTTTATAAGCTCTATACCACTTTCGTAGATGATTTATGTAATCTAATTGCGCTGGTACTGGAGCTTTCACTGCAGGGTACCAGCTGTGGCTGCTGTCCAAGGGAGAACTCTATTCCAAGAACTTAACATTTGCTGGTTTATTCCATGGAGCATTTGTTTTAATTGGCTGCTCAAAAATATATTGCACCAAGCGTTAATCAGCTTCTAAATATTTAACTTACATTACAATTTATTTTGAATTTTGATTTTGATGCAAAAGGCAAAAATAGGAAAAATGCTGAAAATAGAGAAGGCTTGACTTATTTAAGATTAATAAAAAATGCACTACTAGGAATCATGCTTGTTTCTTTAAATAGATTTTCTTTAATTTTTGGACCAACCCTATAAGAAATATTATCTATACTGTATGGAACAAAAACTTGAGACTCAGGGTGATAAAATAATAAATCTGTATTCCATTCAATGTAAAAAATATAAACCAAGACTACCTATTCTAAAATCTGATCTTCTCAGTACATTATGGTCTCTGTCTCTCTATCTGTTTCTCCATCACCCATCCAATTGTCTATATTTCTTTCTCCCTCTCCATCTCTTTGACTCCCTACTTTCCTACCATAATCCTTTAATTGAAAATCAGTTTTTGGCAGGTGTCTGGAAGTTTTACTATGTTAAGTTTCTGTTCTACAAAGACTCATAGCTTTTTAGAGCAGGAATGTTATTTTGAGGAACCATCAACATCTCTTCTTTAATATGTGAAGAAGCTCAAACCCAGGGAAGTTAAGCACCTTCCTTACACTGGCATATTAAGTTACTGGCAGAGCTTGAAGATAATTAGGTCTTTTGAGTAGTCATGCACTTTCTCCCTGGAGCTCTAGGTTAAAGACTACTGGCTAAATATTGAATGAGTTCAAGTGTAACACCTCCAAATAATTAAAAGAATAGTATTTATACACAGAGTCAGTTTGTTTCAAAGATTATTAAGTGGAATGATTCTGATTTTACAAAACACTTGTCCTTACAAATACGATAACAAATAAGGTGCTTTCTAGAGATTAATGGTGTTATATACTACAACAGGCTGCATTTCACAAAGGAATTGGCCCAGTTATAAGTCTCACCTTCAATGGATTCTCCTAAGATGATAGCTCCTCTAGAGTTGTATTTGGATGAACCAAACCAAAATATATTTAGCAATTTAGAAGAGTCGTAACAATAGGTTAACAATTTCCAGCGTGTATTAGAACAGCCTTAGAACTATCAAATATCAGTACTGAAAGATGCAGAATAGGAATAATATTTATCAAAAAACTTTATTAGTGCCAATCACCACAAAGGACGCTTTGCATATGATATTCAAGTTAATATTTTCAATCATTCTCTAATAGATAGTTTAATAATTATCGAAATATTTTATTATGTATTTGTTATTATATATTTATTTTACCAATTTTTATAAGGTCATGAAGTGATAACTTCCCCAAGGTCATGTAGAGAGGATTACATGAAATAAATTGCCTCAATAAGCAAAATATGTTTATTCTAGTACTCATTGTGGTATAATGGAATGTTGCATGAAAACATACTCTTATTAGAAAAACACCATGTCAGAAAAAGTAAATTTAATATCTCAGATTTTGGTTAATGGTTGACATAGACTAATTTTACAGTTAATAACCTGGTTGCATTAAAAGCTTAAAAACCATGGGAATGTGGTGGTTTCTTAGAGAAGATACTTTTTAACCTCTCTTAAAATATTCAATTTCATTCAAATGTTGACTAAACCTACAAAACATGTCATTGTGTTTAGCAATATAACAACTGTTGTGGATTTTTAAAAAGGATTATAAAGCCAAAAACCAAAAACCAAACCCAGTGCCGTCGAGTCGATTCCGACTCATAGCGACCCTACAGGACAGAGTAGAACTGCCCCATAGAGTTTCCAAGGAGCACCTAGCAGATTTGAACTGCTGACCCTTTGGTTAGCAGCCATAGCACTTAACCACTACACCACCAGGGTTTCCATTATAAAGCCAAGATCTTCATATTCAAGAAGTTTGGAATCTCATTTGAATCTTTTTTCCTATTTTTTTTTCACTGTTTGGAAAATTTTCATAGAAATGATTTGAAGTTGCCATATTTAAATGCCATCTTTTAGTAAAATCACATTTCGTTCAGTGCTTTAGAGACACAAAGTAAGGCAGTGTGCAAATATGATCTGGAAGTAGACTGCCCGACTTCAAGTCCCTACTCTGTCACTACAAATTGTGTGACCTTAGGCATGTCGCTTAACTTCTCTGTGCCTCAGCTTCTGTTTCTATAACATAAAAATTAAAGGAGTTGAATCAAGTAAAGCCCTTAAAAAAAAAAAAAAAAGCCCTTAAGACACTGCAAAAGACATTGCCCAACAGATATGTACAAAATAAGCAGCAGAAATTATTATTCTACAGAAACTTTACAACCACAAGTTTGGGGACTTTTTTTTCTGTGTGGAAGAGCAGATTTGGGGAATGATTATGTTATGGGTTGATCTGTGTCTCTCAAAATGGCATGTTCAAGTCCTAACCCTTGTAACTATGAACATGACCTTGTTTGGAAATAGAGTCTTTGAAGATGTTATCAATCAGGTCAATATGAGATCATACAGGAGTAGGTTGGGTCCTAACCCAATGACTGGTGTCCTTGCAAAGGCGAAGAGAGACAGAGAGACAGACACATGGAAGATGGCCTCGTGATGATGGCTGCAGAGACTGGAGTGATGCAAGGATCTTGGGGAACAACCAGAATGTAGGAAGAGGCAATGAAGGATCCTCCCATAGAGCCTTCAAAGGAATATGGCCCTGCAGACACCTCAGGCTTCTAGCCTCCTGAACTGTGACAGAATAAATTTCTGTTTTTAACAGCCACCTAGTTTATAGCACTTGGTCATGGAAACCCCAGGAAACTAGTAGAGGTGATAAGGAAACTTCCCTTTTATTCTTGAGGCAATGGATAATCTTTTCCTAATCTTAAAATAGCTTCCAGCATCACAGCAACATGCAAACCCCCACAGTGACAAAATGACAGATGCATGGGGAAGCTATGGCACTGGTATTCAAATACCAGCATGCTGGAAGCTATGCCACCTGTATTCACATCCCAGCAGGGACACCCATGGTGGACAGGTTTCAGCTGAGCTTCCAAACTAAGACAGACTAGGAAGAAGGAACTGGCAGTCTACTTCTGAAAAGAGTTAGTCAGTGAAAACCTTACGAATGGTAGTGGAACATTGTCTGATATAGTGCTGGAAGATGAGCCCCTCAAGTTGGAAGGTACTCACAATATGACTGGGGAAAAGTGGCCTCCTCAAAGTAAAGTTGACCTTAATGACGTGGACGTAGTCAAGATATTGGGCCCTTCATTTGCTGATGTGGCATGACTCAAAATGAGAAGAAACAGCTGCAAACATCCATTAATAATAAGAACATGGAACACATGAAGTATGAACCAAGGAAAGTTGGAAATTGTCAAAAATTAAATGCAACCCATAAACATCAATATCCGAGGCATTAATGGAATGTATAAACATCGATATCCTTGTCATTGGTGAGCTGAAATGGACTGATATTGGCAATTTGAATCAGACAGTCATATGATCTACTATGCTGGGAATGACAACTTGAAGAGGAATGGTGTTGTATTCATCTTCAAAAAGAATAAGATCTATCCTGAGGTACAATGCTGTCAGTGATGAGATAGTATCTATATCCTATAAGGAAGATCAGGTATATGACTATTACTCAAGTTTATGCACCAACCATTAAGGTCAAAGATGAGGAAACTGAAGATTTTTACCAACTTGTGCAGTCTGAAATTGATCAAACGTGCAATCAGGATGCATTGATAATTACTGGTGATTTGAATGCAAAAGCTGGGAATGAAGAAGGTCGGTAGTTGAAAAATATGGCCTTGGTAGTAGAAACAATGCCAGAGATCTCATAATAGAATTTTGCAAGACCAATGACTTCTTCATTGCAAATACCTTTTTTCATCAACATAAACGGCAACTGTACACATGGACCTCACCAGATGGAATACACAAGAATCAAATCAACTACATCTATGGAAAGAGATGATGGAAAAGCTCAATATCATCAGTCGGAACAAGGCCAAGGCCAACTGCAGAACAAAACATCAGTCTCTCATATGCAAATTCAAGTTGAAGCTGAAGAAAATTAGATCAAGTCCACAAGAGCCAAAATATGACCTTGAGTATATCCCACCTGAATTTAGAGACCATCTCAAGAATAGATTTGACACATTGGACACTAATGACTGAAGACTAGACAAGTTGTGGAATGACATCAAGGATATCATACATGAAGAAAGTAAGAGGTCATTAAAAAGACAAGAAAGGAAGAAAAGACCAAAATGGATGTCAGAAGAGACTCTGAAACTTACTCTAGAAAATCAAGTAGCTAAAACAAAAGGAAGAAACAATCAAATCAAAGAGCTGAACAGAAGATTTCAAAGGGTGGATTGAGAAGACAAAGTAAAGTATTAGAATGATACATGCAAAGAACTGGATATAGAAAGCCAAAAGGGAAGTACATGCTTGGTATTTCTAAAGCTGAAAGAACAGAAGAAAAAATTCAAGCCTCAAGTTGCAATAGTGAAGGATTCTATGGGGAAAATATTAAACAATTCAGGAAGCATCAAAAGAAGATGGAAGTAATACACAGTCATTATACCAAAAAGAATTGGTTGACATTCAACCATTTCAAGAGATAGCATATGATCAGAAACTGATGGCATTGAAGGAAGAAGTCTAAGCTGCACTGAAGGCATTGGCAAAAAAACAAGGCTCCGGGAATTGATGGAATACCAATTGAGATGTTTCAATGAGTGGGTGCAGCACTGGAAGTGCTCACTCATCTACACCAAGAAATTTGGCAGACAGCTACCTGGCGAACTGACTGGAAGAGTTCCGTATTTGTGCCTATTCCCAAGAAAGGTGATCCAACCGAATACAGAAATTATCGAACAATACCATTAACATCACAGGCAAGGAAAATTTTGTGAAGATTATTCAAAAGTGGCTCAGCAGTATATCAACAAGGAACTGTCAGAAATTCAAGCCATATTCAGAAGAGGACATGGAACCAGGAATATCATTGCTGATGTCAGATGGATCCTGGCTGAAAGCAGACAATACCAGAAGGATGTTTACCTGTGTTTTCTTGACTACACAAAGGCATTCAACCCTGTGGATCATAACCAATTATGGATGACATTTTGAAGAATAAGAATTCCAGAACACTTAGTTGTGCTCACGAGAAACCTGTACACAGATCAAGAGGCAGTCATTCGAACAGAACAAGGGGATATTGCATGATTTAAAGTCAGGAAATGTGTGCATCAGGGATGTATCCTTTCACCATAGCTATTCAATCTGTTTGCTGAGCGGATAATCTGAGAAGCTGGGCTATGTGAAGAAGAATGGGGTATCAAGATTGGAGGAAGACTCATTAACAACTTTGCTTGCCGAAAGTGAAGAGAACTTGAAACATTTATTGATGAAGATCGAAATCCACAGCCTTCGGTATCGATTACACCTCCACATAAAGTAAACAAAAATCCTCACAACTGGACCAATAAGCAACATCATGATAAATGGAAAAAAGATTGAAGTTCTCAAGGATTTCATTTTACTTGTACCCGCTATCAATACCCATAGGAAGCGGCAGTTAAGAAGTCAAAAAACGCATTGCATTGGGCAAATCTTCTGCAAAAGACCTCTTTAAAGTGTTGGAAAGCAAAGACGTCATCTTGAAGACTAAGGTGCCACCGACTCAAGTCATGAGGTTTTCAATTGCGTCATATGCATGTGAAAGCTGGGTGATGAATAAGAAAGACCAGAGAAGAACTGATTCCTTTGAATAGTAGTGTTGGCAAAGAATATTGATTAAACCACGGACTTCCAAAAGAACAAACAAATCTGTCTTGGAAGAAGTACAACCAGAATGCTCCTTAGAAGCAAGGATAGTGAGACTTTGTCTTACGTTCTTTGGACATGTTATCAGGAGGGACCAGTCCTTGGAGAAGGACATCATGCTTGGTAAAGTAGAGAGTCAGCGAAGAAGAGGAAGACTCTCAACGAGGTGGATTGACACAGTGCCTGCAACAATAAGTTTAAGCATAACAGTGGTTGTGAGGATACTGCAGGAGCAGGCAGTGTTTCTTTTCTGTTGTATGTAGGGTGGCTATGAGTTGAACTGACTCAACGGCTCCTAACAACAATCTTAAAATGAATGTTTGCTGTCGCATGCCCACTTGACAGTTGACAGTCAAACCAGGGAGTAATAAGACAAGAGCTAAGTGATCTGGGAAAATTAATTTGCCTTTTGCAATACTCTCCATTTGGAAACCAATACAAAATTAGGGAATGGAGAGCAGCTTAAAGACCATCTTCCTACCTTGGCATAAGCCTACACTGCACCTAAATGTCCAGGGCCAGAGTTCTAATTCTAGACTTAGAGATTCCTTCATGTCTCCTGGTAGCTGAGTCCAACGTTTAATCCATCTGGCTGTGGGAGTCAAAATTCAATTTAGACACAAAAATTTAGCTTTAGGAAATCTACATTTCTCCTTGAAAATCACCATCTGAGCACCACTGAAATAAATGTTTTATAAATGGGAGGTTCTAATTTATAATTTCATCAAAAAATTAAAAAATCAAACCCGCTGCCATCGAGTCAGTTCCCTCTCATAATGACCTCATAGGGTTTCCAAGGTTGTAAATCTCTGGGGAAGCAGACTGTCACATCTTTCTCCTGAGGAGCTGTTGATGGTTTAGAACTACTGACCTTTTGGTTAGCAGTCGATCGCTTTAACCACTACTATACCAGGGCTCCTTACATCAAGTCAGATAAAAATAGGGCATTCATATCAACATTTAATGTATCTTTTTAATTTACCCCACTGACTTATTCATAAAATGTTTATTAAATGCCTTCTATGTGCCAATACCACCTCCTGTCTGTCCGTTTGTCATACTGTGGTGGCTTAATTTGCTATGATGCTGGAAGCTATGCCTCCAGTATTTCACACACAAGCAGGTTCACCCATGGCTTACAGCTTTCAGCAGAATTTTCAGACTAAAATTCTGAGCAAGAAAGGCTAAGCAGTCTACTTCTGAAAATTAGCCAATGAAAATCCTGTGGTTCACAACAGAACATTTTCTGATATAATGCTGGAAGATGAGCCCTCTAGGTTGGAAGGCACCCAAAATACACAATCCTGCAATGGTAGACTTGAGCATACCAATGAAAATGAAGGTAGTGCAGTCCTGGGCACAGTTTCCTTGTGTTGTACATGAAGTCATCATGAGTTGGAGCTGGCTCAATGGCAACTAACTACACTACCATGGGTCAAGAACTTCGCTGAGGACTGAGAAGAAGATATGGTTCTCCCTCTCATGATTTTGTACCTTGGGCATTATTTAATGTTAGACTTTTACATTTTAATTCTGACATCAAATATTTAGTTATTTAATAATTAAAATAATTTAAGCTGTATATTTCTGTTCTATAAGGAGCACTGGTAGCACAATTGTTAAGCGTTCCACTGCTAACCAAGATGTCGGTGGTTCAAATCCACCAGCAGCTCAGGAAAAGACTTGGTGCTCTGCTCTTTAACAGATTATAGCCTAGGAAATCCCATGGGGGCAGTTCTACTCTGTCAAATAAGGTCTTTATGAGTCAGAAACCAATGGCACTGAAGGAAGAAGTCCAAGCTGCTCTGAAGGCATTGGCAATAAACAAGTCTCCAGGAGTTGTTGGAATACCAATTGAGATGTTTCAACAAATGGATGGAGCACTGGAAGGGCTCAGTCATCCATGCCAAGAAATTTGGAAGACAGCTACGTGGCCAACTGACTGAAAGAGATCCATATTTATGCCTATTCCAAGAAAGGTGATATGACCGAATGCGGAAATTATCAAACAATATCATTAATATCACATGCAAGTAAAATTTTACTGAAGATCATTCAAAAGCAGCTGCAGCAGTATATTGACAGTGAACTGTCAGAAATTCAAGCCAGATTCAGAAGAGGACTTGGAACCAGGGATACCAGGGATACCACTGCTGGCTGAAGGCAGAGAAAAATGTTTACCTGTGTTTTGTTGACTATGCAAAGGCATTAGACTGTGTGGATCGTAACAAATTATGGATAATATTGCAAAGAATGGAAATTCCAGAGCACTTAATTGTGTTCATGGGGAACCTGTATATAGATCAAGAGGCAGTCTTTCGAAAGGAACAAGGAGATGCAGAGTGTTTTAACGTCAGGAAAGGTGTGCATCTGGGTTGTATCCGTTTACCATACTTATTTAATCTATATGCTGAGCAAATAATCTGAGAAGCTGGACTATGTGAGGATGAATGGGGAATCAGGATTGGAGTAAGACTCATTAACCCTGCATTATACAGATGACACAACCTTGCTTGCTGAAAGTGAAGAGGACTCGAAGCACTCACTGATGGAGATCAAAGACCACAGCCTTCAGTGCGGATTATACCTCAACATAAAGAAAAAAAATCCTCACAACTGAGCCAATAAACATCATCATGATAAACGGAGAAAAGATTGAAGTTGTCAAGGATTTCATTTTACTTGGATCCACAATCAACATCCATGGAAGCAGCAGTCAAGAAACAAAAAAATGCATTGCATTGGGAAAGTCAGTTGCAGAAGACCTCTTTAAGGTGTTGAAAAGCAATTATGTCACCTGGAAGACTAAGGTGGTCCTGACCCAAGCCATGGTGTATTCAGTCACCTCATAGGAATTGTGAAAGCTAGATGATAAACAAGGAAGAATGAAGAAGAATTGATGCCTTTAAATTTTGGCGTAGACGAAAAATATTGGATATACCACAGACTGCCAAAAGAATGAATAAATCTGTCTTGGAAAAAGTACAACCAGAATGCCCCTTAGAAGCATGGATGGAGAGACTATGTCTTACATACTTTGGACGTGTTATCAGGAGGGATCAGTCCCTGGAGAAGGACGTCACGCTTAGTAAAGTAGAGGGCCAGCCAAAAAGAAGAGGACCCTCAAAGAGATGGATTGACACAGTGGCTGCGAAAATGGGCTCAAACATAACAATTGTGAGGATAGCCCTGGAGCAGGCAGTGTTTCTGTTGTACAAAGGGTCACTATGAGTGGAAAGTGACTCGATGGCACCTATCAACATAATAATAACAACATGAGTCTGAGTTAACTCAACAGATCACAACAACATTCCTATTTAACTTCCCAGAACCCAGTGCCCTCAAGTCGATTCCGACTCATAGCGGCCCTATAGGACAGAGTAGAACCGCCCCATAGAGTTTCCAAGGAGCGCCTATTTAACTCACCTAGCGTAAAAAATAAACTAACCCTTTCATAATAAGTTTATATTTTTCATCTTTTGTGCCTTAATTTTATAGTTGCATACTTTATTTTTTTCTTCTATTTTTGAGCAGTTTTCTTTTACAATTCAACCAAAATTGTTAGGTCCCCAGCGTTTAGGAAATGATGTAAGCCAGTGGTTGCCAAACCCTGGTCTTTAGATAAGAGCATGGCTGGCTTTGCAAAATATGGGGTAGCATAATAAAAATACAGATTTCCAATCATCACTCCAAATATTGATATGCAGTATGTTTGGGTTGGGACCATGCTACTGTTCACTAATTAGTGAAATAATAAACTGTTATATTCACACAGTGTAATGTCATTTGGCCACAGAGTTAAATGAACTATTGATCAATGTGACATAATTGATGAGTCTCATAATTATGTTGTGTGCAGAAGTTATGCAAAAAAGTATATATACTTTATGCTAAACTAAAAACAAAAAAAAATACCCTTTGCTGTTGAGTCGGTTCTGACTCATAGCCACCCTGGAGAACAGAGTAGAACTGCCCCATAGGGTTTCCAAGGAGCGGCTGGTGAATTTGAACTGCTGGCCTTTCAGTTAGCAGCTATAGGTTTCAACCACTGCACCACCAGGGCTTCAAATAATTTATGCCATTTACATAAAATTCTCAAAAATGCAAACAGATTCACAGTGATAGTGAGAAGATCCTGGCAGACTGGGGACAGGGTTGGGGGCAGAAGAAGGGATTCTAAAGAGTTTAGAAGGAACTTTTTTGGGGGATGATTTATATCTTCATTATCTTGTTTGTGCGGATGGCTTTATGTTGTATACATAGGGCAAAACTTATCAAATTGCAAACATAAAATGTACAGTTTATGGTATTTTAATTGTACATCAATAAAGCATCAGTTATACATGAATGAAACAAAAAATACATCAATTATACAAAATCATTAAGCCATTAATTTGAAATTTTCCTGCATCTGTCTTAACTTGAAAAAAATATTGGAAATATTATACCTCCAAAATAATAGAGAACGAAATGTTCAACAAGCCATATTTAAGTTATTTGAGCTTGACATTTTACAGGAAAACACTAAAATCCATTTTCTGAGTAAATCCATAGCAACGGATAAGATCCATTATTTTGACATCTCTAATGTCAAAGCATTTGGCATTTCACACTCAGATTTGTTAAGTACACTTTAATGTAATGCAATTATGTACACTTTCACACTATAAATGGTGTTTGGACAAGCGGTGAATAATCTAAACAATGTGAATTCTATTTCTATTCTATTCCAGATGATGGAGTCTTGAGGAGACTTTAAAAAGAATTATTGAGCTTTTATTAAGGGAACTTGGTCATCCACATGACCTCAATGCTGCAAGCAAACACTGATGTCATCTATTTCCATGAGTGCCACTCTTAGGGTTTTTATTACTCTTACAGAGTTAATGTTGTAAAAAGTAGGCTACACATCGACATTAATGTGACTGGTACACTAAAACCCAATCCTTTTTTTTCTTCCATTTTATGCTCCTGGTTCTATTGCCTTGGGCCAACAGAAAATATAAGCCCTGCTCTCAGAAACTCTTATTTTATTAATCCTCTTCCGTCCTTAAAACATAACATGCATTCCTTTTTTTGTGATAGATTTGTTCTTTCTAACTCCGTGTTAAGTTTTCTGGTTCCACATCGAGATGCATTATACTGATGAAATTGAACTTCACTCTTCACTTATTTAAACACCAAGAGCAAGTTGATAGAGACATCATTTTGCCCCTTTTCTGAGCTATTTTTGTTTGCATTGTTAAATTTATGCGTCTTTTATTTTTCTAAGCCCCTGATTTTATTGTTGGCCCTTCCCATTCAATACCACCACCTTGCAGTGCCTCTTTATTGCTGCAGTGTGATCCGCAAAACATAAACATATGACAGATGTTGTAAATTTGCCTAATTTGATTTGGGAAAAGAAATTGGGTCATTTATCTCTGTGAATTCATAATATGGTTTCAGTTAAATTTTTTTTTCTGCAAACATTCGAAGCTGAGACAAGCCCTGATAGTCTAGCCTTTCAATAATTTTCCCATGACTCTACTGCTCCATCATTAGGGGGATCTCTGAGATCAACATTACTGTTTGTATTATCAATTCAGATTACTATTGATTGTTAAGGCTTTGTGATATCTAACAATCACAGATACTGGAGACAGTAAATTACAAGAACCAATTAGTTGTATTGACTTTCTTTTATGAGATTGGTATAATTTTGAAAGGTTACTAAAGAACTGATGCTTAAAATCCAGTAGCAGCTCGGTGTTTACGGATTTTAGGGGGTAGAGGTGTCAGAGGTGGGACATAAAGCAAAAGCTGTGTCTACCTTTTCCCAATGACTGTCAGTGTTTGGAGAAGCTCTTTGGAACTGAATCCCTCCCAAAAATCCTGTCCCAGCCTTCAGTCATTCTTAAGAATTTTACAGAAAATAACAAGATCAGCAATGAAGACCAAGAATAGAGGGACAGAAGATGGAAAGATACAAATCTGAGTTCTAGGCCTTTGTTGTCTGTTTTCATGTTATTGGATGCAGGCTGCTCCCATGGGGAGGTAATAGATAGCCTTGGGTGAGAATCCACCCTTTGGCCAAGATTAAGTCCCAGGAAAGGGCAGAGATATGATAGATCAGAGTCAATGCCCTGGAAAACAGGGACATGAGGCTGTCAATTCAGAAGGAAGAACATGGGTGGTGCACCAGACCATGCGCAACAATTATCATTCCTGTGTGGTCTCTCTTGCTCCTGGGACAGAACTGGACTCTTTCGCCTGGGTCTTCAACTGTATCTAGTGTAATTCTTGTACTGTTCGCTGGCAGTGGAGAAAAATGTTAGTACTTCTTACCTTACTTACACTAGAATATTTACTGGATAAACGAAAAAACAAACCCACTGCCATCGAGTAGATTCTGACTTATATCGACACTATGGAACAGGGTAGAACTGCCCCATAGGGTTTCCAAGGCTGTAAATCTTTACAGAAGCAGACTGCCATATCTTTCTCCCATGGAGCGGCTGGTGGGTTCGAACAGCTGACCTTTCGGTCAGCAGTGGAGTGATTAACCACTGTGCCACCCGGGTTCCTTATTTATTGGATATCTCAAAATAAATGTAGAAGGAGGAAAACCAACCAAAAAAAAAAAAAAAAAGGGCGCACATAATTATATAAAACAAAACTTCAATAAGGCTCCAAAATTTGTCAAGAGAGGGAAACAGTGGGAGAAGAAGAAACACAAAAAGTAACAGGAGAAGTAAGTAGAGCTGAGTCCAGACAAATGTTAAATTATCATTGTAAAAACCTAATTATATTTCCTCTGTATGGAGAAGAAAAAGATCAGATGCAGGAAAGTCATTTTTGCACTCACACTTACACACTCACACTATCCCTGACACATACTCACTCATATACAGGAGATTTATTACATACACTTGATTGAAATAAAGTGATCTCTCTTTTATATGATCTCTCTTAGGCAGGAAAGACAATCTCCTCAGGAGGTTTTTTACAACCCAAAATGAACAATCCTCTTCATGTCAAAAATTTCTCAGAGTGATTATTGTGATTCTAAATTGTCCTTAGTGAGTCCCATCCAAGTGTTCAGTATTTGGTGCTCTTAATACCAATACAAATAAGCAGAGGGCCACCGGCTTGGTTGCCATTGCATGCTAGTGGTAAGAAGCAAAGAATTCAAGTTAAGAGTCTCCCTCTCTCCCTAGTCACAACAATGGGGCATCTTTATCTCACCAGTAAAAGCTTCTTGCTGGGACGATAATGACAATAACGAACACTTGAGTGGCACTATCATGTGGAAGGGCAGTTTTCCCAACAGCACCAGAGCTTACTGGTTGTCTAACCCTGTGGGCCCCTAAGAGGAGAAATCACAGAGCTGCCTCTGGGTTCCATCCTCACTGAAGCACCCCGGTTGTTAGCTCAAACCTTTATTACAGACATTGCAGCTCAAGGTGGTTGTTGTGTGGGGTGCAAGTGGCCTAGATTTTATTGCACAGATTAAGGGAGACCTATCCAAGCTCGGTTTTGTTCTGAGAACTGTTTTCTTTTCAAATTCTTGGAAGGTGTGGAACATTGGATTTGTTAATCATGGGATAGGATACAGGAGCAGTAAGGCTGGGGTGTCACTTAATAGCCATCGTTCATTTGGATTTGGTAAGAGGGGTGGGAGGTATAATTGAGAAGATCGTGTAAGGGTTAATGAAAAAAAATTTTAATCCATACTTAGTCATTTTTCACAGGAACATAGCCAAATTGAACTCTTTTCTTTTCATAATCTGCTCGTCACAGTTTCTTACCTCAGTTAGTGGGGATCCAGTATTTCAACCCACATGCTAATTATCTTGAAGTGATGCTTGGTTCTGCTGTTTCTCTTGCCTCTTAATCCAATACAAGAGCGAATTCTGTTAAGTCTACTTTCAAAATTCATCTATAATCTGATCTGACTACTGCTCACTGCAACCATCCTTACACTGTAATCCAATATTTTTTTAGTAAAAAATGATATTATTATTGCAGTTTAGCATTTTTTCATATGTTTTTATCAATAACTTTTTTCCATCAATAACTTGGGATTGCTCATCTGTCATTTCCCTGTTCATATCCTTTGTACATTTTTTTTCTAATGAGTTCTCTTTGCCTTGTTTACTTTCACATAGTTAGATACTAATAACGTGTGTGTATGTATATATTTATATGTAGTCACATATATATACAGCAACTATCTTCTCTTGTTAAAGCCATTTTTTTAATGAGCATATGTCAATGCCATAAATCTTTTTGTACTTTGTGTTTTATTTTATAATTGTAACTTCCTAAACAGAGTCTAGGTTTTTTGGGTTTTAAACAGAGTTTATCTTATTAAATCCTTGTAAACATTATTGTATATCCAAATAATAAGCTCTGAGTATCTTTCCTTTCATGCACAGTTTTCTCTTCTTGGAAAGATTAGTTTCATTTTTTCCTATCTCTTTTATATTATTTTATTTATATTTCCAGAATATTGTTACAACTTCATTTATCCAACTCTTATATTTAATTATTTATTTAGCAATCATATTTTCAATTTCAAGAACTCTTTCTTCTTAATTTACCTGGCAATTATATTTTTAATATCCAAGAGCTCCTTCTTTCCAGAGCCTCTTGTCGCCTGATACAGTACATTCTAAAGTCCCTCTGAGATGCTAATTAGAGATTCTTGTTTTGATTTGTTATTAAAATTCTTTTCTTTGAATCATTACCATTTCCTCCGAGTTTTTCATCTGCTTTTTTGGGGGAGGAGGGGTGTTTTCTTCATGTTACAGGCTTTCCCCCAATGACCTGAGATCCTTCTGTGCCGCTTCAGATTTAAGAAAAGGCAAAAGCGAAGTTGATTGGCAGTTAGGTATACAGGTTAGGCTTATTGACTCAAGGGCTTCATTTTTGGGTGGGAATTTGGAGAATGTCCATGCATTGGGGTTCACCTATGTAGAAAAGATTTTTATAATACTCTGTAAGCATTATTTTTTGAGAGAAGAACAGAACCTTCTGATTCTTGCCCAGGGTGGTAGATGTCCAACTGAAAGGCTTTTGTAAGGAGTGGGGTCTATTAGATCTTGGACATGTTTTCAGTTATTCCCCAGAACATATAAACTTGGAGCCAAGGGATGCCTTAGTCCCTCTAGATTATATTTTCTTCTATGCAATCTCTGGATAAACTTCCTCCAACTGGTTTCATCAATTATGCTCCATTTGGTTTCCAGCTTCCGGATTTGTATTAAACTGTGTTGTAACCTGATTGTCTCCAACTTCTCTGTATCATTGTGTTTAAAATGAAAAAAAAAAAAAAAAAATTCATGTCATTTCAGTGGTATCTTGGAAAAAAAGAAGAGAGATTCACATGTGGTAAATTTGGCATCTTAAAATGGAACTTTTATTTTTATTTTATTTTTTTATCATTTGAGAATTAATTGAATCTTTAGTTATGTAGTATTCCCAATTAATAGAAATGTATGCAATTAACTTTATTATCCAATGATGAATTTTATTTTGCTTTTGAAAAGTATTATAATTCTCAAATTCACCCAGAAGGTATAATTGGCTTAATGGCTCTTAGTTTAATACTAAAGTAACTATTTCCACAAATTTCTACTTAGATGTAGTTGAAAAAGTTCAAATATCTCTCTTATAAATTTCAACCTCTGAGTCTCCAACCCTGACGCTGAGGCATTAACAAACATTTCAAATTAAGCAATCCTGATACAAGTTTCTTTCTTTGACTTGTATATAAATAATCAGATTCATACATTCAGTATTTTCACGTTTTGTTTCAAAATGTGGAACAATTATGTGTGGTTTTTGGAACATGATGGAAACTTGGCACATCAGTCAGCATATCTTATTTATTTAGAGCTAAGTGAAGTTACCCAAGGTGTATAACATCTTGACTCAACCTGCATTCAGTTTTCTAAGATTTGTCAGTGAAAGAGAGAGAAATTATTGAGTTGTGCTGGACATCAGTTTTTTTTTTAAACCTGTGGATAAAGAAATGTACTTTTAATTTATACAAAATTAAAAGCCCATTAAATGCAGTGGTTAAGTCTATATACTCCTATTATCTTATATGATTATTAATTAATGATTAATTATGATTAATCCTATTACTTATTAGAAAGAAATAGAACACATATAGATGTGTTCATATACAAGGACATATATATACATGTGAAGTCCAAACTGCACTGAAGACATTGGTGAAAAACAAGGCTCCAGGAACTGAAGGAATATCAATTGAGATGTTTCAACAAACAGATGCAGCGCTGGAAGTGCTTACTCATCTATGCCAAGAAATATGGAAGACAGCTACCTGGCCAACTGACTGGAAGAGGTCCATACTTATGTCTATTCCCAAGAAAGGTGATCCAACCAAATGCTGAAATTATCGAACAATATCATTAATATCATATGCAAGCAAAATTTTGCTGAAGGTCATTCAAAAGTAGCTGCAGCACTATATTGACAGAGAACTGCCAGAAATTCAGGCCGGGTTCAGAAGAGGACATGGAACCAGGGATATCGTTAACTGATGTCAGATGGATCCTGCCTGAAAGCAGACAATACCAGAAGGATGTTTACCTGTGTTTTATTGACTATGCAAAGCCATTTGACTGTGTGGATCATAACAAATTATGGATAACATTGAAAAGAGTGTGAATTCTAGAGCTCTTAATTGTGCTCATGAGGAAACGTACATAGATCAAGAGGCAGTTGTTTGGACAGAACGAGTGGATATGGTGTGGTTTAAAGTCAGGAAATGTGTGCGTCAGGGCTGTATCCTTTCACCATACCTATTCAATCTGTATGCTGAGCAAATAATCTAAGAAGTTGGACTATATGAAGCAGAACAGGGCAAAGGATTGGAAGAAAACTCATTAACAACCTGCATTATACAGATGACACAACCTTGCTGGCTGAAAGTGAAGAGGACTTGAAGCACTTACTAATGAAGATCAAAGACCACAGCCTTCAGTATGGATTACACCTCCACATAAAGAAAACAAAAACCCTCACAACTGGACCAATGAGGAACATCATGATAAACGGAGAAAAGATTGAAGTTGTCAAGGATTTCATTTTACTTGGATCCACAATCAACAGCCATGGAAGCAGCAGTCAGGAAATCAAAAGACGCGTTGCATTGGGCAAATCTGCTGCAAAGGACCTCTTCAAAGTTTTGAAAAGCAAAGATGTCATGTTGAAGACTAAGGTGCACCTGACCCAAGCCATGGTATTTTCAATCACATTATATGCATGTGAAAGCTGGACAATGAATAAGGAAGACTGAAGAAGAATTGACACCTTTGAATTGTGGTGTTGGGGAAAAATATCGAATATTCCATGGACTGCCAAAAGAATGAACAAATCAGTCTTGGAGGAAGTACAACCAGAATGCTCTTTAGAAGTAAGGATGGTGACACTGCATCTCACACACTTTGGATATGTAGTCAGGAGGGATCAGTCCCTGGAGAAGGATATCATGTTTGGTAAAGTACAGGGTCAGCAGAAAAGAGGAAGACCTTCAACAAGGTGGATTGACACAGTGGTTGCAACAAGGGGCTCAAACATAACAATGATTGTGAGCATGGTGCAGGACTGGGCAGTGTTTCATTCTGTGATAAGTAGGGTGGCTATTAGTCGGAACCGACTCGATGGCACCTAACAATAACAACAGAAACATACATGTGTATATAAAAAAATACAAAATATTGAGAAATTACCTTTGAGAAAACTTTGGTGTTGACAAAGTTTCTATACATCATGTTCTCTGTAATAGCCACATTTTATAGGATGATGTTGCCTAATCTTTAAAAATGATTGGTTTGGCTATTATATTTATACCAACTTCTATGCAGTGTGTATTATCATATCATTTTTCAATACTTTTAAAAATGCTTTTCCTGTATGGCATTTTTCAAAGCAGATTTCCAGTCCACGTCTCCTAGAATTGTTAACTCATTTCTATTTATGTGTATTTACCATCTATCTTTGGAGCCCTCGCGGTGCAGCAGCTAAGTCTTCAGCTACTGACCAAAAGGTCAGCAATTCGAGTTCACTGGCTGCTCCTTGGAAACCCTGTGGGACAGTTCTACTCTGTCCTGTAGGGTCACTGGGAGTTGGAATCGACTCGACAGCATTGGGCTATCTATCATCTATGTATCGCATTGTATATGAAATTTATCTTTAGCACTTTAGATAATAATCACATTCAACCCCATATTTGCATACTCTATACAAGGCACATCAGTGTTATAAAAAAAATTTTTTTTTTTTTTTATAACACTGATGTGCCTTGTATTGTGCACATGCCTGATAATGGTACGTCTAATTTAATTTAATTAGACTGGATTTAAAGTTACTCCCAATGTTTGTTTTCAGTTTTTTTTCCTGTGTATCTCTTTTGCTTTATACCTTAGAATTTCAAAACTGATATTTCTGGTGGTCCCACATTCAATTTTTTACTGTAAATTTCTAAACCCTTAATAACATTTATTTCTTTTTCGTGTATTAATTTAACAAGTGATTCCTGTCTGCCTTGACCCTTCAACTACTCAAGTAATTTTTAATTCATATTAAGCAGTGATGACCTAGACAATATATACCAAGCAAACAAAGAGCAAAGCCATTGCCATCGAATAGATTCCAAATCACAGTGACCCTATGGGACAGAGTAGAACTGCCCCACAGGGTTTCCAAGGCTGTAATCTTTATGGAAACAGACTGCCACATCTTTCTCCCACCACAGTAGCTAGTGGGTTCGAACTGACAATCTTAAGTTAGCAGCCCAGAGCTTAACCACTGTGCCACCAGGGCTCCTAAACAATACATAATTTTATAAAATAAATATAAAAATGAAATTGTTGAGTAGAAAAAATACCGATTCAGCCATCCCAACAATTACTTTGCCTTCTGTTTTTCTACAAAAGAGAGAGTAATAAAAAATTATAGTCAAAATGATAACAGAATTTCAAATACGTATTTTGCCATTGCTTTCCAAATTCTGTGCTGCAACATTACCAACTCTTGAAAAAGAATTGCCAAATATATTTTTTCTCAAATTACAATGTTCCTCAAATGCCTAGATAAATAAGCTCACAATATAGTTATTTTAGCAAATTAAGATGAACCACTCCTTGCACAGTTCCTTCCCGAAATATTGATGTTGTAACCGGCTCTAGGGACTCTGGGTTTTCCCAGTGCACCCAATCAGCATACACAGTGGTTAGAGAATCCTGCACAACAACTGGGGAACTTAAAGTTATATTGTGAAGAATTGGCGGCAGGTGGTTAAAAGAAGAATTGGGAAAAAGATGGGGTGACAAACAATAGTATAAAAAAACATAAATTGAATATTCTGATGTATTTGCAAATACAGTTGTGTTAGTTTCCGCAAACCGAGTGGCTTAAAACAACAGACATTTATCCTCTCATTGTTCTGGAGGCTTGTCCATGGGTGATGCAAACCATTAAGTGCTCAGCTACTAACTGAAAGGTTGGTATTTTGAATTTACCCGGAGGCAACCTGGGAAAAATAAATAAATAAATAAAACCTGGCAATCTATATCTGAAAGGTCACAGCCTTGAAAACTCTATGGAGCACAGTTCCACTCTGCCACGTGGGTTTGCCATTAGTCAGAATAGGCTCGACTGCAACTACCAACAACATATTGCTTTACATGAAATTCTATGGCGTTAGAGACACAATTCAACTCATGCAACTCTAGAGTCCACTAGAGTCACTGGAATTTCTAAACACAAACTTTATTTTCAATTTATAGTCTGGTTTGTGAAAGGAAGATAAACTCTTTTATGTTTCTTATTAATTCATTTGTATAAGATATTAATGATTAACCTTGTGAAAGTATTAAGCACTTCTAAAAATGTCTAACTTGTTCCAAAGGAACAATGTATGTGTTCAAAGAACCTCCTTAAACAAACAGTTTCATTAAATTTCAAGTGTTTCTAAAAAGAATGGGATTCAAAGAGGCAATTTATAGCTTCACTTGAGCTCATGTGAGGACTGAAACAAAATGGAATTGGGAGGATAGAGATAATGTTCTAAGCCTATTTAGTCGTTTACCTTGCAGACATGAGAAACATTTAACACAAGAAATACCAATGTTTAAAAATATAATATCCCCAAATTCAAAGATCCAAGTGAGAACAGTAGACCATTGACAAAGATATGCTTGTATGTGACATTACTTACGATAATCCTTTAATCAAAAGCAGGGCAAACACGTAGGCACACATTAGGTGTGTGTTTTTGTAGAGTACAGTCTGTTTTTGTGTTGTTGACATCTATCAGTTTAGGTGCTTTTTTGTCTGGTTGGAGATACACTTTTAATCTGCTCAGAAAAGGTAAACATAGACAGGAAATGTGTTATACTCTCATATACCGTACATTTCTCTATAAATACAAAGTAACATTTCACGGGAAAATTGTTGTTGTTTGTTTCTCCTGAACTTAGCTCAATGCTCATCACATGGTCATCACGCATTGTAGAGTGAAATAGTAAGGATTTAATGTCTCTTCTGAGGAGCCTAGGTGGTGCAGGAATTAAAGTGCTCAGCTGGTAACTGAATGGTAGGCAGTTTATACTCACCGGCTGCTTCACAGGAGAAAAGATGTTGTTCCATAAAGATTTACAGCCTTGGAAAGCCTATGCGGCAGCTCCACTCTGTCCTATAGGGTCGCCATGAGTCAGAATGGACTCCACGGCAAAGGGTTTGGGTTTTGGTTTTATGTCTCTTCTAACAATGTATGTTTAGTATAGCCCATCCATTTTCTGTTAATAGAGTAAAACCTGTGAAAGCTGGAACCTCTGTAAGGAAGAAACCTGGCAGAGAAGGAAAACTCAAATATTTTCCATTAATAGCAATAGAAAAGTGGTAAAGCTGCACCCTGTCAAAGGCAGAAAACTTGCAAGACCTGGAAAAACAAGGCAGTCGCATTGAGTTCCGGCGCTCATAGGTTTCACTGTATAAAGTTTTATTTGGAGTCACAGTACTTTTAAATTGAATAATAATATATTCTTTTTAATAATCAATATTCTTCAATAATAATATTGAATTATAACAAATACAGGCATTATCTGTGGAGTCACAGGAAATAATAGGGAATATATATGTGTGTGTCTATCTATTATGGATCTATGTAGAATGTTCTTGTTAAATTTGTATCCATGGATATTAAAAATAACATTATGTCTTCCTATACGATTTTTAAAATCTTTTTCCAAATGAACATAAACCATATACTATTAGAAAACAAAATAATGCTGTCATTATCTTCATTGGGGAGCTTCAGTGCGAAAGGTGTTGTAAAGGCAGCAAGATGTTTGTGAAGGGTTGACTTATTTGGACACATAGAAGCTACTGGCATATACGGTGCAGTGTCTTTTCCCTCTCTGTACTTGCTATTTTTGGTTTAGAGTATATTCAGTGCAAACTAATAATGGACAAATTGTTGAAGTCCTTGCCTAATTTACTCCAGAATCTCGTTTGTGATATTTTTATTTGTAATTAAACATGTAACTTAAAACGAAGCACCAAGAGAAATAGAAAAATACGGCTATTTTTTTGTTTTACTTATGTATGTCTTTATCATTTACATAAATACTTTAGTTCAGTATATTGTTGTATGAGGCAAAGATACAGAGAGATGTGAATATAGTAAGTTGAATCTGAAGTCCACATAAAACCAAAAAACCTGTTGCAGTCAGGTCAATTCCAACTCCTATTGACCCTACAGAACAGAGTAGAACTGCCCCATAGAATTTCCAAGGAGCATCTGGTGGATTCTAACTGCCGACCTTTTGGTTAGCCACCTGAGCTCTTAACCACTATGCCACCAGGGTTTCTGAAGTTCACATAGCCATTAATAATATGTTTTCATGGAATGTTTTTTTTTCCCTTAATATAAATGCTTCTCAGTAGACATACATGTTTAACCTATCATTTGTGGTGTATTGTCAGTTATTTTTATTTGTTATAAAAAATTTTCTGCTTGCAATTCAGTTATTCAGTGTATTTTTTTTTTTTTTAAACATCACCACCATCATCATTATTTTGCTTTCTAGGTGCAAAAGTAGTTTTTCTTAGTTTAAATTGGGAATTTCTTGATTTCTTACTAAGTTGTTTTTCTACATTCTAGAACCTGATGTTTTAGAAGTAAAAGACATTATTATTCTGCAACCCTCCTTATTTTTATTCAGTAATGAAAAGACATTTAGTTAGTTTGATCTACAGGCTTTGTAAACATTTCTATTTGATGTTATTTAAACAGAGAGCTCTGTCTTACTCACTGGTCATGACAAAGGCTATACAATCAACTAAATTTTTATGGACTTGGTTGGGTTTTACCAGCAACAGCAGAAATAGTGTCAATAAACACTGTGACTACAGCCATTTCCTTTACTTTTTATTTCATATTGAGGCAGTCTTTTTTTTTTTTTCCTACTATGTAGGCGATGGGTAGAAAAAAGGTCCTCTGTAACCTCCTGAAATAGAAATATTTTTGGAATGCTGGATAAGTTTCTCTAGATTCTTCGCTCACCTCTCCTTAAACCTGAGAGTAGCTCTGTTGAAGAAAATCTAGTGTAAACAGAACCAAAAGATTGCTGGAGAGTTTAATAGAGGTGAAGTAAAATTGCTCTGTCTTTTCCCAAAGAGTTTCTTTTGAAATCCAAATATTATATCTTTGTGTGTTTTTTTCCTCCTGTAAAACCAATCTGTTTTGATTATAAGGCAGTAAAATACATGTAAGCTATAAGAGGATAATGGAAGAAAAAAAAAAGTCAGAGTAAAAAATACAGAGAAAAAGACAATATCAAAAGAGAAAGAAAGGAAGGAAAAAGACAAAGATGGATAGAGAGGGCGAGAGAAGGAGGATGGGAGTTAGGAAAGAAATGGTAAGGGAAGGAGAAAGAAAAATAAACAGAAGAAAGAAAGGAAAGGAAGAAGAGCAGGGTCTCTTTGCATGCTGTACTTTTATAGTACAATGGCCAGTACATCATGCTCTCAGAGTTCAATCTGTCTCCAGCGGGACTTTTATTTTCTTACTCACGGCTAATGACCACTAGAACGCATTGTTTCCATTAATCTCCACATTTCTGCTTCTCAAACCTGATTATTATCCCCAGTTGCTTTTTTGCCCCTTTTTTGTTAGGACTGGGCGGGATGGAAGAGTCATAAACTGGAGGTGGGGAAGCACTATTGTCTGTGTCACAATGAAGAACCTGAAGGACATACAAGGATAAATGTCTCTGTTACAGGATTGATACAGACCTTTGGTATTTGAGTCAGAGAGATAGGCAGAAAGTCACATAATCGTAAGCCTGTTTTGTTGCTGTTTTCTTAATTCTTTATCACCTTCTAGAGTAAGCCTCTGCGTTTTTTAGAGTAAGCTGTTCCCTGACGACTGGCTGGGTAAGCACCATTGTAGCTGTCAGACAGATATGTCATTTTGAGCAATCTTAAAACTTTACTTGACAGCATACCTCATAACAATTCTGACTTGCATTTCTGGCTATCGAAATTTCTAGATTTTACATAAATATTCACTGTCAATTTCCTCCCCTTTCAGCTGTCAGCTTCAACTCATCTCATGCCTTTGAGAGTACAATAACTTAGACTTGTAAAGCCCTCAACTGTTTTCAAATCGGTTTCAGAAATAAAATTTCATTTCATCCTCAAACTGCCCCTCAGTTGTCAAAATTAATATCCCAATTTTAGAGACAGGATGCAGAAGCCCAAAGAGATTAACTACCTTTTCCTGGATCAGCTGGACAGTGAGTGGCAGAAACCATATTACAGCTCAACTTTTCTGATGCCTACATGAGTGAAACGAAGGCTATTTCTGTTTTATTTTGCTTTTCATTTTATGAAATAAGCATGGATAGTGGGGGAGGCATGATCAGTCTAACCTCTTCTTTCACCTTGTAAACACACTGGGAACTCCTAGGTGTATCACTCCCACTACAATTATGCTTATAGGCGCCTTGACTGAAAAGAGTTTTTCTTTATCCTTCCACCCAGAAAAGTTCAACTTTATAATAGCATCTTATTTTGGAAAAGGAATCTAGCCCTGGAAAGAACCTGCTAATAATTCTTTTCATAAATATTATCCCTCAAGATTTCCTCTGAGTGGTCAAATACATTTGGGAAGTCCTCACTCACTGAAATCAGTACCCATCTTATTTAGCACTTCCCCATTTTTACTCAATCAGGCATTCATTTATACATTCAAACATATTTGTTGAGCTGCTACTTTTTGCTACACACAAACAAGCCACTTTTCCTGACCCAGCTAGTATACTCAACCTAGCTAATAAATAGCGATGTAGCACTTCAGATTTTAGAAGGATTTGCCACCAAAAGACACAATTTTTTTTCTGTGATAAAACCAAGATTGAAGAAAAAAAAAAGTTTAAAAACTAAAGGACAAAGAAAAAAAAAAAATCCATTATGTAACCCTTAACCATACTTGGACTGTAGGGAACTTAGCTTTGCAAGAAATAGCTTGATTTTTATTCCAAATTGTAAGATATTCTTAAGTCACCCCGTGGTCTAGGCTTTCAGGTGATGAATGGATCTGACTTTTACATGCCTGGGTAGTTAAGCTGTTTTTGTTAAATGACTCATTAAACTCTGTAAATCCAGAAAGAGGAGCTAGTTAGACGAGGAACAGTGTTCCATGTGTACTTGTTACGCTCTTTCTTCACATAATGAGCAGAGTTTCAAAACTTTTGACTACACTGCCACTAGCAATAAAAAAACTTTCCTGAGCTATGCATGGTGGAGCTTCCTGTTTCTAGAACATACTTGCTGTAGATGGGGAAAATGAGTAAAGACCAAGTTGTCACATATGCTATGCTCCATTGTCTCAGATATGTTTTGGACATCAAAAGTGCTCCTTAATTCTATTTTGATGATTTTACATTTTTTAAAAACTCACATAGTTGCTTGTAATCCATTGTGACAAAATGTTCAGCTCTTTAAAAAATACAAGTTTGCAAGAAACCTGAATAAAGAATGATTTCTACTTTTAGAAAGAAGAAAGTGCAGCCATCCTTCTTATATGTACCTGTGTGTTTATGTTCCTGCTTTCAATTAGTCTCAGTTCTATGGATATATGGGATCGCCTTTAGCTTGGAAGGAACATTTTGGAAATTGCCTATTTTTATCATCATTAAACACATATTTAGAAAATATTGAGGGTCAAATGCACCAATAGGTAAATTATGTCATTACAAAATGTAGGATTGGCTCTTGGTAGCTTAAAATTTCATTTATGGCTCTACCACTAATTTAATCTATTATTTCAGCAAAGTTAATAGCAGTTATAAATCTGAGTTTTCCTACTGACAACAACAACAAAAAAAAAAGAGGCAAAAATACTCCAATAAAATATCATAGGGTTATACTCACAGGCAATTTATTACTTTTAATTAATGTACTATCAATCCTTATTTCATCTTTAATAAAATTACTTCTTCAATTATGCTTTTTGTGTTTCCTACAATGGCCTTACTTGATTCTCTAAAGAGCTGCATATTATATTCTACCATGGAGTTACAAAATTTTTGAGATTTGGAAATATCTTCTTAGTGTGAAAAACTTTATACTAATTGCACCGTTGGGAGCTCCATGTTCTTGCAAAATGGGAATTTGAACTTTGTGCAATTGCTTTTAGATATAACCTAAGACCAAAAAAACCCAAACCCATTGCCCTCGATTCTGACCCATAGCAACCCTAGAGGTTGGAGTAGAACAGCCCCATATGGTTTCCAAGTAGTGGCTAGTGGGTTCAAGCTGTTGACCTTTTAGATAGCAGCAAGGTCTTAACCACTGTACCACCAGCTCTCCAGATAAAACTTAAAATGTGTTTTTATATGTAATCATTTATTTTCCAAGATTCACCTTCTGAATTGATGTTTCTACTGATGTAGAACTTTATGGTTAATGTTAGCAAATTTACCTGTATTTTCACAATATAGGAATTTTTTTTCTTTAAAAAATCTGCCTTAACACTGAAGCTTTATGCATTTTACATTTTTCCTTTCCATTTATGTAAACAAATTATTGAAATGCTTGAAGAAATCAGAGATCTCATCCTTAGTCAATTTTAGGTATTCTCTTATGAATTGGAATTGAGTTGATGGCAATGGGCTTGATTTTTGTTAATTTTTCTCTTATGTAGTCAACTCTGAAGTAATTTCTGCTTTGTTTTATATTAGTAACTTTTTGAAGCTTATTTATTTGCCAAATTTTAACCCAGTTATTTCTTGAAATTACACCTGGAATATCACAGTTCAAGGCGCCCTGGCAGTACAATGGCTAAACACTCGGCTACTAATCTAACAGTCAGTGGTTTGGGCCCACTGACTGCTCTGCAGAAGAAAAGACCTGGCTACCTGCTCCGATAAAGATTATAGCCTAGGAGACCCTGTAGGGCAGCTCTGCTCTGTCCTATATTGTCACTGTGAGTCAGAATTGACTCAATGGCACACAATAACAATGTATCACACTTCTGATCAAACTTTTTTCTCTAAATGTTCTCACTGTCTCCTCTCATAGCCTGTCTCTCTGCCTCTTTTTACCACTCTTCTCCATTCCCCCACAACCCTTATCTATGTGGTTTTTATGTCCTCCCTTTATAATAACGGAGTCCTGGTGGTGCAGTGGTTAAGAGCTTGGATGCTAAACAAAAGGTCAGTGGTTCAAATCCACCAGCTGCTCCTTGGAAACCTTGTAGGGCAGTTCTACTGTGTTCTATAGGGTTGCTCTAAGTCGGAATTGACTAGACGGTTATGGGTGTTTTTTTTTTTTTTTTAATTTGGTTGATAATCATAGCTGCAAATATCCACTATATCCTACCTTTATAGTAACATCTACAATTCAACCGTTTTAGGAAATAGCTAGCATATGATCAAGAATCAGTGGTACTGAAGGAAGAAGTACAAGTTGCACTGAAGGGATTGGCAAAAGACAAGGTTTCAGGAATTGAAAGAGTACCAATTGAGATGTTTCAACAAATGGATGTAGTGCTGGAAGTGCTCACTGGTCTATGCCAAGAAGTTTGGAAGACTGCTACCTGGCCAACCAGCTGAAAGAGATCCATATTTGTGTCCATTACAAAGAAAGGTTATCCAACAGAATGCAGAAATTATTGAACAATATCATCAATATCGGAAACCCTGGTGGTGTAGTGGTTAAGTGCTATGGCTGCTAACCAAAAGGTCAGCAGTTCAAATCCACCAGGCGCTCCTTGGAAACTCTATGGGGCAGTTCTACTCTGTCCTATAGGGTCGCTATGAGTCAGAATTGACTCAACGGCAGTGAATTTCGTTTTTTTTTTTAAATTGTCAATATCAAGTGCAAATAAAATTTTGCCAAAGATAATTCAAAAACAGTTGCAGCAGTACATTGACAGGGAACTGCCAGAAATTCAAGTCAACTTCAGAACAGGATATGGAATAAGGGATATCATCACTGATATCAGATGGCTCTTGGCTGAAAGCAGAGAGTACTAGAAAGATGTTTACCTGTGTTTTATTGACTATGCCAAGGCATTCCACTATGTGGTTCATAATAAATTATTGATGACATTGTGACGAATGGGAACTCCAGAACTCTTAATTGTGCTTATGTGGAACCTACACATAGACCAAGAGGCAATCATTTGAATGGAACAAGGGGATATTGAATGGTTTGAAATTAAACAAAAATGTACAAGTCAGGGTTGTAGCCTTTAACGGTATTTATTCAATCTGTATGCTGAGCAAATAATCTGAAAAGCCAGACTATATGAAGAAGAATGTGGGATCAGGATTGGTGGGAGACTCATAAACAGCCTGCGATATGCAGATGACACAACCCTGATTCCTGAAAGCTAAGAGGATTTGAAGCACTTACTTGAAGCTTTGCAGATCAAAGCTTACAGCCTTCAGTATGGATTATACCCCAAGATAAAGAAAACAGAGGTGCTCAAATTGGGCCAATAAGCAACATCATGATAAACTGAGAAAAGATTGAAGCTGTTGAGGATTTCATTTTACCTGAATCCACAACCAATGGCCACGGAAATAATAGTTGAAAATCCAGAGGAAATGGACAAGTTTCTAGAAACACAACCTGCCTAAACAAACTGAGGTTGAAAATCTGAACAGATCCATAAAGAAAGAAGAGATTGAATAGGAATTAAAAAAAAAAAAAAAAACTCCCAACAAGAAAAAGCCTTGGGCCAGATGGATTCACTGGAGAATTCTACCATTCAGAGAAGAGCTCAAACCTACTCAAACTATTTCAGAACATAGAAAAGAGAGGTATACTTCCAAATTCATTCTATGAAGCCAGCATAACCCTGATACCAAAACCAGGCAAAGACGCCACAAAAACAGAAAATTACAGACCAATATCTCTCATGAATGTAGATGCAAAAATTCTCAACAAAATTCTAGCCAATAGAATTCGACATCATATCGGAAAAAAAAAAAAAAAAAATACACCATGACTGAGTGGGTCCAGGTATGTAAGGATGGCTTAACATTAGAAAATCAATGTAATCCACCACATAAATAAGACAAAAGAACCACGTGGTCATCTCAATTGATTCAGAAAAGGCATTTGATAAAGTTCAACACCCAAACCTGGTAAATACTCTCAATAAAACAGGAATAGAGAAATTACTCAACATAAAAAATGGCATCTATACAAAACCAACAACGGACATCATTCTTAATGAAGAGAGGATGAAAATATTCCCCTTGAGAACAGGAGCAAGACAAGGATGCCCTTTATCACCACTCCTTTTTAACTTTATACTGGAAGTCCTAGCTAGAGCAATAAGGCAAGAAAAAGAAATAAAGAGCATTCAAATTGGTAGTGAAAAAGTAAAATGCTCCCTATTTGTGGATGATATGATACTATACATAGAGAACCTAAGATACTCTATAAGAAAACTACTGGAACTAATAGAAAGATTCATCAGAGTAGCAGGATACAAGATAAGCATACAAAAATCAGTTGGATTCCCATACACCAATAAAAAGAACTACGAAAAGTAAATCAGGAAAAAAAATACCATTTATAAAAGCCCCTAAAAAAATAAAATATTGGGAATAGGAATAAATCTAACCAGGGACACAAAAGACCTTTTCAATGAAAACCTCAAAACACTACTGCAAGAAAACAAAGGAGAACTACGTAAATGGAAAAACATACCATGCTTATGGTTAGGTAGACTCAACATTGTGAAAATGTCAATTGCACCCAAAGCAATCTACAAATACAATGCAATCCCAACCCAAATACCAACAGCATTCTTTAATGAGATGGAAAAACTAATCATTACTTCATATGAAGAGGAAAGAGGCCCCAGATAAGTAAAGCATAATTGAAGAAGAAGAACAAAATAGGAGACCTCACATTACCTGATCTCAGCACCTACTATACAGCTATGGCAGCAAAAACAGCCTGGGACTGGTACAACAACAGACACGTTGACCAATGGAACAGAATCGAGAACCTAGATGTTAATCCATTCACATATGGTTGCCTGATCTTCAGAAAAGGCCCAAAACCCATTAAATGGGGAAAACACAGTCTTTTTAACAAATAATGGTGGCAAAACTGAATGCCCATCTGTAAAAAAATAAAACAGGACCCATACCTCACACCATACACAAAAACTAATCCAAAATGAATCAAAGACCTAAATATGAAACCAAAAAATATAAAGATCACTCAAGAAAAAATACAGTCAATGCTAGAGGCCCTAATATATGGCATAAACAGGATACAGACCATAACTAATAATATGCAAACACCAGAAGATAAGCTGAATAACTAGGATCTCCTAAAAATTAAATGCTTATGCTCATCAAAAGATTTCACCAAAAGAGTAAAAAGAGAACTTACAGACTGGTAAAAATTTTTGACTACGACATATTCGACAAAGTTCTCATCTCTTAAATCTATAGGAAACTCCAACACCTTTACAACAAAAAGACAAATAATTGAATTAAACAATGGGCAAAGGTTATGAACAGATACTTCACCAAAGAAGACATTCAGGAGGCTAACAGAAACATGAAGAGATGCTTGTGATCACTAGCCATTAGAGAAATGCAAATTAAATCTACAGTGAGATACCTTTTCACACCAGCATTACTGGCACAAATTAAAAAAAAAAAAAAAGAACAAATGTTGGAGAGGCTGCAGGGAGATAGAAATTCTTATGCACTGCTGGTAGAAACACAAAATGGTACTACTGTTTTGGAAAACAATATAGCACTTCCTTAAAAAGCTAGAAATAGACAACCTTATAGGACAGAGTAGAACTGCCCCACAGAGTTTCCAAGGAGTGTCTGGTGAATTCGAACAGCCAACCTTTTGGTTAGCAGCTGTAGCACTTAACCACTACCCCACCAGAGTTTCCTCAGAAATACCATAGGATCCTGCAATCCCAATACTAGGAATGCATCTTAGAGAAATAAGAGCTGTCACATGTATAGAGATATGCACACCCATGTTCTTTGTAGCATTATTCTCAATAGCAAAAAATATGGAAACAACATAAGTGCCCATCAACAGATGAATGAATAAACAATGTATGGTACATATACACAATGGAATACTGTGCAACCAAAAAGAACAATGATGAATCTGTGAAACATCTCACAATATGGATGAATCTGGAAGGCATTATGCTGAGTGGAAAAAGTCAATCACAAAAGGGCAAATACTGTATGAGACCACTATTATAAAACCTCATGAAAAGGTTTGCACACAGAAAGAAACAAATTTTGATGGTGGAGGGACGGGGAGGGGAAAACACTAACTAGACAATAGGTAAGTGATAACTTTGGTGAAGGGTAAGACAGTACAAAATACTGTAGAAACCAGCACAACTTGGCCAAGGCAAAGTCGTAGAAGCTTCGTAGACACATCCAAACTCCCATAAAGACCGAGTTACTTGGCTGAGAGCTGGGGACCGTGGTCTCAGGGGACATCTAGCTCAATTGGCCTAATATAGTTTATAAAGAAAATATTCTACATCCTACTTTCGTGGGTAGCACCTGGGGTCTTAAAAGCTTGTGAGCGGTATCTAAGATACTTCACTAGTGTCACCCCATCTGGAGCAAGAAAGAATGAAGAAAACAAAGACACTAGGGAAAGATTAGTCCAAAGGACTAATGGACCACAACCATCACAGCCTCAACCAGACTGGGTCTAGCACAACTAGATGGTGCCCAGCTACTGCTACTGACTGCAGTGACAGGGATCACAATAAAGGGTCCTGACAGAGCTGGAGAAAAATGTAGAACAAAATTCTAACTCATGAAAAAAGACCAGACTTACTGGTCTGGTGGGGATTGGAGAAACCCCAAGAATATGGACCCTGGACACCCTTTTAACTTAGTAATGAAGTCACTCCTGAGGTTAGCCCCTGAGCCAAAGATTAGACAGGCCTGTAAAATGGACAATAATACACGTGGCTCAACCATGTATGTGAGACTAAATGGGCACAACAGCCCAGGGGCAAGGATGAGAAGGCAGGAGGAGACAGGAAACTAGGACAAATAGAAATGGGGAACCCAAGGTTGAGAAAGGGAGAATGTTGACACTTTAAGGGGTTGGCAACTCATGTCACAAAATAATTTTTGTAAATTGTTTAATGAGAAACTAGTCTGTAATTTTTCACCTAAAGCACAATAAAAAAAAAAAAAGAGAGAAATGATACAGTGCATTGAGCAAATTTGCAGCAAAAAGACTTCTTTAAAGTGTTCAAAAGCAAAGGTGTTATAGCGAGGACTAATGTGCACTTGACCCAAGTCATGATATTTTCAATTGCCTCATATACACCTGAAAGGTAGACAATATAAGGAACACTGAAGAATAATTGAGGCCTTTGAATTATGGTGTTGGTGAAGAATGTTGAATATACTTTGGACTGTGGAGTTGCTATGTGTTGGAATCGACTTGATGGCAATGGATTTTTTTTTTATTTTTTATTTTACCTGAAGAATGAACAAATTTGTCCTGGAAGAAGTATGGCCAGAATGCTCCTTAGAAGAGAGGATACCGAGACTTCATCTCATGTACTTTGGACATTTTATCAGGAAGGACCAGTTCCTGGAGAAAGACATCATACTTGGTAAAGTAGAGGGTCAGTGAAAAAGAAGATGACCCTGGACAAGACAGATTGATACAGTGGTTGCAACAACAGTCTCAAACGTGGCCACGATTGTAAGGATGGTGCAAGACTGGGCAGTGTTTCTTTCTGTTGTACATAGGGTTACTACGAGTTGGAACTGACTTGATGGCACCTAACAACAACACACCTTTATAGCATTCAGAAAATGAGTTGGAAATTCCTTCAGTTTTGTTAAAGATCAGATGAAGATGTCGACATAATTCTTACTTATTCTTAAGGCTGTTGTCAATGCCTGTTGACCCTACAGATGACTGGCTAGCTGCTAGCAGGCAGCTGGTCTGCTGTGCAAAGCATTAGACTAGGAGTCAAGACACCTGACTCTCAGCATGTGTATCACTAAGCACCTGTGTCTAGTTTCAGATTACTACAATTCTCTGGATGTTATTTTGTTCACCTGTAAAAGGAAGGGTTTGGAAATGATTGGTCACATCCCTTCCATCTCTGAGTTTCTTCTGAGGAGCACTCTAAGTTTAGTATGGTGGTTGCTTCCTGAGTAGGAGCTCCATGAGAAGAATGAAAGTGGTTTGACAAGAAAAGCACAAGTGTCAACTGCCAGATATGCATCAACTAGATGGTTTGGCAGGTATTACATAAGTTGAGGCAATTCTGAAGTGGTAGTCTCTCAAGACTGAATTATAGGCAGACAGGAAGAATAACATGTGGACAGATTTTGCATAAAAATTACAATGTTCTAAGTTTTAGCTCATATACAATAAGGGAGAAGAATATTAACGAAGTCAATTTCTACTCTTTGCAATTTGAAAATCAATAGCCGTGTAAAACGGGAATTTCAATTAAACTAGCACGCAGATAAATCATATCCACCCACAAATGGTTTCAAAACAGGCACTTTTGGCAACAGAGTACATCCTGATTGTTTAAATATCTTTCTAATGTTTTGTTTTATTACTTTTGTATGCTGAACTTTTCTTTACACCTGGTTTTATCTCACCGATGAATTTAGGATAATGTCTCTTATATTTCCTTATAGAGACAGTGAAAATGAAGCAAAAGTATATTACTATTAAGAAAGGGATAAGCCAAATTGTAGAAAAGGGTGTTTCCAGGTTTGGAATTTATAGGATAGGGATAATATTATATTGCATAATATTTTTATATTAAAAAAAATTTTAAACAGAACCAGCTGAACAAAATGGAAAGACCTCAATGAGATGAAATTCTGACTTCAAGTTTATGGTTAAATCTGTGGAGAACTTGAGGCATGTTAAGTACTTGGGATTGTGGGGATAAAGCTGATGTGTCAAGACAGACAGGAATAGTATTCCTACAATGCAGTTTTAAGAGCAATGAAGAGGCAAACATTATACCACTTTGTGACTGTATTTTTTGATGTGGAAGAATGAAGCTGAGGTGATCAGGTACTCTCCTGACTTTGGCACCATTTTGAATATAGATCCTGAGTTGGTTATAATCTTGAGTTTAGGGAGTATCTTGTAAGAAACCTTTAGATGTACTTGATGCCCTTCCAATTTCTTTATGTATGTGAGCTTACCAAAAACATTTTCAGAACAAGCAATTTCAGTCCAGAAAGCCCATTCATTATTATCTGAAGAGAAAGTCTCACCCAATTTAATCAATTTGAAAGTGTAAGTGTATTTTTCATTACTCATGGGAAATATTAGCTTTTAATGATTTGAAAAAATGCTAATCTCAAGTCAATGAGAAATTTAAAAACATAAAAGAATGTGCAAAAAGAGGGAGAGCCTATTAGGGAAATGCAACCGAATACACAAAGAGACATCATCACACATCTGTCAGAATGGCTAACATAAAAATAAAAACAGTGAAGACACCAAGTGCTGGTGGGGATGGGGAGAAACCAGATCACCACATTGCTAGTGGGGATAAAAATGCTGCAGCCACTATGGAAAAAATTTGGCAGTTTCTTATGAAACTAAACCTACAATTGCCATGTAACCAAGGTAGTGCACTCTTGGGTGATTATTTCAGAGAAATGAAAACTTACGCTCATACAAAAGCTTCAACACAGAAGTTCATGCAGCTTTATTTGTGAAAAACCTTTTAAAAACACTGTATGTATTCCTTTCTTAACATGTTGTTTATGTTGTTGTTCAGTGCAATGGGAGTCTATTTTGACCCATACTGACTTCATGTGACAGAATAGAACTGTCCTATAGGATTTTCTAGGCTGTAACTTTCATAGAAACCCTGGTGGTGTAGTGGTTAAGTGCTACGGCTGCTAACCAAAGGGTTGGCAGTTTGAATCCACCAGGCGCACCTTGGAAACTCTATGGGGCGGTTCTACTCTGTCCTATAGGGTCGCTATGAGTTTGGTTTGGGTTTTTGGAATCTTCGTAGAAAAAGATCACCAGGTCTTTCTCCTGCAAAGCCACTGGGTGTGTTCGAACTGCCAACCTTTTGGATAGCAGCCAAGCTCTTAGTCATTTGCACCACCAGGGCTACTTAACTTAAGGAGCCCTGGTGACACAGTCATTAAAGTACTCAGCTGTTTACTGAAAGGTGTGGCTTCTTAACTTGCCAGGTCTTAAATACTTTGCATTTCTTCAGTGACAACAATGATGTATAAATCTCATCTTCCATTTCCTTCTAAAGTTCTCCTGCCCATTTTAAGCGGGTTCAGCAAATTTGATTCTATTTCTCCCCTATCAGGCTGAACCCGCTTGAAATGCGCAGGAGAACTTTAGAAGGAAATGGAACAGTGGCGAATCACTTGACTGCTAATGGAAAGATCAGCATTTAAGCCCACCAGCTGCTCCGTGGGGGAAAGATGTGGCATTCTACTTCCATAAAGATCACAGAAATCTTGGAAACCTTATGGGGCGGTTCTACTCTGTTCTGTAGGGTCACTATAATGTCACTGTGAGTCAGAATCAACTCGACGGCAACAGGTTTCATGTGAAGGTTAGCCCAATGTGCATCATTCATTCACTCAACATTTATTGAAAACCATCTCTAAATCAGGGACTACTCTCAGGGCAGCAGACAATGAAATCTCCACCCTCTTTGGCTTAAATCCTAGTTGGATCAGAACATCTTCCTTGCTTTTGTTTTCTGGGTGCCCAGATTAAAGCAAACAAAACTAATGTTTTCTTGCTGTATAAAAATATTCTTTTATTTTTTAGCAAACTTCAACTTTCACCTTTAGGTGCACAATAGGTCCATTTGAAGTACATACTCCCATTATCAGCTTAGTATATAAACATGGTTGGAACTTCAACTATTGGGGTTTCTTAGGCTTTGCATTTGTGTTCCATATTCCCTGTCGTGTTTTCACATTTAACAATCACTGTGTCATTTTGAAACCCACGGATAATCTCTGTAATAGCCAATTCTTATTTTTCAAACATACCTCAGTAAAATATACCCAAATTCCTTCTGTCCATCTAGGGTAGATGTTCCGTTCATCCAAAAAAAAATGCCTCTTGGATTTCCTGGGCTTCAGTAGATTTTGAGTAAATTTCGCTATTTTCCTGGCTATGTACTTCCTCTGTTAGCAGCAGTGATAATGGTGATGGAGGGGCCTTGCCCCTTTCTTTTTATTAAATGTGTTATGTTCCTAGTTATCCTATGAGTCTAATATTTTATCTTTCTCTGACCACATCTTTAAAAGAGTTTTGGTCTATTTATATCTGCGCTATGTTTCCAGTGTACCACTCATCTGTCAGTTTGTCATACTGTGCTGGCTTGCATCTTGCTATGATGCTGGAAGCTACGCCACTAGTATTTTAAATACCAGCAGGGTCACCCATGGTGGACAGGTTTCGGTGGAGCTTACAGACTAAGACAGACTAGGAAGAAGAACCTGGTGGTCTGCCTCTGAAAAAATTGGCCAGTGAAAACCTTATGAAAAGCAGCAGAACATTGTCTGATATAGAGGAGTCCCTCAGGTTGGAAGACACTCAAAATATGACTCAGGAAGAGCTGCCTCCTCAAAGTAGAGTTAACCTTAATGAAATGGATGGAATAAAGCTTTCGGGACCTTCCTTTGCTGATGTCTAGTTGGTTCTAAGTCATAGCAACCCTATGTAAAACAGAATGAAACACTGCCTAGACCTGCACTATGCTCTCAATCGTTGCTATGTTTGAAACCATTGTTACAGCCACCATGTCAATCTATCTTCTTGAGAGTCTTCTCCATTTTCACTGACCATCTGCCTTACCAGCATGGTGTCCTTTTCCAGAGACTGGTCCCTCCTGATAACATGTCAAAAGTATATGTGACGAAATCTCACTGTTCTTGCTTCCAAGGAGCACTCCTTCCAAGATAGATTTGTTCATTCTTCTGGCAGACCATGTTATATTCAATATTCTTAGCCAACACCATCATTCATAGGTGTCAATTCTTCTTAGGTCTTTCTTATTCATTGTTTAACCTTTGAATATGTATGATGTGATTTGAATTACCATAGCCTGGTTGGTTTTGGTTTTCTCCCTCCATATCCTAACACTTTCATATTTTGCCTTTTATCATCTGAAGAGCGAAGGTTGCTTCTTAATGCACAGAAGTTCTGAGTGATTTCTACAGAAAGTTTCCTAGCTCCATGCTTTTCTTAGTGAATTATTGGCCTATGCATTCAAACGCCATGCATTTATTGCAGGAAGTTGTATATTCAATATGTAGTAATAACTTTTATCTTTTGTCTGATTACTGATAAACTCTGAAGGTGATTACTTATCAATGATACTCTGTAATTGAAACCATGTATTAACCAAAAACCAAACCTGTTGCTGTCAAGTTGATTGAGATTCATAGCAACCCTGTAGGACAGAGTAGAACTGGTCCATAGGGTTTCCAAGAAACAGCTGGTGGATTTGAACTGTGGACCTTTTGGTTGGCAGCCAAGCTCTTAACCACTGTGCCTCCAAGGTTCCAACTGTCAAAGCTTATCTAGTAAGAAAACCAGAGCTAAGTGTGGCTCACATAAATCGTCAGGGAATAGTTCTGTCTAGGTCATCTCTAACTTTCAAAGAAGGATGTGGCCACCAGTACTTTCCATTTTATTTACGGACCATCTAAACTTAAGGAAAATTTTCCTAAAAAGTAGTTTCAAGGATAAATGTACTGGTGCAGGGGTCTGTTTGTGACACACTGAACCCTGCCCTTCATCTGCAAATTCACGCATATGCACACAGATATAAGCACATACATACACACAACTATTGGACTTCCCCATACAAAATAATGGTGTATGACATTATGAAACTTTTATTTAAATAATGTAAAGCTTATGGGATCTAAAGAGTGGTGAAAACGATTTTCAAATTCTGGATGCTATTACCGGAGTGATTTTTCTAGATGAACATATTTCTTTGCTGAGAGTGCTCCCTCATCAGAAAATGATGAGCCTCTTTAGAACATTATGAAGAATCCAGCTCACCAGCCTTTACAGGATGGAGGGTTTTTTTTTTGTACCACCAAATTACATTTGGAAAGATATATTAAAAAAATCTTATTCCAAATGTTTCCAAGTAATTAAGATGATGGTCCTGGCTTAGAATGCTCCCTTATTTACATATTTGTGAGCCAAAACTTGTTTCTATCAAGTTGATTCCGACTCATTGTGATCCTATAGGACAGAGTAGAACTGCCCCGTATGGTTACTAAGGAGCACCTGGTGGATTCAAACTACAAACCTTTTGGTTAGCAGCCATAGCTCTTAACCACTGCACCTCCAGGGTTTCCACTTGTGAGCCAGTCTTTGCAATTTTAGACTTGGAAAGGGAAGAAATTAAAGCCTAGAGACTTTAAGGGATTTCATAAGGTTCCATATGCTTAGTAGAAGTATCGATTTCATTTATAAGTCACATGTCAATATTTTGTTCACTCCACAATCATAAATATTCAATATTGGAAATCTTATTTGCAAAGTTATTTCTTTTGACCTTAACTTCCATTATTTATTTGCTTGCACTGAGTTGTAATATTACTAGATATTTTATATTTCTGTGGAGAATTATGCGTTATTTTATAAGACAAGTAAATTCATTGGCACACAGAATTAAAGAACAATCTGGATCACAAGTAGCACATAAGACCATCATGTACAAAAAGTAATGCTATAAAAACACTTATAATTGTGCTTGACTTAAACATAGCTTTGGATAGCCATAAAATCCAGTTTGAAATCACTTCGGATATCCTTACTATGATTTCTCATAAAGCATTGGGCGTTATTTTATAGAAGAATATTATTATTCTTTACAGATGAATAAGAATTGTGTGGAAGTATATAAATGTTGAATTGCCATTATTGACATGATTAAAGGTAGAATTCATTGATAAAGCCCTCACTACTTCTTTTTTTACTAGGAGAGTAGTCTCTATCTTTTAGAAAATGAATTACAGAAGACTTTTCATATAGGAGCAGGGCACCTGCCACCTTCTTTAGGGGATTGCTTTGGGGCACCAAAGCCACTTCACTTACATGGAGCATCAGAAGTGACAAGACGTTCAGGCCTTTCTGCTCCTGTGTAAGTCCACTGTCACTGGTTACTTGATTCAGATGCAAATAGCCTGCTTATTTGCCTCAAAACAGAACAAAACTATGAGGCATGATTTACAGCCTAGAGCTCTCCTCAGAATCCGGTAGATTTGGCTTCTTCTTCTTCCCTGTCCTGTTTCCTTTTCACCTGCTATCAGGGCTTCCAACTTGTTTGTTCCAGCTTGAACCTCTGCTGAGAAATTGCATTTCCACCCCAAATATACTGAATCAGCATCTACATTTTAACAAGATTCTCAAGTGATTCTTATGTACAATAAATTTTGAGAACCACTGCTCTACCAGTGGTTCTCAGAATTGGTCTCTAACTAGCACCATTAGCTAAGCATTCTCTGGGAACTTGTTAGAAATGCAAATTCTCAGCAGGGCTGTGAACTGGACCCCTGAACCTGTTTGAAGTCCTGCTGACTTGTACTTCCTGGGAGCACTTCCTTAATAAATCACTTGCATTTGAATTCTTGGCTCAGAAGTTGTCTCTGGTAGAACTCAAATTAAGACAAATATGCTTTACAATATGCCTGTGATTTTGCAAAAGTACTGCCTGAAAAAAGGCAGCAAGTGGATAAAAGAAGTGGGTTGTGACATTACCTGAGAAATCCAGAAGTCTCCATGAAGAATTTCACTTTAAGAAGTAATAAACAATTAGACAACAGTTAGAAAGTCATTAATTGATTCAACTATGTGCCATGTTTTGGGCTACATGAAGTTGGTTTTGCCATAGAGCAATGAAATGACAATTTGCCATCATATAAGATTTAGTAAGAGGGTGCGGTGGGAGAACCCTGCATGTAACTGTATTCAGTTTATGTGGCTCTGGTCAAAAAGTGATACCAGTGGAATTCAGACCAAAGGTCTATATCATGAACCTGCCCTAGAAGTTTAGAAGAGTAATCTCTTAGACTTAGAGGTAATATATCAATTCCAGGATCAGGGTAGACAATGAGTCTATGACTATTTAAATAATAATCAAAAAGGGAGAAAAAATTTCATTTTCAGTCACATAAATTCTTATTTATTTCAATCATAGGAGATCTTTGTCTATCCACATACATGTATTTGTGTGTGTGTAATTCTAGTATCCTACTACCACTATCAGTTGCCATCAAATTGAGTCAACTCTGACTCATGGTGACTTCGTGTGTGTCAGAGTAGAACTATGCTTCATAGGTTTTCAATGACTGATTTTTCAGAAGTAGATCTCCAGGCCTTTCTTTTAATGTACCTCTGGGTGGACTTAGGCCTCCAACCTTTCAGTTAACAGCTGAGCATGTTAACCATTCGCATCACCCAGGGACTCCTTATTTCTAACACAATGTTCTGCACAAATTTATACCATCGATTTCATGACAAAAGAGTTGTTATACAAAGGGGCTTAAAAGGAATGCTAAAATCTTTTCAGGGCTTAAGTGGGGGGAGGAGGGAGACTAGGCAGGAAACAGCCAAAGGACCTGATGTAAATTAATTACACAACAAAGATATTTCAGCCTCTGATATAGGTGGAGGAGGCAGTGAAAATAGGGCAACAGAAGAGATAATCAAAGATACTAGAACTCTTGTGTTGTGCTGATTTATTATTTTTTTTAAGTAATAAACTTATCAGAAGTTATCCATTTATCAGCAAAAACCTGGGCAGTATATACAACACCTTCCACCATAACCAAGAGTAGAAAAAATAAGCCAGTCCAGAATATATGTGATTAGTTGCAACAAGCATCCTTTCCAAATTGGATAGTAAAGAAGAAATATATCCTTACCTTATTTTCAACAATGCTCATGAATAGGATGCTAACTCTGAGCCTACCATGGGTAGGGAGTTAAAGAGTCGAAATTTTGAGCAAGTCTAATGGTGATAACAGCAATCTTCCATGACATTCCCCAAGTATTGAGTTTCCTGGAAGATAATTTATAGAACTCGCCAGGATTGTATTAATAAGTTTAATTAACACAATTCATCATTAACTCCCTAGTTAGTATGAGAATCTAGCATACTTCTCCCCTGTTATTACAAAGTTCCTGATTTTGTGTGTGTTTGACCTAGTTTACAATTGCTTAGTGTTGGAGAATCAGGCCATTTTTGCTACCATGTTTCCCTTCTAACTTTCATGAGGCTCTAGCTGCCATCTCCTGGGGCTTCTCACTTATGTCTGGACCACAGTGTGAGTCTGGATACCTTGCCGATTAGTGGTCCTGCCTTGCTTGCTCAGAAACCTGCTGTTCACCCACAGAGTAATCATTAAGAAAACACTTTCTTTACATTTGCAGTCACATCCTCTTTTATCCTATTTTCTTGCTCAAAACTTAGCTTTTAAACTAATTTCCCACCTGTGGTAGGCTCAGAGTTAGCATCCTATTCATGAACATTGTTGGAAATAAGGTAATGCTATATTTTTTCTCTACTGCCCAGTCTGGAATGTATGCTTGTTGCAATTAATCACATATATTCTGGACTGGCTTATTTTTTCTACTCTTGGTTGTGGCGGAAGATGTTGTATATACTCCCCAGGCTTTTGCTGATAAAACAATAACTTTTTACAAGTTTAATACCTAAAAAAAAAAAAAAAAAAAAATCAGCAGAACACAAAAGTTCGAGAATCTCTGATCATTTCTTTTTTTTTCTTGATGTCTCATACATTATGCCTTTCAAGCAGAAAAAGTATTCTTGCAACCTCCTGTGATGACATTTTTTTCTCCCACCAATTCATAGGGTTGTCTTTTTCACATCTTCCAGAATATGTTATTTCTACTCAACTCAGCTGCTTATTGGAAAACCTGTGGGGCAGCTCTTCCCTGTCCTGTAGGGTTGCTGTGACTCAGAATCGATTCGAGGGCAATGTTTTTTTTTTTTTTTTTTTTCCTTAGGTGATAGAGGAAAGTGACCACTTCACCTTAATGAAGATGCGTGAATGAGCTGGTGCATTCCTAGAAGAGTGGGAAGAGATGCCGAATTCGACCAGGGAAACAGGGAGGGCTCTAGATTAAATGAATTACAGGCTGGTCCCTTAGCTGATTCTGTTGTCATGTTGCATTATTTTCCTAATAAAGATGTTGTTGTCGAGTCAACTATGACTCATGATAACCTTGTGTATAACAGAATGAAATTTTGCCAGGTGCTTTGTCATCTTTATCTTTCAGCACTATACCTGACCATATCCTGTTGTGATCCATAGTGTTTTCATTGGTTAATTTTTGGAAATAGATGGGAAGATCTTTCTTCCTAGTCTGTCTTAGTCTGGAAGTTCTGCTGAAACCTGTCCACCATGGGTGAGTTTATTGGTACTTGAAATACTGGTGGCATAGCTTCCAGCATCACAGTAATATGCAAGCCACCGCAGCACAACAAATGGACAGAAGGGTAGTGGCTAATAAAGATAATTTGTCATTATCCTACCCCCTCACTTAGTTATAATTGTATATAGGTGCTGTAGTTCTTTGTGTGTTTATATATATATATACATATGTGTGTTGTTAGATGCGGTAGATTTGCTTCCAACTCATAGGGACCCTATGTAGAATGGAATGAAATCCCCTGATCCTGTGCCATCCTCACAATCATTCGTATGTTTGAGCCCAATGTTGCAGCCACTGTGTGAATCCATCTTGTTGAGGGTCTTCCATATATATATATATGTGTGTGTGTGTGTGTGTGTGTGCACGTGTATGTATATATATATATACACACACAAGCACACATTTATGTGTATATTGGTTCATGATTCTAGTAACTTTTTTGTGGGATATGTAAATTTCAATCAGAAATGTATTATCAGTACTTTTCAATTTTTTATGACTTTATAATGTACTAAGTACATAATGTCATCCCATTTTAATATAAGTAGGTACATAATTGGATAGATCAAAAAAAATTATAGTAAAGTTGTCATATGACTTCTACACCTGAAATTAAGTTGGCAGATTTTGGAAATGTTTTCTCTATTGACACATATAAAACATTTTTTTTTGCAAGTCCCATTTTCTCTGAGCATTTGACACTGATGACCATTTCTTGTTCTAGACATTTTCTCCATTGGCTTTTGTTCAATCACTTCATCCTGGTCCTTTTATGTTATTGACTGTTTCTGGTTCTTTCTCCCTTTCTATCCTACTTTTCTGTCTCTACTTAAAATGTTGATGTTCCCTGGGATTCTCTATTCATGGCTTTCTTTCAGAAGAACTTTTTCTTTTTAGTTGAAAATAAAAGAATATATGATCCAAAGTGGCTTGTTCAAAAAGAATTTATTGGCTCATGTAACAGAATAGTCTGAGGGTAGGCTGTGCCTCACTTTGTCACTCAAAATATGTCCCAAGACCCAGGTATGGTCAGTCTCCAGGATCAGCTTTGTTCTCCTCCTCCATGTGCAGACTTCGTTTTCATGCAGAATGTGCTAGCAAGAAGTTGGGGCAGAGCTAAACTGTTGGGTTCCAAATGCAAATCCAGGTGAAAGTCTCCTGCCACTATCTGTGCTGCTCCAGTGTAAGTCTTCAGCTAATTGGCTCTGGTGGCTTCAGTTCCTATCTGGAGGGCCCTCACAATGGGTGCAGTGCACTGACTAACATAGGTCAGTGTTGGGGAATGGAGAATTTGGGTAGGAAAATTCTTTGTTCAGAAATATCTAGGCATCGGATGGTGTTTAGTATCCTTTACCCTACTAGAATGAATAAAACTCCCTCATGATTTGACAGTTGTCTCCAATGGCATTGGTGGGAGTACCACTCAGAATTAACCAAATCAAGTACTATTGATAATTTCTCCACATATCTTTATAATTCAATCTTTTTGCTCACTTATTATGTCACTACCTCGAGATATCAAAATAGTGTAAGTTCATTATTGCAAGTTATCTTCCAAATGCCTCTTCCTGTTCATGCAATTCATGACTGCCAAAGTGTTCTTTCAAAAATCAAGCATAATTTTGTCAATACTATTCAGTGATGCCTAATCCTTCACAGCAGGGGCCAATAAACTACAACCTCCATGCTAAATCCAGCCCACTGCCTGTTTTTGTAAATAAAGCTTTATTGGAACACAGCCACCCTTATTCATTTAAATACCATCTATGGCTACTTTAAGATAGAGACTTAAGGTATTAATATTCATTATTCAAACCATACAAAATAGTGTCCTTCTTATAGTAAGTTCAAAACAAATATTTGTTGAATAAGTAACTGAATTATGTTTAATTCCTCTTCGGGATACCAAATAAAGAGTGTCTCTTATAAAACCATGTCTTAACATAGCCTACTTTTTTTGCACTTGTCACATTGCACACTAAATGTTATATATGGAGTCCCATGTGGTTCCTGGTATTAATGAAAAAGGAATGTAGCTCTAATATTGAAAATGTAAGTTTCTATTTAATATAAAGAATGAAGTTTGGGTGTGAGAAGGGTGAGTTGTCTTTGATGCTAAGAAGCTAATTTCAAAGGTTGTTACCATTCTCTTAGGAAGCTGATATTGTTCTAGATATGTTTGAGTTGACATACAATTAGGAGTTCTAGAGAAGTTATAAGGAGCCATGCTGGTGCAACAGTTAAGCACTCAGATGCTAGCTGAAACGTTGGCTATGTGAATCCACCCAGCAACTCTGCTGAAGAAAGACCTGGCGATCTGCTCCCACAAAGGTCATAGATTAGAAAATTCTATGGGGCAGTTCTATTTTGCCATATGGGGTCACTATGTGTCAAAATCGACTCAATTGCACCTAACAGCAACAACAGAGAAATTATGTTACCAATCCCATTTATTGTAATTTAATAAAATAACAGCCAATTCTCTTGTTTTTCATTATAATGTTGGCAGTTATACCCAACAATACCAAAATCAAAAACCAAACCTGTTGCTGTCAAGTCGATTCCGACTCATAACGACCCTACAGGACAGAGTAAAACAGTCCATAGGGCTTCCAAGGAGCAGCCGGTGGATTTGAACTGTTGACCTTTTGGTTAGTAGCCGAGTTCTTAACCACTGCTCCGCCAGGGCTCCATACTCAATAACAGTAAAAATAATTTTTGAAATACCTTTATAATTTTTATAATTGTACAACAATAATCCCTCAGGAGTTGAGGAACTCTCTGGCAGTTCATTCCTCTGGTCCCCAAGCTTCTTACTACCACACCAAAACCCAAACCCACTGCCGTCAAGTGAATTCTGACTCATAGAGACCCTATAGCAGCCCTATAGGACAGAGTAGAACTGCCCCATAGAGTTTCCTAGGAGCATCTAGCAGATTAGAACTGCTGACCTTTTGTTAACAGCCATAGCTCTTAACCACTACACCACCAGGGTTTCCACTACCACACCAATGTCTTTTACTTCATGAGCCTTTGCTGACCAAGGAAAGACCATTTCGTAATGTCACCTCCACCATCTGGGGTAGATAACAATCAATTTGCTCATCTTTGTTATTGTGGTTAGGTGCCATTGACTGGGTTCCAACTCAAAGTGACCATAGGTATCACAGAACGGAACACCGCCTGGCCCTGCACCATGCTCACAATTGTTTTGCTTGAGTCCATTGTTGCAGTCACTGTGTCAGTCCATCTCCTTGAGGGTCTTCCTCTTTTCCACTGACCCTGTACTTTACCAAGCATGAAGTCCTTCTCCAAAGAATTATCCCTCCTGACAACATGTCCAAAAGTATGTAAGACACAGTCTCACATCTTTGCTTCTAAGGAGCACTCTGGTTGTACTTCTTCTGAGACAGATTTGTTTGTTCCTTTGGAAGTCCATGGTATGTTCAATATTCTTTGCCGACACCACAATTCAAAGGTATCAATTCTTCCTCAGTCTTCCTTATTCACTGTCCAGCTTTTGCGTGTGCGTGATGCAGTTGAGAATACCATGACTTCGGTCAGGCGCACTGTAGTCTTCAAGGTGACATCCTTGCTTTTCAACACTTTGAAGAGGTCCTTTGCAGCAGATTTGCCCAATACAATGCATCTTTTAATTTCTTGACTGCTGCTTTCGTGGGTGTTGATTGTGGATCCAAGTAAAATGAAATTCTTGACAACTTCAATCTTTTCTCCCTTTATCATGATGTGGCTTATTGGTCCAGTTGTGAGGATTTTCATTTTCTTTGTGTTGAGGTATAATCCACACTGAAGGTTGTGGTCTCTGATCTTCATCAGTAAGTGCTTCAAGTCCTCTTCACTTTCAGCAAGCAAGGTTGTGTCATCTACATAACGGAGGTTGTTAATGAGCCTTCCACCAATCTTGATGCCTTGTTCTTCTTCACAGAGTCCAGCTTCTTGGATTATTTGCTCAGCATACAGATTGAATAGGTATGGTGAAAGGATACAACTCTGACACACCCCTTTCCTGGCTTTAAACCACTCAGTATCCCCTTGCTCTGTCTGAACGACTGCCTCTTGATCTGTGTACAGGTTCCTCATGAGCACAATTAGGTGTTCTGAAATTTCCATTCTTTGCAATGTTATCCATAGTTTATTATGATCCACACAGTTGAATGCCTTTGCATAGTCAATAACAGAAAATTCTATGTTAGTGGAAAGTCTCTTTTGTGTAGACTAGACGTAAAGGGGGCACATTTAGGGAAGAAGTCCTGCGTGTTTATGTTTCCCCTTCCTCTGCCCATTCTGTTGCCTTCATCGATAGGGTTGGCTTTCTGACCTGTTCTTCATTTCATGTTCATTCTCTGTAGTTTAATTCGAAGACTGAAGAACTGCCCCAAATCCCATTCTCTTTACTTGGGGCCTATTTCATATTTAATTGCCCTTTGTACAGGAGAATTCCTGTGCATCCAGTCCTTGCTTGATGTACTGACTCATATGTACACGTATCTGTAGAATAGGACCCCTAGCTTCTGGACTTCAGTATTAAAATCCTCCAAAGCTGAATTTTGTCCCTTCAATGGGCCTTCATACTTGAAACTTTGCTTAAATCATCATTGAGCTTGTTATACCATTGACACAATTTCATAAACACCTAAGGAGCTTACCCCTTTAATGTCAATGTTGTACCCAGATCATAACGAGTTTGAAACATTTCAAGCTGGCTCACGATATCTTCAGTTTCACTATCGAGTCTTAGGGAGGATCTCATAATACCTTAAAACCTAAGCCTGAGATTTGTCAAAAAAATATGTGAAGATACTTCCAGGAAATGGGGAAAATAAAAAAAAGATGGATAATACTCAGTTCTCACCCACAAAAAATTTTCATCCTAGTAGAGAAAGAAGTCAAAGAAAAGATTATATTTATTGCAAAGTGGGTATAATTGAATGTTAAATGGAACTATATGTGAAATAGAGCATGAGTTTATAAAAAGGAATCATTATTTTTACTAATGAGATTTGGGGAATATTTATTATAGACATCTAGATTACACTTTGGAGAGTGAAAAATTATATATATGAAGAACTGATGGAACGACACTGGTCTGAAGACATGCCTAAATAAAAATGTATACAGATATAAAAAGAGTGTCACAAATTAATCGATATTTGGCATATTAAGATGTACATCATGGGAATGAACCAATTCAGGGTTGATTAAATGGGGAAAGATATGTCTAGGGAAATGGAGATTAATGCTGAGAAAGTAACTTCCATACTTTTCTCACTCAGGATATGGTATTAGATTCTTTAAGCTTCAGGAGGACATATATATATATATATTTTTTTTTTTTTTTTCTGGAGTATATTTTTATTTCACAACAGCAAAATAAGCCATTAGCCATTTTAAGTTCTATTCTTTCTGAAGTTGGAGCAAAGGTCAGAATGTGTATTATATATTTTTTTTGCTGGTCCTAGAAAAAGGCAGTCCTATAAACTCGCAAACCCTGGTGGTATAGTGGTTAAGAGCTATGGGTGCTAACCAAAGGGTCAGCAGTTAGAATCCGCCAGGTGCTCCTTGGAAACTCTATGGGGCAGTTCTACCGTGTCCTATAGGGTTGCTATGAGTCGGAATCGACTCGAAGGCACTGGGTTTGGTTTTGTTTGGGTTTTATAAATGGTCTGAGAAAATAAAAAGTAATACAAGAAAAAATTTGAGCAAAATTACTGTTTTTAATTAAAATACTATACTATGTAGTACATATATCAAGTATTAAACATTTAGATAGTATATTGAAATTGAGAATAACTGGAATTATATAGCTCCCTTTTTCAAGTGGTTAATTGCTCAGGCTGCTAATGAAGAGGTCAGCAGTTTGAATTCACCAACCACTCTTTGGAAACCCTAAGGGGGAATTAAACTCTGGTCGACAGGGTCACTATGAGTTAGAATCAACTAGACAGCACAGTTTTGGCTTTTTTTTTTTTTTTAAATTAGGGTTAGATTCTGCTGAACATGTTGGGTTCCATCTCTAGCAATGTATGGCAAATTTTCTTTTGCATTTTTCTTTCTCAACTTTCCTCAAGTTCCACTGAATGCACTGATTTCTCTTCCTCCAAGAACCAGACTAAAATTATTCTGAAGAGGAACTCACTAGGCAGGCATATTTCCATTAGGAAACTCATTATTGGCAAATTTTCATAAAATAATTACGCCACCCTAGAGATTTGCAAGTTGATCTTCAAGCACTTCTCAACAAACATGATGATTTCCATTTCTTTGAAACTTCTTCAGTTCCATGGAAAGCAAAAAAAGAAAACTGTCTGCAATGTACAGTATGAGATTATGGAATGATGTGCAGTGAGAATTCAAATGTGTTGGCTTTTACTACAGTGAAGGGCACAATGAATTCTACCATAGATACCCCAGATTACACTTGTATGTTCCTCCTAGGCTGCCTCCTATGCAAGCACCACTCTGTAATCTGATGGCATAAAAGATCTATCTGATTTGAAGAGCCGGTGGTATCCTGACACTATCCCTTCATTTATACTCTACTCTCCAGGCAAAGAAAAATTTGCCTCAAGTTTAATGCATATAATTACTGTGGATGAATCATATTAATATATAAAAACCAGTTAATCAAAATATCTCAAATGAACAGACTTCAATTTTCCCTGGGCATTTATTTTAGGAAGTAAATTGTTGCGTTTGAAATGAAATCTATAATTGATTCAAACATTGTAAGGGGGTGTTACAGCTCCAAATAGTCATGTAGGCTTTAATCTTCTCTGTGGTCCCTTGGAATACATATATTTCAAGAAAATAACTTTACTACCATAATGATACTCAGCACTTCTGCAGATATTTTAGATTTTAGATAAATGTTTTGATTTTGAATATTAGTGCATTTTTATGTGCTGGAATACACCAAGGTTTTTTTTTTTTTTTCTCACTGGTATCCCAGGAAAGGCAACTTTCACGGTGGTCAGCGAGACTGAGGCATAATATGCTGACCATGCTATCTAATTTTAATCCAGATTTCTAGACTAACAGTTATGTTTTTTGAGAAAAAATATTTTTCTTTGGTGGTCAAAACCAAGATGTGTAACCATGTACCCTGAGGGTCTTAACCAAGTAACCATCTGCACCCCTCAAAATAAACATACTCAGAAGAGTACTGTCCAGGTGCTGTTGCTAACAAGATATTTTTGCAAGATAGACAAAGAAAATACATGTAAGTATCTTGTGATCTTGATCTAAGTATCCTGTGCAAGTATCTGTAATCATTAACTATACTATTAATAATCAATAACCAATCAGAATGTGATTATCACAATATTAATTGATTTTCCTGTAATTGACCTCCCTATGGTTTAGTTCCTTTTTTTACCCCATAAGAATACTTGTGTGATGAAACTGCCCCGGGACTACTTGATTCCATTTTCAATGGGCTACGTAGTCCCCAACTGCAATTGTTTTAAGCCCTTTATAAACCTCTCTGTTTTAACTTGAAACGGTGTTCAAGTTTTTCTGTACAACACTGGTCATGCCATACCATATAGAAATCTATAGGAATGTTTGGGAATTGGTATTATTGACTAAACCAAAAAAGAAACAAACAAACAAAACAACAACCAAACCCATTCCCATGGAATTGATTCTGACCCATAGCAACCCTATCATACAGAATAAAACTGCCTTATAGGGTTTCCAAAGAGCAGCTGGTGGATTCAAGCAGCTGAGCTCTTAACCAACCCGCCATCACAGCTCCTATTGAGTAAAGTACTGATGAAATAGATTCTAAAGAACAAAACGTTGGTCTCCTATTTTGGAGCATTTTTAAGAATTTCCTTCTGACATTGGTTCACCCATAACCTTTAAAAAACCTACAAAGACTAGCAATAGCTATGTCTGTTACAAAAACTTGTTGCTATTTCAGAGTGCACATAAGATTCTTGGAAAGAACCAAATCTTTGAATATGGAATTAAAATTAACCTCTTCTAGAAACATGTATGCGTCACTGGGTAGAACAAGTAGTTTGTAATCAGCTGCTAAACTAAAGGTTTGGAGTCTGAACCCACCCAGTCATTCTGCAGAAGAAAGTCCTGATTAACTGTTTCCATAAAGATCATAGCCAGGAAAACCCCAGAGAGAAGTTCTATCCTGTAATACATGTGGTCTCCATGAGTTGGGATCAACTCAATAGCGACAGGGTTGGTTTTTGGTTTAGGAACATTTAAATCCCTAATTTTTTCCATTTTCAATCACTCGGCAGATTTATTATACCACTTACTTGATAGTGTTCTGGACTCTAGGTTAAGAGTGAAAGAACACGCAATAATCCCTTCCCTTATGCGGCTTATGGAACTCAAATTCTCAGAGCCTGATTGTAATTTTAAAGTGGAATATTGTTTTTCCTTAATTTTTCACTGACAATTTCCAAACATTTAAAATGCATCATCAAAATGAAATAGTATACATCTGACTAGGCAATACTGCTGGTATTATTAAAACAGAGACCATAATGGTACCTCTTCATCATAAGGAGATGTATTGTTAGTGATGGTAGCATCTAGTGATAAAAAAAATTAAATAAATCTCTTTTGATAAAACGTGGCTTTAAATTCAAAGCATAGTTTGGCCAATTATTTCAGTTATAAATATATTTTAAAAGCATTCAACTGCAAACTAGCAATTTGTTTTTTAAACATTTTTTTACCCGATATAACTGTGGACATATGATACAAATAATCAAGTGAATTCAAATGAGAATTATTGAATTCCAAAAACACACTTTGTAAAGTGGAAGTAAGAAGCAAATTTAGATAGTTGATGCTATATAAAAAGGACTGAGGATAAAAGTTCTGTTTCCAGTTAGGTAGTAATATTGATGCTAGGCAGACAGTTTAATTCTTGTAATGACTAACAAGCACATTTTATTACAAAAATATATTTTTGCATTCCTTGGAAGTTGAAGAAAGCAACGCTGTGAATATTGGTCCCTATTGGAATAAGTTTTTTATTGGAATAAGCAGTTTCTATCCTGGAACTTTCATGAAATGGCTATCCACTGGAAGAATAAAAAGATTTGTGGGAATTACTTAACACATAAAATAAAGATTTTACCTAAAGCATTAAAATTGGAAAGAAAAATAGGACAGGTAATTAAGCAAGTTAGTTCTAATTTATGTTCTAATTTTGCATATATGTTTGTAAGCAAATCACTTAATTTCTTTGTCTCTCAATCGGTTAGAGAGTTTGGATAAGAGAAAGAGAACAGTGTATGTGTTTGGGGCACAGCTGGCTGCATTAAAGAGTATGAGAGTAACCTCAATGAGACGTTGTGTTTCGAGCAAAGACCGTCATAAGGTAAAGGATAAAAGTCGACAGTATTTCAATCAGTACTAAACCACAAATAGGTGAGTAGAGTACAAATTCAGGCAGGGTAGAAGTGGATGAGGGAAGGACACAAACGGGAAAAAGTTAAGGAGATAAAATACATGGAGTGTAATGATTGATTGGATGATATGAAGCAAGCTCCAAAACCCAAATATGGAGGCAGGGAAGACCACACCTATGTAGTCTGATTTAAGAACTACCCATCATAATTTTCTATCAGAAAATATTTCATCCCCAAAAACAAAAAACCCTATTGTCCTCAAGTTGATTCTAACTCATGGTGACCCCATGCATTTCAGACAAGAACTGTGCTCCATAGAGTTTGCAGTGGCTGTGATCTTTTGAGACAACTCTGGGTGGATTTGAACTGCCAACCTTTTGGTTAGTAGCTGAGCACTTAACCATTTGCACCACCCAGGGGCTCCATTTGGTCCCTAAAAAACCAAGCCTGTTGCCATCTAGTCGATTCCTACTGATAGTCCCTAAGCATCACAAAATTTGCCAAGTCCACCATTTAACATTAACTACTTTGCTTTAGGAGGGTTTAAGTTATTCAAATATCCCTTACTAATGTGTAAATAAATTAGGAAAAACAAGCTCTTTCTGGAGTGAGATTCAAAAGGAAACACAGGGAAACATCATAGAATTTTTAAAAAATGTTTTGAATTTGATTCCCAGGCTAACTAGTTAACTATTTCCTCATCTGTCCTACCTTGTCATTGTTTTGGGGTTCAGTGGAGTTGAATCTGACTCATAGAGACACCGTGAGACAGAGTAGAACTAACCCATAGGGTTTCCTTGGTAGTAATCTGTACAGAAGCAGATAGGTCTTTCTCCTACAAGGGAGCTGGATGGGTTCGACCTGAGGCCATATTAGCTACCTGTGTCCATTTGTGGCCACAAAAATAGTAACTCTCTAGTGGCACATACTTTCCCGTTTTACTTTGGAAAAGTTGCTCATATGCTATGTGTCAGAATTTGGCCAAAAGTCTCCCCTTCATGCCTTCTGTCTTCACATTCACTCTTCCTGCGTGCATTGAAAGTCATGACCCTACTGTCCCCATCACACATCAACAGAAGTAAGGTGCCACAAACTTCCCAGAGTCCTCTCCTCTATCCTCTTCCCTCTGCCATTGCTGAGCTGTGATCAGTGGTTTTCCTGGTTAAAAAAAAACAAACAAAAAAACATTAAGAGGCTAGCACTTTGCTGGTGGGGAGTCACACAGAACAATGCACTCTGATTATGCCAACTCAGAATGTGTTATTTTTATTTTTCCCATTTCTGTTGAACAGTTGTACCATTTCTGAGGAATTACAAGTTACCAATCAAAATGTAAGTTAATTAATTGGCTACACCTAGAATTTGTTTGGAGGTAGATCCAGGTTATGTGAGGCCTGAAGCTTATACAATCTGGACAATATGCTTTAAAAATGCATACAAAATTACTAAAACTAAATTAAGTGAAAGGCCCTGGAAGGGACAAGTGCAATCGGCAAGCGCTGAAGCTTAATCTTCATTACCTCCACAATGAATCTGTCTCTGTGTCTAATATAATTGCTCCTCACTTACCAGCAAGCAAGCAAGGAAGTAAGGGTGAAATCAGCAGCTGGCTGGACTTGGAGCTGCCAGGAGGTCTAGGATTGGCTGTTGCCATTGGCAAGCTGAATTCCTTCACGGACTCTCAGGGTGGAAAGTTAGTGCTAAAACATCATCTAAAAAGCAGAAGAGGCTCAGGGAGCAAAATATCACAGCTCTTTCCTTTTTAATCTTGATGTTTCCCAGTGTCTCTTTGCATCTGTAGTCTCTTTTGTTTTAAAGGTCCAACCTTACCAGCATGAAGCACAGCCTTGATCCTCCTTCAAGTCATTTGAAAATGGAGATGGCAAGCTTATTGTGTCTGCTGGTATCGTTATACTGAACACTTCAAACAGATCCTTACATACCTCTACATTAATCATCTAATATCAATTATGGGAGTTAGGTGGTGGACATAAGGCAAAGAATAAGGTGATGCTCCCTGTCCTCATGTCACTAACAATCTTTTGAGGAATAATGACTCTAAACTATGTACTGTGTGCATGTGTATATACATATATATACACAGCAAAACCCGAGAAAGCTAGACGCTGTGTGAGAAACATGTCAGAAACGTGTCAGAAGGAAAACTCAAATATTTTCTACTAAAACAAGCAATAAAAAAGTGGCAAGGTGCACCCTGTCAAAGACAGAAAACTTGTAAGACTTGGGAAAGCAAAGCAGTCCCATCAAATTCAAGCTCTTACAGTTTTCACTGTGTATACATAAATATCTGTGTATTTATGTATATATACCCATTGTCATTGAGTCAATTCTGACTCATAGTGACCATATAGGACAGAGTGGAACTGCCTCATAGGGTTTCCAAGCCTGTAATCTTTATGAATGCAGACAGTCACATCTCTCTCCCTTGGAGCAGCTGGTGGGTTTGAACCACCAACTTTTCCATGGCTTAACCATTGTGCCATGAGGGCTCCTTATATGTATCTATGTGTATGTATTAACAAAAGGGAAATTGATTCTTCTAATATGCAGGTTTTGCTGTGATGATTAAATAAAACGATGTAGCAGTGGGCCAAGATGGCTGACTAGGCAGACGCTACCTTGGATCCCTCTTGCAACAAAGACTCGGAAAAACAAGTGAATCGATCACATACATGACAATCTACGAACCCTGACAATCAAACACAGATCTAAAGAGTTGACCTGAGTGACAGGTGAGCGAAAAGCTGCGTCCTGAACCAGCGACTGCTTCTGGAACCCGTGACGCACTCCACAGCCTTGAGCCCCAGCGGTTCCCTGGTGCCAATTGGCGGGGCTGATTGCGGCTTGCTGAGGTGGGGCAGGCACGGGACACAGCTCTAACCCATAGCCCCCACGGGGTAACCTCCGTAGAGACTCAGCCAGTGCAAACAGGCTGCACACTGATGGGGCTAAAGAGAGAATGAACAACCACAGGGAAGCAGTGACTGTTTTTGGAGCCTGGAGCCAGCGTCCCAGTCAGAAAACCTTGGTGCTGGGCTTTGGATTGGGTGCAGGGGGGCTGAGCACAGCATCCTGAGATGGCACAAACACGGGACGCAGCCCTAGCCCCCAGAAGTGACCTCGGGAGAAGCCCAGCCAGTGCACGCAGGCAGTGCAGCAACGCGGCTGACAGGAGGAGAAGTCACTGGGAGGTAGTGACTGACTTTGGAGCCGGGAGTGCAGCATCCCAGCCAGAGAACCTTGGCGCTGGGCTTTGGACTGGGAGCAGAGGAACAAACTACGGCTTCTGAGACAGCACAAGCATGGGATGCAGGCCTGACCCTCAGGGGCAGTCTCTACCCAGCCAGCGCACACAGTCAACGCCCCCTTGGGAATCTCAGATAAAACAGTCATCCCAAGCAAGATAAGTAACTTTGTCTATATTCCGGGGTGCTACTCTCTCCTATCTATCTGATCCCTCCCCTCCCCTTCCCAGGCACCTTCATTATCATTGGAATTTCCTGGGCCAGAGAGTGAAATGCTCTGCAGTTTTTTTTTTTTTTTTTGGTCTTTTCCTAACCCATTCTCCTGGCCAGAGAGAAGCAGCTACAAAAAACCCAGGGACCAAGAATCCTTCCCTGACTTCCCAAAATTGGACTAAAAGTACAGAACCAGCTCCAGCCAAGCATATGAGATCCACAGTCTTGGGCTTCCATCCCTATAGGGAACAAGGTGGCTATTATAATGCAAAGGCAATTCTGATAGGGATCTGACTGTAATTGTTTTAGCGGATTACTGGAAAGACAAGTTTCCCAGGTCTGATATCTCTACCTATTAAACAGAGCCCTCACTGACCCACAACAGGAAACTGAGGGCTGGTGCTCCACCCAAACTACCTAACCTCCTGCCATAGGGGTCTGAGGATAGTGACATCAGAGGTACGTGCATTGGATGCCTAAGGTACAGCTGCAGAGCCAACCCACCAAAGTGCTTTAGGAATAGAGACACACCTACCTCACTGGCACTTGGGAGAAACCTGTCAGCATCCTGCCCCCCCAGAGTGTGAACCCCTGCTGCTACTAGAATCTGGTGCACACGACTATCACCACTACTCCTCTAAACGAATAGGTGGCACTCTACTGCACACACCTGGTGACCCCAAATCAGATTCTACTCAAGAATAGTGAATGGACTCTTAGGCTTACATTTCTGGTAATGGCCCAAACCAGCTGGGAAGGGAACATAAGTGATTCAAAGGCTACAACAATCAAGACAGCACAATCTAGTAGCCCATATACGTATATTGAAAGAAAAAACAAGTTAAGTCTCAGTGAGCAAATATAAAATAAACCATTACAATATCTTATAGATGGCTTGGAGACAACAGTCGATATCAAACCACATAAAGAAGCAGACCATGATTGCTTCTACTAGGTCCCAAATTAAAGAATCAAAATCTTTTCCAAATGAAGATGAAATCCTGGAATTGCCAGATGCAGAATATAAAAAAACTAATTTACAGAATGCTTCAATACATCAGGGATGACCTCAGAAATGAAATAAGGTAATCTGCAGAAAAAGCCAAGGAACACACTGATAAAACAGTTGAAGAACTCAAAAAGATTATTCAAGAACATAGTGGAAAAATTAATAAGTTGCAAGAATCCGTAGAGAGACACCATTCAGAAACCCAAAAGATTAACAGTAAAATTACAGAATTAGACAACTCAATAGGAAGTCAGAGGAGCAGAAGCGAGGAATTGGAAGGCAGAGTGGGGGAGGTGGAGGATAAAGCAATTGACACCAATATAGCTGAAGAAAAATCAGATAAAAGAATTAAAAAAAATGAAGAAACCCTAAGAATCATGTGGGACTCTATCAAGAAGAATAACTTGCGTGTGATTGGAGTTCCAGAACAAGGAGGGATAACAGAAAATAGAGAGAGAATAGTTGAAGATCTGTGGGCAGAAAACTTCCCTGACATTATGAAAGACAAAAGGATAGCTATTCAAGATGCTCATTGAACCCCATTTAAGATTGATCCAAAAAGAAAATAACCAAGACATATTATCATCAAACTTGCCAAAACCAAAGATAAAGAGAAAATTTTAAAAGCAGCCAGGGAGAAAAGAAAGGTCTCCTTCAAGGGAGAATCAATAAAAATAAGCTCAGACTACTCAGCAGAAACCATGTAGGCAAGAAGGCAATGGGATGACATATACAGAGCACTGAAGGAGAACAACTGCCAGCCAAGGATCATATATCCAGCAAAACTGTCTCTGAAATACGAAGGCGAAATTAAAACATTTACAGATAAACACAAGCTTAGAGAATTTGCAAAAACCAAACCAAAGCTACAAGAAATACTAAAGGAAATTGTTTGGTCAGAAAATCAATAACATCAGAAAACAACACAAGGTCACAGAACAGAACATCCTGATATCAACTCAAATAAGGAAATCACAAAAAAATTAAAATTGATTTTAAAAAGAAAAAAATGCTCAAAACAGGGAATCATTGAAGTCATTATGTAAATGATCACAATAATCAAAAAGAGGGACTAAATACAGGAAGCATACAACTGCCATATGGAGAGGAAAACAAGGCGATATAGGATGATACAAGTTAGGTTTTTACTTAGAAAAATAGGGGCAAATATTAAGGTAACCACAAAGAGGTCTAACAATTCCATAACTCAAAATAAAAACCAAGAAAAACGTAACGACTCAGGAAACATAAAGTCAAATACTATGAAAATGAGGAACACACAATTTACAAAGAAAAACATCTCAGCACAAAAAAGTAAGTGAAAAAATGAAACTGTCAACAACACACACAAAAAGGCATCAAAATGACAGCACTAAACACATGCTTATCTATAATTACAATGAATGTAAACAGACTAAATGCACCAATAAAGAGACAGAGAGTCACAGTCTGGATAAAGAAACACGATCCGTCTATATGCTGCCTACAAGAGACATACCTTAGACTTAGAGACACAAATAAACTAAAACTCAAAGGATGGGAAAAAATATATCAAGCAAACAACAATCAAAAAAGAGCAGAAGTAGCAATATTAATTTCTGACAAAATACACTTCAAAGTTAAATCCACCACAAAGGATAAAGAAGGACACTACATAATGATTAAAGGGACAATCGACCAAGAAGATATAACCATATTAAATATTTATGCACCCAATGACAGGGCTGCAAGATACATAAAACAAACTTTAACAGAACTGAAAAGTGAGATAGACACCTCCGCAATTATAGTAGGAGACTTCAATACACCACTTTCAGAAAAGGACAGGACTTCCAGTAAGAAGCTCAATAGAGACACGGAAGACCTAATTGCTACAATCAACCAACTTCACCTCATAGACCTATACAGAACACTCCACCCAACAATTGCAAAATATACATTTTTTTCTAGTGCACATGGAACATTCTCTAGAATAGATTACATATTGGGTCATAAAACAAACCTTTGCAGAATCCAAAACATCGAAATATTACAAAGCATCTTCTCAGACCACAAGGCCATAAAAGTGGAAATCAATAACAGGAAAATTAGGGAAAAGAAATCAAGTACTTGGAAACTGAACAATACCCTGCTCAAAAAAGACTGGGTTCTAGAAGACATTAAGGAGGGAACAAAGAAATTCATAGAATGCAACGAGAATGAAAACACTTCCTATCAAAACCGCTGGGACACAGCAAAAGCAGTGCTCAGAGGTCAATTTATATCAATAAATGCACACATACAAAAAGAAGAAAGAGCCAAAATCAGAGAACCGTCCCTATAACTTGAACAGATAGAAAGAGAGCAACAAAAGAATCCATCAGGCACCAGAAGAAAACATATAATAATAAAAATTAGAGCTGAGCTAAATGAAATAGAGAACAGAAAAACAATTGAAAGAAATTAACAAAGTCAAAAGCTGGTTCTTTGAAAAAATTAACAAAATTGATAAACCATTGACCAGACTGACTAAAGAAATACAGGAAAGGAAACAAGTAACCCAAATAAAAGATGAGATGGGCCATATCACAACAGACCCAACTGAAATTAAAAGAATCATATCAGATTATTACAAGGAATTGTACTCTAACAAATTTGCAAACCTAGAAGAAATGGATGAATTCCTAGAAAAACACTACCTACCCAGACTAACACAATCAGAAGTAGAACAACTAAATAGACCCATAACAAAAAAAGAGATTGATAAGGTAATCAAAAAACTCCCAACAAAAAAAAGCCCTGGCCCAGACGGCTTCACTGCAGGGTTCTACCAAACTTTCAGAGAAGAGTTAACACCACTACTACTAAAGGTATTTCAAAGCATAGAAAATGATGGAATACTACCTAACTCATTCTATGAAGCCACCATATCCCTGATACCAAAACCAGGTAAAGACACCACAAAAAAAGAAAATTACAGACTTATATCCCTCATGAACACAGATGCAAAAATTCTCAACAAAATTCTAGCCAATAGAATTCAACAACATATCAAAAAAATAATCCACCATGACCAAGTGGGATTTATACCAGGTATGTAAGCTTGGTTTAATATTAGAAAAACCACTAATGTAATCCACCATATAAATAAAACAAAAAACAAAACCCACATGATCTTATCAATTGATGCAGAAAAGGCATTTGACAAAGTCCAACACCCATTTATGATAAAAACTCTCACCAAAATAGGAGTTGAAGGAAAATTCCTCAACATAATAAAGGGCATCTATACAAAGCCAACAGCCAACATCACTCTAAATGGAGAGAGCCTGAAAGCATTTCCCTTAAGAACAGGAACCAGACAAGGATGCCCTTTATCACCGCTCTTATTCACCATTGTGCTAGAGGTCCTAGCCAGAGCAATTAGGCTAGACAAAGAAATAAAGGGCATCCAGATTGGCAAGGAGGAAGTAAAATTATCTCTATTTGCAGATGACATGATCTTATACACAGAAAACCCTAAGGAATCCTCCAGAAAATTACTGAAACTAATAGAAGAGTTTGGCAGGGTCTCAGGTTAGAAGATAAACATACAAAAATCACTTGGATTCCTCTACATCAACAAAAAGAACATCAAAGAGGAAATCACCAAATCAATACCATTCACAGTGGCCCCCAAGAAGATAAAATACTTAGGAATAAATCTTACCAAAGATGTAAAAGACCTATACAAAGAAAACTACAAAGTACTAGTGCAAGAAACTAAAACGGACCTACCTAAGTGGAAAAACATACCTTGCTCATGGATAGGAAGACTTAACATTGTAAAAATGTGTATTCTACCAAAAGCCATCTATACATACAATGCACTTCCAATCCAATTCCAATGACAGTTTTTAATGTGATGGAGAAACAAACCACCGACTTCATATGGAAGGGAAAGAAGCCCCGGATAAGTAAAGCATTACTGAAAAAGAAGAAGAAAGTGGGAGACCTCACTCTTCCTGATTTTAGAACCTGTTATACCGCCACAGTAGTTAAAACAGCCTGGTACTGGTGCAACAACAGACACATAGACCAGTGGAACAGAACTGAGAATCCAGATATAAATCCATTCACATATGAGCAGCTAATGTTTGACAAAGGCCCAGTGTCAGTTAATTGGGGAAAAGATAGTCTTTTTAACAAATGGTGCTGGCATAACTGGATATCCATTTGCAAAAAAATGAAACAGGACCCATACCTCACACCATGCACAAAAACTAACTCCAAATGGATCAAAGACCTAAACATAAAGACTAAAATGATAAAGACCTTGGAAGAAAAAATAGGGAGAACGTTAGGAGCCCTAATACAAGGCGTAAACAGAATATAAAACATTACCAAAAATGATGAAGAGAAACCAGATAACTGGGAGCTCCTAAAAATCAAACGCCTATGCTCATCTAAAGACTTCACCAAAAGAGTAAAAAGATCACCTACAGATTGGGAAAAAATTTTCAGCTATGACATCTCTGACCAGCGCCTGATCTCTACAATCTGTGTGATTCTGTTAAAACTGAACCACAAAAAGACAAACAACCTAATCAAAAAGTGAGCAAAGGATATGAACACGCATTTCAGTAAAGAAGATATTCAGATGGCTAACAGACACGTGAGAAAATGCTCTGGATCATTAGCCATTAGAGAAATACAAATTAAAACTACGATGCGATTCCATCTCACTCCAACAAGGCTGGCATTAATCCAAAAAACACAAAATAATAAATGTTGGAGAGGCTGCGGAGAGATTAGAACTCCTATACACTGCTTGTGGGAATGTAAAATGGTACAACCACTTTGGAAATCCATCTGGCGTTTTCTTAAACAGTTAGAAATAGAACTACCATACAACCCAGAAATCCCACTCCCCAGAATACACCCTAGAGAAATATGAGCCTTTACACGAACAGATATATGCACACCCATGTTTATTGCAGCACTGTTTACAATAGCAAAAAACTGGAAGCAACCAAGGTGTCCATCAATAGATGAATGGTTAAATAAATTATGGTACATTCACACAATGGAATACTACACATCGATAAAGAACAGTGACGAATCTGTGAAACATTTCATAACATGGAGGAACCTGGAAGGCATTATGCTGAGTGAAATTAGTCAGATGCAAAAGGAGAAATACTGTATAAGACCACTATTATAAGTTCTTGAGAAACAGTATAAACTGAGAAGAACACATTCTTTTGTGGGTACGAGAGGGGGGAGGGAGGGTGGGAGAGGGTTTTTTACTGATTAGTTAGTAGATAAGAACTACTTTAGGTGAAGGGAAGGACAATACTCAATACATGGAAGGTCAGCTCAACTGGACTGGACCAAAAGCAAAGAAGTTTCCGGGATAAACTGAATGCTTCAAAGGTCAGTGGAGCAAGGGCGGGGGTTTGAGGTCTATGGCTTAAGAGGACTTCTAAGTCAATTGGCATAATAAACTCTATTATGATAACATTCTGCATACCACTTAGAAGTGTGGCATCTGGGGTTCTTAAATGCTAACAAGTGGCCATCTAAGATGCATCAATTGGTCTCAACCCACCTGGATCAAAGGAGAATGAAGAACACCAAGGTCACACGATAACTATGAGCCCAAGAGACAGAAAGGGCCACATGAACTAAAGACTTACATCATCCTGAGACCAGAAGAACTAGATGGTGCCCAGCCACAACTGATGACTGCCCTGACAGGGAACACAACAGAGAACCCCTGAGGGAGCAGGAGATCAGTGGGATGCAGACCCCAAATTCTCATAAAAAGACCAGACTTAATGGTCTGACTGAGACTAGAAGAATTCCAGTGGTCATGGTCCCCAAACCTTCTGTTGGCCCAGGACAGGAACCATTCCCGAAGACTACTCATCAGACATGGAAGGGACTGGACAATGGGCTGGAGAGAGATGCTGATGAAGAGTGAGCTACTTGTATCAGGTGGACACTTGAGACTGTATTGGCATCTCCTGTCTGGAGGGGAGATGGGAGGGTAGAGAGGGTTAGAAACTGGCAAAACGGTCACGAAAGGAGAGACTGGAAGAAGGGAGCGGGCTGACTTAGGGGGAGAGTAAATGGGAGTATGGAGTAAGGTGTATATAAGCTTACATTTGTAAACTTTCACTTAAAGCACAATAAAAATTATTAAAAAAAATAAAACGATGTACATATGAAACCTTGTAAGCAAGAAAGAATACCAGTTGATGTTTGAAAGGCAGAGAGCAGAAGAATTGAAGGACTGAATTAGCACAGATGTTTTTGGCTGCAGATAGCAGAAACTCAGCCAATGTTCATGGCCACATGAAGGGCGGCCGGCTGAGAAAAGTTGTTTGTGGTCATTGGGTAAAGAGTCATTTAAGAACATGTAACGCTGGTAGAACTATACAGATAGAGCGATAAAAGGGTATTTCACAGGGTGAGCAAGGCATGTTAGCCAGAAAAAACAATATTCATTAAGAAGCAATTAGATTTTGGGCTCTCCACTTGCATTTGAACCATGGCTCTCCCACTTAGTATTAGCTCTTAGGCAAGTTAGCACTGTGAACCTCTGCACATCCTTTTCAAAGTAGAGATAAAGATTAAGAGTTGTTTGTGAAGGTTAATTTACATACTGTATGTAAAGCACATTTCTTGATCAGATTAGGTAACCAAAGATGTACACGTTAACCACCGGATCCTGTGAATATATTAGGTTATACCGCAAAGGGGAATTAAGGTTGCAGGTGCAATGATAGTGCTAATCGACTGATCTTAAAATAGGGAGGTTACCCTGGGTTATTTTAGTAAGCCCAATGTAATCACAAGGGCCCTTAAATGTGGAACAAGGAGGCAAAAGAGTCGGTGTCAGAGTGATGTGATGTGAGAAAGACTTGGCCCCAACCTGGCTGGCTTTGAAAATGGAGAAGGAGGTAAGATGGGTCAAGGAATACAGGCAGCCTCTAGAACCTGGAAAAAAGCAAGAAAACACCTTCTACCCCAGAGACTCCAGGAAGGACCACAACTCTGCTGACACTTTGATTTTAGCCCGGTGAGACTGATTTTAGAGTTCTGACCTCCAGAACTGTAAGATGACAATCCTATTAAATGAAATAGCTATGTAAAGGAACATCTGTAAAAAAGCAGCAAAACTACTGAATGTGATAACGAAAGAAACCCTAGAAATAATTTGTTTACATGAAAGCTACTATGAAATAGTTCAATGCTGGGTCAATTAAGCTGAAGAATTATGTTAGGATAATTGTGTTTTACTGAATGCTTAAATGTTTATTAAAAAAAAACATTCAAATGATCTAATTATCATTTCTCTACTTTATGAATCAATAAGAATCTTTATGATACTTTGGTAGTCAGGTTAACTATATGCTATATGCTATGTTATCTGTATGCTAAATATAGATAATGTATAGTTTAAAGTTTTTATCCCTATGACTTCATATGTAATTTTCATTTTACCATCTTTTCCAAATTCAGTCCACAGGGCTCCAACTGATTATATTCAGTGTCATGACTCTCCATAGCATTTATACACTTAGGGTAAAACTGAGTTCTAAAGACTTCTTTTCCATCCATGATGGAGTAATAAAGACTGGATTTAGCTTCTCATCTTAAAAAAATTAGAAATTATCGACAGGTTATACAAACAGCACTTTTTAATATTGGACATCTGGCAGTGCACAGCTGAAATTCCAGAGAGAATGGAAAGCAAATGAGGACAATCTGCAATCATTCAGGACTTTATAAGGAATGAACACTCATTCTGGATCCTGGAACAGGAGCAGGATCCCGGAACAGGAGCAGGATCCCAAGCAGAAGGCCATTACCTTGCAGAGTTGTGGCAGAATAAAGAACTTGGAGAGTCTGAAGATGCTGACGTTGCCCAGCAGAGTTCTGGGAAGGAGAAAACTATTAAAAAAAAAAAAAAAAAAAAGGCTTCAGAATCTACCTAGGGAACTGCTCGAGTCTTTGTTAAATATTGAGATCCACATGCATAAAGATCCACGTGGTTGAGTAAAGAGTGACCAGGGATCACTTAACTGAATGATTCCAAAGCTCCTACAGAGCTGGAAATTGTTCAAGTGTCCAGCAATCAGGGCAGAGGGTCCTCCAAGATCCCCCAGGATCTCTAGTGTAAAACAAACCTAGGAATGCATTAATAAAATCTAAAAACAAGTATTGAAAATTCTATCTGAAACAATATAACTTAAAAGGTTATCAGAACAACAAAAAAACCTTTTTAAAGAAATTAAAAAACACATATATCAAATACTCAACAATGTAAAATACACAATTTTCAGCATCTATTCAAAAATTCCTAGATGCGAAACACAAGAAAATGTAACATGTAACCAGGAGAAAAATCATTCAGAAGGAACAGACCCAGAAATGATGTATTTAACAGAGGACGCTAAAAAAGATATTAAAACTGTATATACCTATTAAAAAAAAAAAATCATGAGAAGAGGAATGGGATATATGGAAAAGAAACAAAATATGTAGAGATGAAAATTACATCTAAAATGAAAAAGTCACTACGTGTTAACACCAGATTAGACACTACTGAAAAAACTCAGTGAACGTGAATGTGACAATTGAAAATTTATAAAATGAAGATCAAAGAGAAAACTATCTCCCTCTCTTCCTTCTTCTTCTGATTCTTCCCACTCAGTAACTTGAATTCTCATGCAGACCCATGTCTTTACATAAAACATGTATACTGTTACACCTTCCTTAAATTCATCAAGCTACCCCTACATCAGTGAAAAAGAAGACCCTCGAGGAGATAATGGCTGTAACAATTGGCTCAAGCTTAACAATGATTATGAGAATGGTGAAGGACCAGGCAGTGGGTGTTTCCTTCTGTGGCACATAGGGTCACTAGGAGTCAGAACCAATTCAATGGCACCTATCAACAACAACGACAAGAACCCCTACATCACAATTTTATTCTTGGAGATTATTCCTCCAGATACACACATGCTCAATTCCTCAATTAATTTATATCTCTTTCAAATATCACATCTTCAGTGATTTCTTTTTTTTTATTCTTAGAAATCTCTCATCATTTCCTACCATCTTATACAGATAATTTTTTTCTTTGTAACACTTCTCATTCTATTAGCCTCACTAGAACATAGCTTCATGAAGACAAAGACTTTATGTCTTATTTACCTTGTACTATAGAAAGACTGGAAACCCTGGTGGTGTAGGGGTTAAGTGCTACAGCTGCTAACCAAGAGGTTGTCAGTTCAAATCTGCCAGGCACTCCTTGGAAACTATGGGGCAGTTCTACTCTCTCCTATAGAGTCGCTATGAGTTGGAATTGACTTGACAGCAGTGGGTTTTTTTTTTTTTTTGCATAGAAAGATAGTTAATAAATATTTGTTAAATGAATTAATTTCAGCACTAAATTAATATCTACTGAACAGGCAAACAACACTATCTACCAAAGTGACTCATTGCAATAATCAGTTGTAAAGGAAAATTGAACTTATTTCACCTTAAATATCAATAAAATGGGGCCTCAATGAGATTTTTCACATTTGATTTCAGGAATATACTAAAATAAAGAATGTTATCAAAGTGTAAAGAAAATTTATGGTAGAAATACCTAAAGTAGATCAGAAATATATGAATAAAACATTTGTAAGTTGGAATACAAAGGTAAAAACCCAAATGCAGCCCAGATAGGTATGAATACTGGAGATATTAAAAAAAAAAAATTGAGACATGAAAAACAGAATCAACATTCTGTCAACATTCCTAATATATTAAAAATGAACCATGAATCAACTACATGCATTATTCTTGGTATCTTTGATATCCTTCCTTAAATTTTCAACTGTTTGTATATAGTAGGCTTTCAAAATGCTGTCAATAAATGTGCATAATATAGATAAAAATGTATGTGAAATAAATTGACCCACGTGTAAATGGTAGTGATTTTTGTTTGATTCTTTCTTTTTTGTTTTTTTTTATTTATTTGTTTATTTTTATTTCAATAAGAAAGTTTAGTGTGTGTGTGGTAGAGACAATGTTCCTGAAGATAATAGATGAGCATGTTAAAAAATCATAAAAATCATGGATCTTTGGTTTCAGAAGTAGAGCAAGTATAAAGCCAGAATAGTTAAAAAGAACGTAAATTTCTAGCAGACTATAGTAAAAATGGGATTCCAAAGTAAAACAAATAAACTAAACCATAGTGAAAACAGCAAGCAAGAAAAGACAGATTGCTCAAAAAAGTAATTGTTAGATTATCAGCTGATTTCTAATCAACCATAATGAAAGTCATAGGACAATGGGATCATATTTTCAAGCTATTGATGAAAAATAAATGTAAAATTGACCCAGGATTCTATAACCAACAAAATTGTTTTTTAAAATGGAGTTTGAAAGATGGATACTTTCAGCCAAACATGGATTAACGGCCTTCTTCTTATATGATTGATACTGTCACTTGTACATATAATTCCCTCTTCAAGATCCCATATATCATACTTATTATCTCAGCTATAATCAAATCAAAATATAGAGAGCTTTCAAATTTTTATTTGCAACTGTGGACACTGAACTTCTTGATGCAAGGTATGATTCCATTTCTTTTTGTTCTACTCATTTACTTCCTCCTGGGATCAGGAACTAAAGAAAGAGCCCCTGCATACCTCCCGTATTTTAAATAAAGCAGGTGTGACACCTTCTTTCTCCTGGTAGCTCCCCTAAACTCCAGATACCCACAACAGTTTGAACTCTTATTTTAGATACGCACAACCACTTAGCCTGAAGTTATAAAACAAACAACCAGGATCTGAAGGGTTAATTGGTGAAAGAGCTACTGGTTTGTCAGAGCAAAATAACTCAGTAAGAAGCAAAGATGATTCAGGAAAATAACTGTAGGCATTTTTTTTTTTTTTTGCAAATAGGAGGATATAATTCAATTGACGGATGAGGAGCCTGAAAAGTCTAAAAGTAAAATAGACTCTAAATTGGTAGTTCTTATTACAGCCACCTGGAGCATTATGTCATTGGACCTGGAGTTCTTTCATGCCATAATGTACAAAAAAATTCAGGTGTAGGACCCATCCTTTGGATCATACCACAGTCAAAATGTTTTCATAGTTTGTATCTGAGAGAAAAGAAATTGTTGTCAATAGAGTAAAATGCCTAGCTGCAAGTTCTCCAAGTCATGTAAATCTCTTGTAAAAAGCAAACACATGCCATTTTTCCTAGTTGGTATTTCAAGCCAGAGGCACCTGTATTCATGGTTTAATTCAGTAATGGTTGAAAATTTCTCACTATATTTCTAAATACCCATATTGGAAGGTAAGCTAATCAGTTATATTCAGGTTACAACAATCAGCTCATAATTTGTCATATATCTTGATGATTGAATTAGGTGTCTGGAATCGAGGCAGAGTGCTGTTTAATTTCTAAACTCAAACTGGGACCAAGAACAACTATTTCCAAAAATTCACTCATAGGAAAAACAGTACATATGGAAAATTCTTGTGTTTGATCATCCTTTTAGGTAAAACGGTATTTGTGTGTGTGTGTGTGTATAGAGTGTATACTCTGAGTATAAGCCTCAAACCCCCCTTATTTGTTTATTTCTTCTGTTTTTTTTTAATCAAGGGAGTAATTTAAAGGAACATACATTTTCTAAAGCAGTGCAGCAGTTGGCTAGACAACCAGTTTTCCTGGAATATGCCTCATTTATTTGCAGAGCATTTGTCTTAGATCACCAACCAAGTTGTCTGGCTCTCCTGACATATTGCAAATAAACCATGACTCAGATAAATGTATTATTCTTGCTAACCTGGTCTCCCTCCTAAAATTTTCAATTCTTTATGTTTAGTAAACCTCGCATGCCATATAAGCATAAAAACATACATGAAATACATCGATCTACACGTTATGATTATCTTTTAGTTTGCTTCCTTCTTTTCATTTTATTTATTTTAGTTTCTTCATGTATGGTTGTCTTTTATTGTAGAAGTTATAGGTGTTTTACTTTTCCCTTACTTAAACTGACCCCGCCACATTTTGTTTGTGTAAAATTAAAAAAAAAAAAAGACTGTATTTATATAATTATACCTCCGCCTTATTAAGATGAAGGATGATCTGCTAGGTCATTCTGGGGAACCGAACTAAGGTGTGCTTTTTCATACAGCGTTTGGTCTATAAATGTCGAACAACAAAATGAATATTTTCCCTAACCTGTGATTAACCCATCTTGCCTTTAACCACACTCTCTTTACTTACACTAACATTTACCGTATTAAATATTAGCAGTTTGTTATAATTTAAAGGCCAGTGTTTTTCATTTATTGAGAGTTATGAATACAGGTGTACTCTTAGCTTTCATAAGATCTTGTCACATCTTCACCGTTATTATTTGAGTCTGTGGTGCTTTTTACACTCCGTTCAAATTATGTTTATCTTCATGATAAAGAGTTAGCAAGTGCTGAATCCTGTAATATAGATGGAGACAGAATGGAACAATTCAAGAGTAAATCATCATCTAAAACACCATTATTAACAGTGTTTCATTTACGGCAACATTATGTAGTGTGGGCATTTTGTATTTACTCTGGTTTTCCTATTTCGATAAGCAAACAAGGTTAAGTCACTTATCAAAACCTGACTTTCACAGCAATTCTTTCTCTTTGCTGTGGTCACACAATGGACTTTTCTCCTCAGTGTTACATTGGATTGAGGACTCAACCATCAGGATAGAAATGACAAATGGATTGATGATGATCTAGGCGGAATAGAATTACACTTGCTCTTTGATGGCTATGTGGATGCCTCTTTACTAATACCAGTCAAATTTATTTGTGTCAGAAAAATCAGCAAATGGGATTTGAGGCAAAAGCAATGACAGGAGAGAAGGGTAAAGAATGTGCCACATTTATTCCGGCACCTCTGGGACACCAACTACCGTAGCAAGTGTATCCATGCTCAATCACCATGACATGGAGCATGGAGTGATGTTTGCTGCAGGTGCTCATTCACATTCAAGTTCTGGAAGACCTGCCACTGAAGAGCAGTAAGACTTGTGAAGTCTATTACTTGGCAGGTGATACTCAGACAGTCAGATGCAATTTGTAATAGGTGAGAATAGCTTGTCAATCCCAAGAATCATAGGGAAAGGTAGAGAGAAGAAGACAGAAAAAAAAAAAAAAATCATGATTGGTTTAATTTTACTCAGGGTCAGCGTGAACTCCCTTTGCCAAATAAATTTGAATTAAAAACAATTATTCTATTTTGCATGAATTGAACTCCCTCCTACAACTTTGCATTTATCCAGCTGCTTAGTAAATGCAGTACATTGTTTTCAAATTTTCAGATAAACAATATCAAGCAATCTTCACAGAGAATGTAGAATCACATTTATCGTGTATACCAAGGATGCATAAAGCTTTCTGAAATACCAGTTTCACTATCTTGGTTTCTTCCAGAGTTCTCATTATTTCCCTAAGATGAAAATATGCATTTTTGAATCAAACTAGAATTTCTGTTTAAAAATTTTTTTTAAATAGGTGACTCTAATTAAAGGATACATTTTTTTGCAACACTAATATTGAAACATTTATTTAGTAATTCTGTTACTGATTCTATATAGCTTACTTAATAATTGGTTATTATGAATTATAACACTTTAGTTTAAGTGTGAAATATTAGTCATTTATAAATTTTTTTTTTTATAAACAAAATTAGTCTTGTCAATATGCTTTCTATCTTAAATTAACAAAATAATTAAACCAGAACTATGACTCGACAGCACTGGGCTTTATATACCCATTAAAGAAATTTAAAAAAACACTCTATATTTTAATTCTAAATCTCCCTGTCTCTTCCTCTGTCATCTTTCTCTTTATCTCCACACACGTGCACCCACATATGCACACACACAGCTGATTCTGATTATATAATTTTAGAAGAACAGAGCAACACTACTTTGCTGGTTTAATCAGCTAAAGAGAATATTTCATTGTTGTTTTGATTTGCATTTTATTGAAAATATTAAGTTTCATCTTTTGTTTCATATTTTCAAAGGCCATTTCTGATGTGTCCATCCATTTTTTTTTTTTTAATTGGAAGAGCTTGTGTCATTTTTAATGGAGATTGATTTGCACAATTGCAGCGAGGTTAAGACAATAAAGGACAGCCACTGCATTTTTAACGTGGCAGGGCCTTTTCAGTTTTCAAAGGTAGAGCTAAAGGTATTCATTGCCTCATGTAACTGAAATGCCCATGGCTGAGCCATGTGCTGCTCAAACCATACAGTAAGGAACCTGCATCCTTTGTTTTGCTTCTCAAGCAGAATCTTCCCATTAATGACACAGATGGTCACCTGTGGCTCCCAGATCAATATTCATCTCTCACCAACTTTGTAGTAGCTGTGACTTTGACTAAAATTTGTCCCAACTCACTCACTTCCAGAGCCCTGGTGGCACAGTGGTTAAGAGCTTGGCTGCTAATCAAAAGGTCAGCAGTTTGAATCCACTTGCCACTCCTTGGAAAACCTATGGGGTAGCTCTATTGTGTCTTATAAATAGTTGGATCAACTCTAGGCAACTGGTTTTCACTCACTTCCAAGTTGAGTGGAGGCATCAGGGTTTTGTCCCCAATCCACCACTCCTTACACACACAAACACACACACGCACACACACACATACATTGTCACAACATATATTTCAGAAACCCAATCAATTATCCCTAAACTTATTGGTATAAGTGGGTTGGGTCACAAACCAATCATCAAAGCTATTGCTGCAGACTAAAGAGGGGTTTTTTTTTAAAGAGGGGAGGATGGATCTCCAGTGGAAAGCAGCATGTTGTCTTATATAACTTCAGTTTCATCAAAAACAAAACAAAACATATTTTTAACTATAATGTAAGCAACAATTCAAAAAAAAGAGGATGAGAATGGTCGGACAACTTGAAGAATGTAATCAATGTCATTGAATTGTTCATGTAGGAATTGTTGAATTTGTGTATGTTCTGCTGTGTATATTCTCAACAACAGCAAGAAAAATGAAGTAAAAAATATTAAGCTTCAAGGAAAAAATATACATAAACATTTCAAAAATGTCAGCAAAATAACTGAATTGTTTTTACTACTCATAGTTTACAGATAGTAATAGTTTCTGAAGGGGAGAATAGGTAGTGTTAGGCAAGTGTAGTCTGAAAATTGATAAACTATACTGGCAGTTAATCTATATATTAATTAATAGTAAATATTGCTTGGCTTAAATTAAAAGAAAAGATAAAAATCAACCTCTAGAAAACATAACAAGTAAGATGGGGTAATAGTTTAACAGTTATTTTTCAGTTCTTTGTTTACTTGGGGAAAGTATGTTCTTTGATGTTGTGTGCCATCAAGTTGATTCTGACTCATAAAGACTCTATAGTGCAGAGTAGATCTGCCTCATGGGGTTTCCTAGGGTGATGTGAAATACCTTTAGGCTTGGTTAGAAAAATATTGTAATGGTTACCTCTAGGGAAAGAGGAGTTGAAAATTGAACTTTTATATTGTTTTTAATTCATTCATTTTTACATAGGTATGATTGTGAGGAGAGTGCAGGAATGAGCAATGTTTACTTCTATTATACATAAGGTTTCCATGAGTAGGAGCTCACTCAATGGCACCTAACAATGAAAGTACATCCACCCACCCGTCCATACATACATACATACAAAGAAGATAGTAAGATCTTTCAAATCCAGGTGTTGGCACACACGTTAATTAATATCTGCACTTTTTTTGTCTGTACTTGATTAATGTAGTTATGAAACATTTTAAAAATAAGGAAAATAAAGTAAAAAAAAATACTGTGAATTACATATTTTCAGAAGTTCTATTTTCAAAATAGCTCTTTTCCATTGTTTTAAGTTTGTGTTGTTTTCTAAGAAAGCTAACCTAGTGGGCTATAATTAAGAGAGGGAGTAGACGCAGTGAAGTCTGGCAACGGGCAGACATGTAGACCTAGCCAGCTGCTCCTTCATCCTGAGAATCTTGTTCACAGCAGGCTCTTCATTAACAAAAAGATTTTCTAGAAGGCCGCTTTTGTGAGCTGGTATCCTCTTTTCCACTGCTGTTCAATTAATCCACTTTTCACCACTGGAAGTATAAACCTGTACAGAAGTTTTATGAAGACTTACAAAACCATCTTCAAAGGGTGAGGAGCTGAGAAACCTGTGCTTACCCTAGACATTAATGTAGTCTGCGAGTTAGGAAAAAAAAGACAACGCTAATCACTTTTATGTATAATTTTGTCCCTGGATATATAGAAATTTGCAATTCAGTTTTTAAATGTTACAACCTCCCGTATGTGGAAATCATCATAGTCTTCAGAAATGTACATAGTCGAAAATAGGATATGTGTTTCGTATGGAAAATATTGAAATTATTTTAGGGAAATAAATGTGAGTCCAAAAGTATAATACTTTGATGTTACATTCAATAGTTTTTCCAAAATTTCTGTGTTTTAGTTTTTTTATAGGCATGGAGTATATTCAGTCATTCTGAAAAGGTCACTTTCTTGGTTGTGTGGACAGGTGCCTTCATGACTGCAACATCTATGAGCTACATAATCACTAAAGCAGCAGCTGCATGTGAAGCGTGATATGCAAGCTAGAGGCCATCTCAAGAACAAATCTGACTTATTGAACACTAATGACCAAGACCAGGCAAGTTGTGAAATGACACTAAGGACATCATACACGAAGAAAGCAAGAAGTTATTAAAAAGATAGGAAAGAAAGGAAGGACCAAAATGGATGTCAGAAGAGGCTCTGAAACTTGCTCTTGAACGTCAAGTAGATAAGAAGAAATGGTGAAGTAAAAAAACAGAAGATTTCAAAGGGCAACTGGAGAAGACAAAGTAAAGTGTTAAAATAAAATGTGCAAAGACCTGGAGTTAGAAAACCAAAAGGGAGGAACTTGCTTGGCATTTTTCAAACTCAAAGACCTGAACAGAAAATTCAAGCCTTGAGTTGCAATACTGAAGGATTATATGGGGAAAATGTTAAACAATGCAAAAAGCATCAAAAGAAGGTGGAAGGAATACACAAAGTCACTATACAAAAAAGAATTCATCGACATTTTTTAGCCATTTCAGGAGGTAGCATGTGATCAAGAACCAATGGTGCTGAAGGAAGAAGTACAAGCTGCCCTGAAGGCATTGGCGAAAAACAAGGATCCAGGAATTGATGGAATACCAGTTGAGATGTTTCAACAAATGGGTGCAACATTGGAAGTGCTCATTCATCTATGCTAAGAAATTCGGAAGACAAGTACCTGGTTAACCAATTGGAAGAGATCCATATTTGTGCCCATTCAAAAGAAAGGTGATCTAACAGAATGCAGAAATTATTGAACAATATCATTAATGTCACACACAAGTAGAATTTTGCTGAAGATCATTCAAAAGCCATTGCAAAAATACATCAGCAGGGAACCGGAAGAAATTCAAGCCCGATTCAGAAGAGGATGTGGAATGAGGGATATCACTGATGATGTCAAGTGGATCTTGGCTGAAAGCAGAGAATACCAGAAGAATATTTACCTGTGTTTTATTGACTATGCAAAGGCATTCAGCTACGTGGATCATAACAAATTATGGATAACATTGCAAAGAATGGGAGTTCCAGAACACTTAATCGTGCTCATGAGGAAACTACCTAGGCTAAGCAGCAGTCATTCTAACAGAACAAGAGAGGAAACTCTTTGGTTTAAAATCAGGAAAGGTGTGCATCAGGGCTGTATCCTTTCACCATACTCATTCAATCTGTATGCTGAGCAAGAATTCCAGAAGCTGGACTACATGATGAATAATGGGGCATCAGGATTGGAAGGAGACTCATTAACAAACTTTGATACGCAGATGACACAACCTGGTTGCTGAAAGTGAAGAGGACTTTAAGCACTTACAGATTAAGATCAAAGACTACAACCTTCAGTACCGATTACACTTAACATAAGGAAAACAAAAAATCCTCCCAACTGAATTAGTTAGCAACATCATGATAAACAGAGAAAAGACTGAAGTAGTCAATGATTTCATTTTACTTGGATCCATAATCAACATCCATGCAAACAACAGTCAAGAAAGAACATATCGTATTGGGCAAACCTGCTGCAAAAGGCCTCTTCAAAGTGTTCAAAAGCAGAGATATCACTTTAAAGACTAAGATACTCCTGACCCAAACCATGCTGTTTTCAATTGCCTCATGTGCATGTGAAAGCTGGTCAGTGAATAAGGAAGGCTGTAGAAGAATTGACGACTTTGAATTATGGTGTTGGCAAAGAATATTAAATAAATATACCATGGACCACCAGAAGAATGAACAAATCTGACTTGACAAAAGTACAGCCACAGTACTTCTTGGAAGAAAGGATGGCGAGACTTTGGACATGTTATCAGGAGGGACCAATCCCTAGAGAAGGATATCATGCTTGGTAAAGTAGACGGTCAGTGAAAAATGGAAGACTTTCAACAAGATGGATTGACACAGTGACTGCAACAATGGGCTCAAGCATAACAATTGTGAGGATGGTGGAGGACTGGGTAGTGTTTCATTCTGTTGGAACCGACTTGATGGCACCTAAGAACAATAACAACAAAATGTTCATTATGATCCATCATACTCTTAAATACTACTCAGTCCATGACTGCCTTTCTAGAAACTCAATGAGTCTTTGTCTCCTGAATCCTTTACCAGAAAAAAAGAAGCCTCTCGCTCAAGGAAACCTATGGAGAATTGGGAATCTTGGCATACAGAGTCATTTTACCAGAAAAGATAACAAAATTGGAAATATCATTTGGGTTCAGAGCTTATTAACTTCTCACACTTGGAGCAAGGATTGGACATGAAAGTATCAGTAGGGGCAGCATCTCTTCCTGGAGATTGTTCTCAGGAGGGACTCAGAAAAGATGAAAAGGTTTGCTTCTCAAAACACAAGTCATATGGGTTGAATGCTTCAGTGCCTTTTTAGTATCAGTATTTGATTTCTCATGAGAGTCTGAATGCCGCCAGAGAACCAGCTTTTAATTAAGAATATAAATAATAACTTCCCTCAAGGGGGCTGTTGAAATAATCACCAGTGTCAGAAATTAACATTTTATTTTTTTATTTTCCTTTTCTCAACTGTCCCTTACATCTTAATTCCTATTTTGTATGCCAAATTACTAATGAAACTTTCCATACTTTCTGGATCTGGTGTTGTTTAAAATTCAACTTTTTCTTCCTGGGATCATCAGCATCCAGTCAAGTTTGGAAACCCTTTCATCTTCTTCTCTAAAATTCCCAGAGTTAGTTCATAATGGAAGACGCACTAAAGGCTTTTTGCTTTTAAATACTGAATCAGATTTTGCCAGTCATAGGAAATAGCTTTTGCTGTTGCTAATGACCTAATGATTTATAATGCATCAAATCTATCCTCAAGTCTACATCCTGATGTGAAAAACTAAACAGTCCCCGTTCAACCAACTCTGACTTATGGCGACTCCTTGTCTGTCAGAGGAGAACTCTGTTCCATAGGGTTTCCGATGGCTGATTTTTCAGACGCAGATCTCCCAAAGTTTCTTCTAAGGCAAATCTGGGTGAACTCAAACCTCCAAACTTTTGGTAGTAGCCAAGTGTGTTAACCATTGGCATCACTCAGAGATTCCACATCCTGATGTAGCCAGATGCAAAATGAGTCAGGGACCTACAGCCAGGAGACCATGGCCAACCTGTGACAGATCTCCATTAGGTAGCCACATGGGTAGCATGTTGTTGGAGGCCTTGCATCCGATTGACTTAATGTTGTTGACAGAGACAATCTCAGTCACCACTCAAAACTTTGTGACTCAGGTTATGATTAAAAAAAAGAGAAAAAAACTCATTGTTGTCAAGTCAATTCCAGCTCATAGAGATCCTACAGGACGGGGTAGAACTGCCCTATAGTGTTTCCAAGGCAGAGCTGGTGATTTTGAACTGCTGACCTTTTGGCTAGCAGCCAAGCTCTTGTACCACCAAGGCTCTAAGTTATGTTAAGATATAGGAATTCCCTCCATTTAGCCTCATTGGCTGAGGGCATCCTTGGAATAGATGCACTCTTGTTGCTGCCAATTAAGCACTAAGATAAGAAAACAAACAATCCTAAGAGGAATGGATGCCATGGAAATATCCTTGGAAGCTCTAGAGTTTGTGAAACCTGAGTCAAAGGGGTAGAAAATGACAAAAGGAAGGCAGAGGAGGAAGTGGAGCCCGATGTTGTCTGCTTTCAGAAAAAATGAGTGCAGCCCCCATGCAGTATTTGGGAATATGTGAAATATCTAGACTGGAAGGAAAGTGAAATGCATTGCCTCTTTCCAGAAATAGTCTGTGAAGAGCTGCAGACATTTTGCAGCAATAAGTACAATGAAATACCCTTAAAAAGTAAGCAGTGTTTTGTTTTTTTAATTGACCAAAGAAATGAAATTTAACCATAAAAGTAAATATGTTTTAGTATGCATTTTTAAGGAAAGAAAATATAAACATATTCAATTCAAAAGGAGATCTTTAATACAGAATTTGATCATACCCAGTTGTGGCAGACACACCCTAATGGGGCCCCTTTAATGAATCATACTCTTGTAGTCATACCCTTCTCTCGTATGTGGATGGAATCTGAAGTGGCTTCTAGCGAATAGAATATGCCAAAAGGGATGTAAAAGCCACTCCTGTGATTGTGTTATGTTATATAACTGTCCATCTTAGAAGACTGGAGCAAGAGGTTCTTCTGTGAGCCCTGAAGAAGAAAACCTCAATACTGGGAATGGCTTATGGTGGGGCCACATGGCAGGGAGCACAGGTGGCCTCTTGGAGCTAAGAGTGGCCCCCAGCAAATATTCAGCAAGTAAACTGGGCCTTCAGTCGTACAGCCTCAGAAATGAATTCTGCCAGCAACTTGAGTGAGTTTGGAAGTAGATCTTCCCCAGGTCAGTGTCAAGATGAAGGTGCAGCCTGGCTTCCACTTTGATTGCAGCCTTTGAGACCCTGAGCAGAGGACCCAGCTAAGCTTAGCCTAGGCTCTGGCCCCATGGGAACTGTGGGATAATAAATGTGCATTGTTTTAAGCTGCTAAATTGTGTAGTAATTTGCTACACAGACATAGAAAACTAATATACCAAACATGAAAAAGAAATTGCCAGCCATGTATATCCCAGACCCAGGGTGACTCAGAAAAAGTGTATACTTGCCTTTGTAATAGAGCTGTGTTTTTGTCTCCTTAAAAATGGGTTGTTGTTCTGATCTCAGAATTAAAAATTTTTCGAAAACTCTTATCATTCACCCAATTACCAACTTAAACAAAAACTTGCTGTACCATTTCTGCCTATTTCGTTAAGTTTCTGTTGATTTCATTATTTTTCAAAGCACTAGCTCTTGGCAGGTTGGAAAAGCAGAGACTCCCATTCTTCTATTTCTAGATATCTCTCTTCTTGACTATGCTTCTGCTTTTCTTTCTCCACCTTCTCACTCTCCTCTCTCTTGAATCTGTCTTTCTGACTCCCTCTCTCTTTCTGTCTCCTTCTCTCTCAGTGGCATCACTAGGGTTGATGTCACCCTGTACAGTAACTGACGGTGTCATCCTCCTGCGTGGACCTTCTCCACACCAGGCCATTCAGAATCCTTAGTAATGTTCGTTTTAAGAGTGTGACTCATAAAATGTAATTGAAGTATATTACTTCTTTTCCTTTAATTACTACTTCATTCTCAAAAAAGTTATTGATATAGGTTCACAAATACAAATTATCACAATATTATAGCTAAAACACCAGGGTATTTGACAAAATCAGCAGCTGTGAAGACACTGGCAGCACCAAAAACAACAGTGCCTGCTTGTAGCCTGTGCAGACGAAACCATGTGTTTTGAAGTGTCATTGTTATTGGATAATAATGACAACTCTGACAGGAGCACATGGTTGTTGCTGTTAGGTGCCATCAAGTCTGTTCCAACTCATAGCGACCCTATGCCCCACAGAACGAAACATTGCCTGATCCTACGCCATGCCCACAACCACTGTTATGCTTGAGCCCATTGTAGCAGCCACTGTGTCAGGCCATCTCTTCGAGGGTCTTCCTCTTTTCTGCTGACCCTGTACTTTACCAAGCATGACGTCCTTCTCCAGGGACTGATCCCTCCTGATGCATGTCCAAAGTATTCAAATGGAGTCTCGCCATCCTTGCTTCTAAGAAGCATTCTGTCTGTACTTCGTCCAAGACAGATCTGTTTGTTTTTTTGGCAGCTCATGGTATATTCAACATTCTTTGCGAATACCACAATTCAAAGGCATCAGTTCTTCTTCGGTCTTTCTTATTCATTGTCCAGCTTTCACATGCGTATGATGCGACTGAAAATACCATGGCTTGGGTCAGGTGCACCTTAGTCTTCAGGGTGACATTTTTGTTTTTCAACACTTTGAAAAGGTTCTATGCAGTCGATTTGCCCAATGCAATGCATCTTTTGATTTCTTGACTGTTGCTTCCATAGGTGTTAATTGTGAATCCAAATAAAATAAAATCCTTGAAATTTCAATCTTTTCTTCGTTTATCATGATGTTGCATATTGGTCCAGTTTGGAATTTTCATTTTATGTTGAGGTGTAATCTATAATGATGGCTGTGGTCTTTGATCTTCATCGGTAAGTGCTTCAAGTCCTCTTCACTTTCAGCAAGCAAGGTTTTGTCATCTACATAATACAGGTTGTTAATGAGTCTTCCTCCAATCCTAATACCCCATTCTTCTTCATATAGTCCAGCTACTCAGATTATATGCTCAGCGTACAGACTGAATAGGCATGGTGAAAGTATACAACCCAAACACACATCTTTCCTGACTTTAAACCGCACCATATCCCCTTGTTCTGTCTGAATGACTGTCTCTTGATCTATGCACAGGTTCCTCATGAGCCCAATTAAGTGTTGAGTGAGCACTTCCAGCACAGAATTATTTTGTTGAAACATCTCAATTGGTATTCTGTCAATTCCTGAGGCTTCTTTTTGCCAATGCTTTCAGTGCAGTTTGGACTTCTTCCTTCAGCACCATTAGTTCCTGATCATATGCTACCTCTTGAAATGGTTGTTCTTTGTGGTATAATAACTCCGTGTATTTCTTCCATCTTCTTTTGATGGTTCCTGCATTGTTTAATATTTTTCCCATAGAATCCTTCACTATTGCAACTCGAGGCTTGACTTTTTTCTTCAGTTCTTTAAGCTTGAGAAACGCTGAGTGTGTCCTTCCCTTTTGGTTTTCTATCTCCAGCTCTTTGCACATGCTATTATAATACTTTGTCTTCTCCAGCCGCCCTTTAAAATCTTCTGTTCAACTACCGATCCTTCCTGTTTCCAACTTTTGCTTTCTAATCACCAGGAATTATCAGTGCATCCTAATTGCATGTTTGATCAATTTCAGACTTCAGAAGCTGGTAAAAGTCTTCAATTTCTTCATCTTTGGCCTTAGTGGTTGGTGCGTAAATTTGAAAAATAGTCATATTAGCTGGTCTTCCTTGTAGGCTTATGGATATTATCCTATCACTGACAGCGTTATACTTCAGGATAGATCTTGAAATGTTCTTTAGTCCCTCTGTCTAATGACAGGAGCACATTAGAAGATTCAAAAAGTAAATTAGTGTAGAGTTTCAGCCTTGCAAGTATATTGATACATGTAAGCTGGACTTGCAAAAAATGTTTTTGTTGTTAAAACTAACTACAGGGATATCTTTATAAAAAATAACTGCTGAAACACTGCACAAAAATTTTATAGGCAGTCCTTTTGGTGTCACCTCCTCTGACAGTGTCACCCATGCTATCCACAGCCCCCCCACGTCTCTAGTGGCACCCCTTCTCTCTGTTCCTGTCTCCCTCTCTATCTCTCTTTTTCCTTCTTTCTCTCATCACCTAGGTCTCCAACTAGGAAGAACTTTCCAGGGAAATAACAGGTATGGCCATTTGTGGTTAAATAGTTTATAACTAATGGCTTGCCAACTCTTTAAAGTGGTACAGAACATAGAATAACAATTATGTCAAGCAAGAATGTAACAGAAAAAGTGATTATATCAGCCTGTGTTGAAAAAAATAAAAATTTTCTATTAAATTTAGAAAAAATAATAACTCTGCATTGATAAGAGTAATTCAAGATGTAGTTAATAGTTGAGATAAACTATCCCTGGGACAGATATAGAGCCAATCTTTTTCCTGAAGCAATTTTATATATTTGTTCCTTTGCAAGTAAAATAACACTCAGCCTTATGTGTATGTTTCTGAACAGTGGATTTTTTTTTTACCATTGTGTGATTATTTATTTATTTTACGTTTAATTGCATAGAGATTTGCCTGGCAAATTTAGATTTAGAAGAATGCAGAATGGGATAAGTTCATTCCCATTGTTGGACTCCAGTCAGAGCCAAATGCTCAGCACTCCCGTGTACAGTTGGAGAATGACAGGTTGCCTGTCAGGGATTGTGAGCAAGGTGATAAGATTGAGATAATTAATCTGGATAAGACAAACTGGGTTTATAGCCTTGAATTTAACGATTTATGACCCAGTGACGACTTAGGACAGGATGAGAGGAAGAAAAACACAACCTCACAGTCTCAAAGAAAGAACAGAGGTAAATTGCTATTAAAGAAAAAAAAAAAAAGAGAGAAATCATTACCCGTCGAGTCGATTCTGACTCAGAGTGATGCTATGAGACAGAATAGAACCGTCCCATAGGATTTTCAAGTTTGTACATCTTTACAGAAGCAGATTGCCATATCTCCCATAGGATTTTCAAGTTTGTACCTCTTTACAGAAGCAGATCTCCACATCTTTCTCCCATGGAGCAGTTAGTGGGTTCCAACCATTTACCTTTTGGTTAGCAGCTGAGTGCTTAACCACTGTGCCAAAAGGGCTCCTTTAAAATATAAACATAGTAATATTTATGAGAGGAACTCTAGTGGTGCAATGGTAAAGCACTTGCTTACTAACTGAAAGGTTGGTGGTAAGAACCCACCCAGCGGCTTCAGAGGAGAAAGATCTGGCCATCTGCTCCTGTACAGATTACAACCTCAGAAACCCTATGGAGCAATTCTATCCTGTCATGTGGGGTCACTATGAGTTGGAATCAACTCAAAGGCAAAACTAACGGCAACAACAATATTTATGAGGAGGAGAAGACACGAGATGTTGACATAATAAATGTTTGAAGATACAGGTCTTTAATTGGTAAGGTATGTTTTCCTAAACAAAATATGTAGGCACCTTAATCCATCCATATAGACACAAAATTATGTAGAAAAACCACAGTCACTATCCAGAAAAGTCAAGGTATCTTATCTCTGGAACTTCCTCTGAGACATGAGCAATACATTTTCATGAAAAAATATGATTACTTAAAATTATTGACCAGTAATGGCCTTGAATAGTTGCCAAGTGATATCTACAGGCAATAACCCTCCATATGTAATTTGTCATCTCAGTTAAAATCAAATGATTTTAGTCAAAAGACTATTCTTAATAGTGAACTCAGTAAGCCCTCTCCTTAAATAAGTCATAATAGCTTAGTAGATTAGGTCTTTAAAACATAGAATATATTTGACGCTCTTTTACAAACAATCAGAGAACACAGCTGGCAATTTTTTCAAGTTAACACTCAGGTGAATTTGAAAGGTTAACTGCCAGCAATTCAGAGGCTGCTTGTCTTGCTGTATATTAACTAGTTTTCTCTCTTAATGTTAAAGTCCTTTCCTGCTTTTGGTTTTTAATTTAGCCTGTAATATCTTCTTAGGCCCAGAAGAAATGGATTTAATTACTTGCTTATATTGTGAATTGAAAATTATTATTCTTAATTCCAAGGAGCCCTGCTGGTTAAAGAGAGACCTCTAACTGAAAAGTTTGGTGGTTGGAAACCACCAGCAGCTCCGCAGGAGAAAAATATGGCAGCCTGCTTCCATAGAGATTTACAGCCCCAGAAACCCCATGGGGTTGCTGAGTCAGAATCGACTTGACAGTAGCGGGTTTCGTTTGAATTCTTAATCCTGGAATATGGATACATACGATTTTGTTTCTCATACCTGCAGCAATGTAATACTGAGAAAATGCTAACATCAAGTGTGTATTTTGGATTACATGAAGTTTGTTTCAGAAAGATGAAATACACAGCTTTAAATCCAAATAAAGATAAAAACAACTATTGAAAGTGATAGGTATAAATAAAAATCAAAATCCGTATTAATATCTAATATATTCAAGAAGTTTTGAGGAGTATCATTCACTTTGTATTTACTTTTGTTCTAGGACCAGAGGTTAAAATAGTCTGAACTTTAGTTGAAGCATATTTGAAACAAAAATATAATTTAAGAATAACTAGGGAAACCTGGTGGCGTAGTGGTTAAGGGCTAGGGCTGCTAAGCAAAATGTCCATAGTTCGAATCCACCAGGCACTCCTTGGAAACTATATGGGGCAGTTCTACTCTGTCCTATAGAGTCACCGTGAGTTAGAATCCGCTTGATGGCAATGGGTTTGGTTTTCTTTTTTTTTGGTCTGAATGGCAGATTACCAGGAAAAGCAAACCAGCCTTTTTTTTTTTTTAAAGTGCTGGTATAAAATGTTATTTTGGTGATGGTGAAAAGGTGAAAAAGCCGCCATTGACGTTGGGGTGTGGTATGAAGGCCTCAGCCATGCTTCCTTTGTTCTTGTTTCCTCAGTGCTTTCTAAGTGTCTAATACATTTTAATAAGTTATGCATGCTTTATTTTCATGTTAAAATAATACTGGTTTTTCATGAACTATGTGAATATAGAGTTAAAAAATGTTATGAACTAAGTTTTAGCCTTAAAGTATGTTATATTAAAAATGTTTTCCAAAAAACTTTGAATCTTTATGACCATTTTCAGGCAGTATAATTTTTAGCTGTTTATTTTTTGTCTGTCTGATGGGGTCACATTCAATTATTTGTAGTAGAAAGTTAGAAAACTTTACAGAACTTTTTGATAAGATTTAGAAGATTTATAGAACAACTAAGTAGCCAGAAAGCTATTATTTATAACCTAATATTTAACCCCAGTATTGGATATTGCTAAAGTGTATGATTTGGTTATAGGTACTTTTTTATGATTTTAATTTTATAACTATTTTTAGAATTAATCATTTTTTTCCCCTTCATATTAGAAACCACAAAGGGAACTGTGGAAGTTTTTCAGCCTATCCTCTTTTCTCCCAGTTCTTCTAAGTCACAGAATCAAATATTGCAATTTCATAAATTGTAAAACTAAAATTGTATTTTTTTCCATTTGAAGATACATATATATTTTTTATCTTGTTTGGCACTTGGGGTATTTTTTAAAAACTTTTTTGCATTAATTGAAGTATAATTTATATATAATAATTTATATGAATCCATTTTAAATGTACTGTCAAAAGAATTTTGATCAATGTGTATATTCTTGTAACCACCACTCCAATGAAGACATAGAACATTTCTGTTCTACAAGCATTTTTCATGCTAGTATTTACATTTTGGTCTATTATTTATTTATTTTCAAAATTTTATTTTGTTGTTGTTGAAAATATACACAGTAAAATATACACCAATTCAACAGTTTCTACCTGGGCAATTCAGTGACATTGATTATATTCTTCAAGTTGTGTGAAAATTCTCACCCTCCTTTTCTGTGTTGTTCCTCCCCCATTAACATAAACTCACTGCTCCCTAAGTTTCCTATCTAAGCTTTATAGTTGCTGTTGTAAATTTCATCCCATTTAGGTAGATTTTCAAAGAGCATGATGTTCAAAGCAGAATTTCTTTAATAATTAAGTTACACTAATGTTTGGTTTCAAGAAGACTTCAGGGAATAATTTTGGTTTAAGGCTTAAAGATTATCTGAGGGAAATAGTCTCAGAGGTTCATCCAATCTTCATGGCCCCAGAAAGTCCGAAGTCTGTGAGAATTTGAAATTCTGTTCTGCATTTCCCCCCTTTCGATCAGGATTCCTTTATAGAATCTTTGATCAAAATGTTCAGTAGTGGCAGCTGGGTACCAACCATCTAGTTCTTCTGGTCTCATGGCTAAGAAGAGAGTTGTTTACAGAGGCACTTAGCCACACATTCCACATCCTACTCCTTGTCCTGACTCTCCTTCTTTTAACAATGGATTATCTAATATAATAACAAAAGCACAAATAGCAAAAGACGAAATAAATAAATGGGACCTCATAAAAATTAAAAACCTTTGTTAATCAAAAGGCTTTACCAAAAAAAAGTGGAAAGACAAGCTGACAACTGGGAAAGTATCTTCAAAAACTATATATCCAATAAGAATCCAATAACAAAAATATGTATAAAACTTTGATGACTTAACAACAAAAAGACAACTCAATCATAAAATGTCCAAAGGACTTGAATAGACATTTTACCAAAGAGGACATTCAAAAAGCCATCAAACACATGAAAAGATGGTCAACATCATTAGTCAACAGAGAGATGCAAATCAAAACCACAATGAGATACCACTCCACTCCCACTAGGATAGCTAAGACAAAAACAAAACAAATAAACAGACAGAAAGTAATAAACATTAGCAAGGATGTGGGGAAATTTCTGGTGGGAATACAAAATGGTACAACTGCTGTGGAAAACTGTGATGGTTTTCCAGCAATTTCACTCCTAGGTATATAGAGACTTGTACACCAATATTCATTGCAGCATTATGATTTATAACTATTTTGTAAAATATGTACTAGTAGTAGGACATGTTTGAAAAAAATTGTTGCTGTTGTTAGCTGCTGTCGAGTCTTCTGCAACTTATGGTGACCCTATGTGTGTTGTTGTTGGGTGCCGTGGAGTTGATTTCCAACTCATAGCAACCCCTTATGACATAGTAGAACTATTCATTAGAGTTTTCTTGGCTGTAATCCTTGTAGGAGCAGTTTGTCAGGTCTTTCTTCTGTGGAGTAGCTGGGTGAGTTCTAATCTCCAATCTTTTGATTAGTAGCTGAGTGCTTAACTACTACACCGCCGGGGCTCCCTTGGTCCTTGACTCCATGTACAACAAAATAAAATATTGCCCAGTCCTACAGCATCTTCATGATCATTGTTATGCTTGTGTCTATTGTTGCAGCCATTGTGTTGTGCCTTCCAGCGCAGGGGGCTCATCTTCCAGCAATATACAGGACAATATTCTTTTGTGACCCATAGGGTTTTCTTTGGTTAATTCTTTGAAGTAGATCGCTAGGCCTTTCTCCTAGCCTGTCTTGGTCTGGAAGCTCCACTGAAACCTATTCACCATGGGTGACCCTGCTGGTATTTGAAATACTGGAGGTATACTTTCCAGCATCATAGAAACGTGCAAGCCACCACAGTATGAAAAACTGACAGACGGATGGTGGAAAATAAAAGAGAACATATTAAACAAATAGAAACAAAACACAAGTTGTTTACATGCACATTCAAAACAAATTACTTATCAGGTAAGTACAGCCATGTCAACAAGAAAGAACAATCATTAGAACAGGACATTGTGATGGGTAAAATAGAGGACCAGTGAAAATGAGGAAAATCTTCAATGAGATGAATTGGCATAATAGCCACAACAATGGACTCAAACGTACTAACGATCATGAAGATGGTACAGGACTGGGCGATGTTTTGTTTTCTTATATATATATAGGGTCACCATGAGTCAGAGTCAACACAAGGTCATCTAACAAAAGCCACACTATAGGAGAAGGGAACAGGAAAAATATTGTATTGATTCTTTAATGCTTTCCCCTGGAAGGGGCAAGTTACAATTTCATTCAAATTCCATTAGCGAGTCACAAGACCTTAACTAACTTCAACCAAAAAAATCAAACCTACTGCTGTGGAGTAGATTCCAACTCACGGCAACCCTACAGGACAGAGTAGAACTGCTCACAGGCTTTTCCAGGCTGTAATCTTTATGAAAGCAGACTGCCAGATCTTTCTCCTGCAGAGTGGCTGGTGGGTTTAAACTGCCAACCTCTTGGTTAGCAGCTGAGTGCTTTAACCACTGTGCCACCAGGGCTCCTTCTACCTAACTTCAAAGTTGAAGGGAAATATAATCCCCCTGAATGCCAAAAGGAAAGGAGAACCAGAAAGTTCTCTGAGCATGGTTAACATCTACCACAGGTGCTCCAAAGAAAAGCTAAATATTTATTCTAATGAAGATCTTAATTGATATAAATAAGCATGTCAAAAATTTATAACCCTTGCTGTCTTGCTATATGACTATAAAAGACACACCAAGGAACGTTGAAATGTTTAAGCCATAAATACGACTAAGTGATTAAAACTTCCTTTATTTATGAACTCCAAGAAACTCGAGATTATTTATTTTGCTGGGAAATTTCTTTTTATTTGAATTGTTCATTCTGATTATTAATATTAGGAAGAAGAATAAGCCATGAAAATAGCAAATGTGGATGCGGTATTTTGCAAAACAACAGCATTATTGATGTTTGGTTATTATTCCATTTCGTATTTTGGTCATTCAGAACAAAACTGGTCATTTTGTCTTATTCGCTTTTCTTTCATTTGTGTCAAATGAAGCAAAGTATCACATGATTTGTAATAATTTAAAATCCAAACATAGACAAATGAGAAACCAATTTTCACTTAAATAATATAAAATTTAGTGATCATCAGATAAATTATCTACTGATATACGATATATAAAATTTGAGCCATCCAAAATGTTAGAAAAATACAGCTATAATCTTTGTCAAAAAAAAAAAAAAAGCCCTTAGACATATGGTATCATTTATAAATAAAGCCAGTTACATTTGACTTTCTTAAATAAGATAAATTAGAACTATACAAAGAACCTTGAAAACTTATGCTCTTGCTTAAATGCTGGAAGAAAAGGGTATTTGGTCAGAATAAGTAACACATTTTGGGAAAAAGAATTTGTACATTTTACTTTTTTGTGAAGTGGAATAAAATGTTTTGTTTTTTCCTATTAAATAAGATATAGCCTCCTTGTAAAGAGAAAAATCCTTTCACTGTTACATTTTTATGTGATTTAAATAATTAATTCTAATAAAACAGGTAAATTCTAGTCCAAAATCTTTTTTGACAGCATATATATAGAGGTACCTACATTATTTGTATGAGAATAACTATTTCAAAAAAATAAGTATTTAAAAATTCAGAAGTTGTTTCTACCAATAAACTACCACAATGCATTGGTAGTCGGTTCACTGACTTCCTTATGTTTTGGAATTTCAATATATTCTCGCAAGGAAGTAAACATTTTCACTAAGAAAAGGTACACATATGTTTCCTACTACTTTGCACTTTTTAAGTCCAGGGTCCAACTATACTTCAAGTCCCCTTGATGGTGACTGCTAAGCATTAGAGTTACAAAGATGAATAAATCACACAGGTCCTGGCACCTGTGTGATGTGACAGGGGATACAGAAAGTTCTTGGCCATTTTACTCTGCATTTCTGAATCACCATTTTCTCATTTATAAGAGGTGATATACAATCATGCCTTCATACATTAACTAGTTTTGAGAAAAACTACCTTAATAGGTGAAAGGTGAATTTATAATCCGTAAAGAAGCTGTTGTACTGGTTTACATCCTTTCAGACCTGATTTTAACAAGGTGACTCATTAATGCAGACACATATATTAATTTTGGAAACCCTGGTGGAGTACTGGTTAAGAGCTACAGCTGCTAACCAAGAGGTCAGCAGTTCGAATCCATCAGGCACTCCATGGAAACTCTATGGGACAGTTAGTTCTACTCTGTCCTATAGGGTTGCTATGAGTTGTAATCTACTTGACGGCAGTGGGTTTGATTTTTTTGGTTTTATACTAATTTAGATGAATTTGCGGATAATCGTATGAAATACTCCTTGAAATATATAACAATGACTTTCATAACAGTAACTCCTACTCATGTAGAAGATCGACTACTAATGAAGACTAATCAAGCCTGACATACAATCTTTTATGTTCACATATGTTTATGTGAAAACCTATTTTTAAATATACAATTAACTTGGGTTAGTGGTTAAGTCATTTAAGACAATGAAAGGATGGAATGAGTAGATTACAAATAAAAAGATTGCAGCTAGACTGGATTTGTGCACTATGTACAGTTATCTGAACATAGTTGAGTAAGACAGCTGAATACAGTGTTTAGATAGAGTAGTTTTTAAAAGTGAGTGTAATTAATTCACCCCCTAAGTTCATCCTGAATCCAAGGTTATTCCAGTTGCCTAAAACAAAACAGACAAACAAAAAACACTGTTGCTGTTCAGTTAATCTGACTTATGGTGACCAGAAAACCCTATGGAGCAGTTTTACTCTGTAACACATAGGGTATCCATGAACTAGTTGAACAGTTCACCTTGAGTGAACCGTTACCCTCCCAGATCCTAAACATCATTGGCAATATGGAAATAATGCTAATAATATTTACTACATAGTCGGGTTCTAAGAATGAAATGACATCAACTATACAATGTTGCCCACTCATGGAGAGATTTCAGTACATTAGAGCTGTCATTATTAATAATAATAATGATGATATGGAGAGATGATCACATCCCATGGAGATGAAGATGGGTTTGCAAAACCTCAACCAACCAATTGAATCAGCAAAGGTAGAAATCACCCAGTGAATTTTGACAAGGTATCTCATTTCTTAACCCTATGACTTATTATATGTCCCAAAGAGTCTTGCAAAACAGGATTTTCTCATATTGATTCAATAAGAACCAGTATTCCAAGATCAAATTTGCCGATAGCTATGCTACATCACCTCAACTGATGAAGAAGATATGGAATTTCAGTAATACATAATCAAACTTCCGGAGCCAGGCTAAAACATACTAAGAGAATCTTCGGGGCATTTTATTGTCAGCAGCAACAAAATCAAATATGTGTGTGTGTATCTCCTTCTAGAGTATTGCTTCATAACACTTAATGACGCATTGTCTCTAAACTTTCTCTATAACGTATCTTACTCAAATATTTGGATTTCTTTAATGGATTCTTAAACTTGCTTTATACCCTAACATTTTCATATCTGTGAGCTAAGAGTAAACTTCACAAGGGTTATTTTAGTCCAACACTTACACGAATCAACATAAATTATGAAAATAAAGAGCTTTTGCTACAAATTATATGAATTCCATTTTGAAATTGATAAAATCCATTTTTTCATGTTTTCATTTAATGATGGCTCAGTTAATTTCCACAAAGAATGACAATGCAGCTTAAAAATTGACATAAAACCTCAAAGGATAAAATGATTAGTTAAAGAAATAAGGTCAAAAAAAACTATAAATAATGAAATAATTAATCATCTGTAACATTAACTCAGCTAATTTAAAGGATATGATCTTAGGCAAAAACAGAGGAAGACATATTTAACTCCACACTTTCTGGTGACCAGATTAAAAAAAGAAACAGGGCCCTTTTCAAGGGTCTTTGGGTCCAAAAGGTAAAAAGAGAACAGATAACTGAATTTTTGATCAGGACAGGCATGAAGAAAGGTGATATGCTTGAGTTTCCTTTAGTAACCACACTTTTCTCTTTAGCTATTATTATTTTAATTTTGGCCATTTGTCAAATTTATTAAAAAAATCAATTGCTTAAGATTTGTAATGGTTCTGGGAGTAGCTTATACAATAATAAGAGTTATAGTTTTTCAAAATAAATTTTTGGATTTAAAAATGTTAAGTATAAACTGATAAGGCACTAATTAGGATCAAAGAAATAAAAAGTTTTAGTTGTTTCCATAATTTAGCAAATGATCTACAACAGACTTTTATGCCTTACCTATAAAACCCCGTTGCCTTTGAGTTGATTTTGGCTCATAGCAAACCTAAAAGTCAGAGAAGAACTGCCCACAGGGTTTCGAAGAAGTGGCTAGTGGATTTGAACTGCTGACTTTCGGTTAGTAGCCTAGTTCTTAACCACTGAGCCACCAGGGCTCTCTATGCCTTACTTATACATACGACAAGTGTTACTAACAAAATTACACCATGTAATTCTAAATGGTGTATATTAAACAAAATTTTTATTCAATTTCTTGAAAATGTTTAAATACTTTTTCCTAAAATACTCTTTTTTTTTTAAATAGATGAATATAGAAGAACATGTAACAGTTTTACTAGAGACTGTATATGAGTTTAACTCTTAGTTCTACAGTCCTGTTGATTGCTCAGTTAGTAATAACATTCCTGGTATATAGTCTTCTATAATTTACAAAATGCATTCTTTTATATTCTACGGCTGCTAACCAAGAGGTCGGCAGTTCAAATCCACCAGGTGCTCCTTGGAAACTATATGGGGCAGTTCTGCTCTGTTCTATAGGGTCACTATGAGTTGGAATTGACTCCACTGCAGTGGGTTTGGTGTTTTTAACCATTTCAGTTACCCTTTTTTTTTTTTTTTAAGAACGCCATTGCATATATGTTAATCTTTCCAATTATATTGTAGACTTCCTAAGGGCAAGAATCATATCTTATAAATCTTTGGTATGGATGTATTCTTAGGCACCCACCTGACTCTCATGCTATTTTATTTTGTGATCCACTTCACAGGAAAATAATTAATGAAGATTCTTGGAATGTAGAATATGTTCCAAGATATCCAATGGCCATCTTCTGTGTTTGCTTACAGATAATGCTATCGAAAATGCAAGCTGATTGTGCTGACATAAAGGAAGGGTTGTTTCCTCTCTAAAGATGCTCTTTCTGCCTCCTGCCCTCCAGACTTCTCAAACATGATGGCAACAGACCATTCCCAGTGAAAGACAGAACTCGTCTTTGACAACAATCATGGAATGTTGATTGAATCATGACTGGGTCGTCTCTATTCAACTTTACGTTGAATTGCCCTGAAGATAATCTGGAGCCAAAGAAACAAATCGTTCCTGTCTGAAGCTTTGAATAGCTGGAGACACAGGTAGCAACCAACAACTTTATTATGGATTTTTAAAAAATTGGCATTAATCTTTTCTCTTTCCTGTATATATTCTCTTCTAATGCCACAAGTCACAGTAAATTGCTCATTAAACTTCAAGCAGTGCTATGTAATGCTTGCTACCATTTATAGGCAATGCTCTCTAAAGTACAATTAGAGGAAGTATTATGACACAGAACAATGGAGACAGTTATTTCTGAAGTTTATTAATGTTAATTAGCATATGGCATCTAAGACAGCTGCTGATACTTCATTGCTAAATACTGAGGGACTAATTAGTATTTGATGTTAATTAGCTTCTTCTGCATGTGCATTGTTCTTAGATGCATATGCATCGTCACCATCAGGCTATGAAAAATCTGGCCCTGCACTCTGCAAGAACATGATGTGGCAGTTTGGAGTTCTGTTTGAGTATATGGAATTTTTCCTAGTATGTACACCCTTAATAGACACCTTAGGAGTGAGGATGGCAAGACTTAGTCTCATGTACTTTGGACATGTTATCAAGAGGGACCAGTCTCTGGAGAAGAACATCATGCTTGGTATAGTAGAGGGTCAGTGAAAGAGAGAAAGACCCTCAACATGATGGACTGATAGAGTGGCTGTAACAATGAACTCAAGCATAGCAACAATTGTGAGGATGGCTCAGGACTGGGTAGTGTTTCGTTCTGTTGTACACAGGGTCATCATAAGTCAGAGCTGACTTAATGGTGCCTCACAACAACAATAATAGACTCCACCAAACCTTTAATAATTAGCTAGTTATTCTACTCTTCATTTAAAACATATTGATAAATCAGACTTCTAAGTGCTAACACGAAGACGATCCTTCAATTTATCTTTATTTTTTTAAGTCCTCTGACACAGAAATAATTTCAAATGTTAAATATCACTGGTATAAAAAATTATTTTGGGTTTAATTTATTTAATAATCAAGCTGATTTAGAGTTTTTTTTTTCCCTTGTCAATTTTAACTTGATCTTTTAATAATAATTAAGGTTAATTATTAAATAAATATGTCAATTATGCACATTACCCCATAAACTAATTCCAAAATTTTTTTTGGTTTCTCTCCTTCCACTAACTGTATAGAAATAAATCTCTTTCTTTTAAAATCTGAGATAAGAATTTATCTATGAAATTTCATCTCTTGAGGATAGCAAATAAATTTTAGGTTAAGCCAGTGATCTGGAAAGCGTTTTCAAGACAGACTTAAAAACTTGTTGATGTGGCTCTTTGTCTATTTTTATGGGTCTGGTAGGTGAGGAATGTTTGCATTCTGTCATCAAATTTCTGTGACAATCAGCTTGACTTGAACACATGCTGAATAATTTCTTTCAGGAAGAAATTTGGTTGCAATTAATAGATGAATAACTTGGTTTATAGTATGAAGTTCAATGAAGGATGGCCACAAAGATATATTACGGTTTAAAATTCTAAAGCTAATATCTTTAATTACACATGTTGATTTTGTTTAGTCTTTTTGATGAGGCTTGAAGTGCGCATCTCAAATAATTATTAAAAAGTATTTAGAGTTAAAGGAAATAGACAAAGATTTAAAACCTACATCTCAGGCATTTCGTGCAGGTAAAAAATGACAAGCCCTCCAAAAATAAAAAATAATTATCCAACCTTTTTTGTCCGATTATTTTACAACTTTTACATATTATAGTGCTTGTGGAATTAACATGAAAATATTATGGTCTGCGGTATAAAAATCAAGAGTTGAAGCAATGCTATCCACAGTGGGAATTGTAGAATTGCTTGTCGAAGTAACAAACTGCAATACATTCAACATCTAATTGGCCAGAAAAAAAGCAAAAGTGGGACAAAGAAAGGAAGAACAAGGAGTAAGAAGCAAACATCATTTAAATACATTTAACATTTTTAAAATAACCATTATAGCCTTCTATGTTTGTGAAAACTGAAAAATTTGAATTACAAAACAAATCTTTTTAAAATGAATTCCCAAGTTGACTTCAAGAAAACTCTAGATTGACTTGTGGGGAACCAAGATGGCTGACTAGGCAGAATCTCCCGCTGACACCTCTTGCAACAAACACTCTGAAAAACAAGTGAATTGATACATACATGGCAATCTATGAACCCTGACCAACAAACTCAGAACTAGGGAATTGACCTGAGTGACAGGGACGTGAGAATCCACAGGCTGAAGAAGTGAGCAGTTCCGGAGACTGGTGAGCCGCACCCCAGCTCTGAGCCCTCAGGGGAGTGAGAGTCTGCGGGCTGAATCACTGAGCAGTCCTGGAGACTGGTGTGCAGTGACCCAGCCCTGAGCCCTCAGGGAAGCAAGAATCCACGCACTGGGGCACCGACCAGTTCCGGAGCCCAGTGCACCACACCCCAGCCCTGAGCCCTCAAGGGAGTGAGAAACCATGCACTGAAGAAGCAACCAGTTCCAGAGCCCTGCAAGCCGCACTTCAGACCTGAACCCTTGTGAGCCTTGAGGCCAGAGCTGTAGAGTTGGTCGTGGCTTCCTGAGACAAGGCAAGCAGGGACGCAATGCTAACCGCCTGGGGCAATCTCCGTGGGGACCCAGCCAGTGCACACAGGTTATGTGCCCCTCTGGAATCTCAGATAAAACAGTCCTCACCAAACAAGATAAGTGAGTTTATCTATTTTACCCTCTCCTATCTACTATCTACTATTTACTCTGCCCTCTCTGCCCTAGCTGGCTTCATTAACAATGGAATTCCCTGAATCAGAGACTAAAGTGCTTTGCGTTTTTTTTTTTTTTTCCCCCAAACTCATTTTACTGGCCTGTAAAAGCAGCAATTAACAATCAGGTGGAAAATCCTTTCCTGATTTCTCTAAACTGGAATAGCAGTACAGAATCAGCACTATCCAGGCATAAGAGATCCACAGTCTTTGGCTTTCACCCCTACATGGAACCAGGTGACTATTTTAACGCAAAGGCAATTCTTTTAGAGCTCTGACTGTAATTGTTGTAGCTGAGCAGTGGGAAGGCAAGTTTTGGAGGTCTAATACTGCTCTACCTATTAAACAGAGACCTCACTGATCCACAGCAGAGAACTGAGGGCTGAGGCTCCATCCACACCACCTAACCACCTGCTAAAGGGGTCAGAGGATAGCGACACCTACCAATTTTTAGAGGTACAAGCATTGGTGCCAAGGTCCAGCTGCAGAGCCCACCCACCAGAGCACTCTAGAGAACATAGATGCTCTTTCCTCACTGGCACTTGGGGGAAGGCTGTCAGCACCCTGCCCTCCTCAGAGTGTGACCCCCTGCTGCTACTAGAAACTGGTGCATACAATCATCACCCCTACTCCTGTAAGATAGTAGGGGAGAGCCTACACCACACACTAGGTGACCCACTATCAGGACACCTGAGCTGATTCTATTCAAGAATAGTGAATGGACTCATAGGCTCATATACCAGGTAACAGCTCAAACCAACTGGTAACAGGATATAAGCAATTCAAAGGCTCCAGCAATTAAGTTAGCGCACTCTAGCAGCCCATCTGGGTGTATTGAAACAAAACAAAACAAGAAGATAAGACTCAGTAAGCAAATATAAAATAAATCATTACAATAACTTATAGATGGCTCGGAGTGAGCAGTCAATTTCAAATCACATAAAGAAGCAGACCATAATTGCTTCTGCAAATCCCCAATTCAAAGAATCAAAATCTTTCCAAAATGAAGATACATTCCTGGAATTGCCAGATGTAGAATATAAAAAACTAATATACAAAATGCTTGAAGACATCAGGGATGAGCTCAGAAATGAAATAAGGCAATCTACAGAAAAAGCCAAGGAACATACTGATAGCAGTTGAAGAAATCAAAAAGATTATTCAAGAACATAGTGAAAAAATTAATAAAGTGCAAGAATCCGTAGAGAGACAGCATTCAGAAATCCAAAAGATTAACAATGAAATTACAGAATTAGACAATTCAATAGGAAGTCAGAGGAGAAGAACCAAGGAACTGGAATTCAGAGTGGGGGAGTTGGAAGATAAGGCAATTGACACCAATATAGTTGAAGAAAATTCAGATAAAAGAATTAAAAAAAAAAAAATGAAGAAACCCTAAGAATCATGTGGGACTCTATCAAGAAGAATAACTTGCATGTGATTGGAGTTCCAGAACAGGGAGGGATAACAGAAAATACAGAGAGAATAGCTGAAGATCTGTTGGCAGAAAGCTTCCCTGGCATTGTGAAAGATGAAAGGATACCTATCCAGGATGCTTATCGAACCCCATACAAGATAGATCCCAAAAGAAAATCACCAAGACATATGATCATCAAACTTGCCAAAACCAAAGATAAAGAACACATTTTAAAAGCAGCCAGGGATAAACGAAAAGTCACCTACAAGGGAGAATCAATAAGAATAAGTTCAGACTACTCAGCAGAAAGTGTACTCAGCAGAAACCATGCAGTCAAGAAGGCAATGGGATGACATAGATAGAGCACTGAAGGAGAAAAACTGCCAGCCAAGGATCATATATCCAGCAAAACTCTCTCTCAAATATGAAGGTGAAATTAAAACATTTACAGATAAACACAAGCTTAGAGAATTTGCAAAAACCAAACCAAAGCTACAAGAAATACTAAAGGAAATTGTTTGGTCAGAAAATCAATAATATCAGATACCAACACAACACACGGTCACAAAAGAGAACATCCTGATATCAACTCAGATAGGGAAACCACAAACGCAAAATACAATTAATTAAAAAAAAAATGCTGAAAACAGGGAACCATTGAAGTCATTACGTAAAAGATTACAATAATCAAAAAAGAGGGACTAAATACAGGAGGCATAGATCTTCCATATGGAGAGGAAACCAAGGCGATATACAATGATACAAGTTAGGTTTTTACTTAGAAAAATAGGGGTAAATATTAAGGCAACCACAAAGAGATGTAATAATTCCACACTTCAAAATAAAAGCCAAAATAAACATAACGACTCAGCAAAAATAAATTCAACTAGTATGAAAATAAGGAACACACAATTTACAAAGAAAAACTTCTCAGCACAAAAAAGCTAGTGGAAAAATTGTCAACAACACACACAAAAAGGCATCAAAATGACGGCACTAAACGCACACTTATCTATAATTACGCTGAGTGTAAATGAACTAAATGCACCAATAAAGAGACAGAGAGTCACAGACAGGATTAAAAAAACATGATCCGTCTATATGCTGCCTACGAGAGACACGCCTTACACTTAGAGACACAAATAAACTAAAACTCAAAGGATGGAAAAAAATATATTAAGCAAACAACAATCAAAAAAGAGCAGGAGTGGCAATAGTAATTTCTGACAAAATAGACTTTAAAATTAAATCCACCACAAAGGATAAAGAAGGACACTACATAATGACTAAAGAGACAATTTACCAGGAAGATATAACCATATTAAATATTTATGTACCCAATGACAGGCTGCAAGATACATAAAACAAACTCTAAAAGAACTGAAAAGTGAGACAGACACCTCCACAATTATAGTAGGAGACTTCAACACACCACTTTTGGTGAAGGACAGGACATCCAGTAAGAAGCTCAGCAAAGACACGGGAGATCTAATTGCCACGATCAAACAAGTTGACCTCATAGACTTATACAGAACACTCCACCCAACAGCTGCAAAGTATACTTTCTTTTCTAGTACACATGGAACATTCTCTAGGATAGACCACATATTAGGTCATAAAGCAAGCCTGTGCAGAATCCAAAACGTCGAAATATTACAAAGCATCTTCTCAGACCATAAGGCCATAAAAGTGGAAATAAGTAACAGAAAAACCAGGGAAAAGAAATCAAATACTTGGAAACTGAACAATACCCTGCTCAAAAAAGACTGGGTTATAGAAGACATTAAGGAGGGAATAAAGAAATTCAAAGAATGCAATGAGACTGAAAATACTTCCTATCAGAACCTTTGGGACACAGCTAAAGCAGTGCTCAGAGGTTATTTATATCAATAAATGCACACATACAAAAAGAAGAAAAGGCCAAAATCAAAGAACTGTCCCTACAACTTGAACAAATAGAAAGAGAGAAACAAAAGAAACCCACAGGCACCAGAAGAAAACAAATGATAAAAATTAGAGCAGAATTAAATGAATTAGAAAACAGAAAAATAATTGAAAGAGTTAACAAGTCAAAAGCTGGTTCTTTGAAAAAACTAACAAAATTGATAAACCATTGGCCAGACTGACTAAAGAAATACAGGAAAGGAACGAAATAACTGGAGTAAGAAACGAGATGGGCCATATCACAACAAACCCAACTGAAATTAAAAGAATCCTATCAGATTACTATGAAAAACTATACTCAAACAAATTTGAAAACCTAGAAGAAATGGATGAATTCCTAGAAGCACATTCCTTACCTAAACTAACACAAACAGAAGTAGAACAACTAAATAGACCAATAACAAAAAAAGAGATTGAAAAGGTAATCAAAGAACCCCCCGCCTCAAAAAAAAAGCCGTGGTCCTGACGGCTTCACTGCAGAGTTCTACCAAACTTTCGGAGAAGACTTAATACCACTACTACTAAAATTATTTCAAAGCATAGAAAAGGACGGGATACTCCCTAACTCATTCTATGAGGCCACCATATCCCTGAGACCAAAACCAGCTAAAGACAACACACAAAAAAGGATATTACAGGCTTATATCCCTCATGAACATAGATGCAAAAATCCTCAATAAAATTCTAGCCAATAGAATTCGGCAACATATCAAAAAAATAATCCACCACAACCAAGGGCGATTTATACCAGGTATGCAAGGATGGTTAAATATTAGAAAAACAATTAATGTAATCCACCATGTAGATAAAACAAAAGACAAGAACCACATGATTTTATCAATTGATGCAGAAAAGGCTTTTGACAAAGTCCAACACCCATTCATGATAAAAACCCTCAACACAACAGGAATAGAAGGAAAATTCCTCAACATAATAAAGGGCATTTATACAAAACCAGCAGCCCACATCATCCTTAATGGAGAGATTCTAAAAATATTCCCCTTAAGAACAGGAACCATACAAAAATGCCCCTTATCACCACTCTTATTCCACATCGTGTGGAGGTCCTACCCAGAGCATTTAGGCTGGATAAAGAAGTAAAGGGCATCCAGATTGGTAAGGATGAAGTAAAAGTATCTCTGTTTGTAGATGACATGATCTTATGCACAGAAAACCCTAACGAATCCTCAAAAAAACTACTGAAACTAATAGAAGAGTTCAGCAGAGTATCAGTTTACAAGATAAACACAAAAAAATCTGTTGGATTCCTCTACACCAACAAAAAGAATATTGAAGAGGAAATCACCAAATCAATACCATTCACAATGGTCCCCAAGGAGACAAAATACTTAGGAATAAATCTTACCAGAGACGTAAAAGACCTATACAAAGAAAACTACAAGGTAGTCTGCAAGAAACCAAAAGGGACCTACATAAGTGGAAAAACATACCTTGCTCATGGATAGGAAGATTTAACATTGTAAAAATGTCTATTCTATCAAAAGCCGTCTATATATACAAAGCAATTCCGATCCAAATTCCAATGACATTTTTTAATGAGATGGAGAAATAAATCACCAACTTCATATGGAAGGGAAAGAAGCCCCGGATAAGTAAAGCATTACTGAAAAAGAAGAAGAAAGTGGGAGGCTTCACTCTTCCTGATTTTAGAACCTGTTATACCGCCACAGTAGTTAAAACAGCCTGGTACCGGTACAACAACAGGCACATAGACCAATGGAACAGAATTGAGAATCCAGATATAAATCCATTCACATATGAGCAGCTGATGTTTGGCAAAGGCCCAGTGTCAGTTAATTGGGGAAAAGATAGTCTTTTTAACAAGTGGTGCTGGCACAACTGGATATCCATCTGCAAAAAAATGAAACAGGACCCATACCTCACACCATGCACAAAAACTAACTCCAAATGGATCAAAGACCTAAACATAAAGTCTAAAATGATAAAGCTCATGGAAGAAAATAATAGGGACAACATTAGAAGCCCTAATACATGGTATAAACAGAATAAAAAACATTACTAAAAATGCTGAAGATAAACGAGATAACTGGGAGCTAATAAAAATCAAACACCTATGCTCATCCAAAGACTTCACCAAAAGAGTAAAAAGACCACCTACAGACTGGGGAAAAATTTTCAGCTACGACATCTCTGACCAGTGTCTGATCTCTAAAATCTACACAATTCTGCTAAAACTCAACCATAAAAAGACAAAAAACCCAATTAAAAAATGGGCAAAGGATATGAACAAAGACTTCACTAAAGAAGACATTGAGTCAGCTAGCAGATACATGAGGAAATGCTCTCAATCATTAACCATTACAGAAATGGAAATCAAAACTACAATGAGATTCCATCTCATGCCAACAAGGCTGGCATTAATCCAAATAACACAAAATAATAAATGCTGGAGAGGCTGTGGAGAGATTGGAACATTTATACAGTGCTGGTGGGAATATAAAATGGTACAACCACTTTGGAAAATGATTTGGCACTTCCTTAAAAAGCTAGAAATAGAATTACCATACGACCCAGCAATCCCACTCCTTGGAATACATCCTAGAGAAATAAGAGCCCTTACACGAACAGATATATGCACACCCATGTTTATTGCAGCACTGTTTACAATAGCAAAAAGATGGAAGCAACCAAGGTGCCCATCAACAGATGAATGGATAAATTACGGTATATTCACACAATGGAATACTACGCATAGATAAAGAACAGTGATGGATCTGTGAAACATTTCATAACATGGAGGAACCTGGAAGGCATTATGCTGAGTGAAATCAGTCAGTTGCAAAAGGACTAATATTGTTTAAGACCACTATTATAAGAACTTGAGAAATAGTTTAAACTGAGAAGAAAACATTCTTTTGTGGTTACGAGAGGAGGGAGGGTGGGAGAGGAGTATTCACTAATTAGTAGATAAGAACTAATTTAGGTGAAGGGAAGGACAACACTTAATACAGGGGAGGTCAGCATAACTGGACTAAACCAAAAGCAAAGAAGTTTCTTGAATAAACTGAATGCTTCGAAGGTTAGCGAAGCAGGGGCAGGGGTTTGGGGACCATTTTTTTCAGGGGACATCTAAGTCAATTGGCATAATAAAATCTGTTAAGAAAACATTCTGCATCCCACTTTGAAGAGTGGAGTCTGGAGTCCGAAATGCTAGCAGGCGGCCATCTGAGATGCATCGATGAGTCTCAACGCACCTGGATCAAAGGAGAATGAAGAACAGCAAGGACACAAGGTAATAAAGAGCCCAAGAGACAGAAAGGGCTACATGAACCAGAGACTACATTATCCTGAGACCAGAAGATCTAGATGGTGCTCGACCACAACCGATAGCTGCCCTGACAGGGAACACAGCGGAGGACCCCTGAGGGAGCAGGGGAACAGTGGGATGCAGACCCCAAATTCTCAGAAAAAGACCAGACTTAATGGTCTGACTGAGACTAGAAGGACCCTGGTGGTCATGGCCCCCAGACCTTCTGTTGGCCCAGGACAGGAACTATTACAAAAGCCAGCTTATCGGACACAGATTGGACTGGACAATGGGTAGTAGAGAGATGCTAGTGAGGAGTGAGCTACTTGGATCAGGTGGACACTTGAGAGTATGGTGGCACCTCCTGCCTTGAGGGGAGATGGGAGGGTGGAGGGGGTTAGAAGCTGGTGAAAAGGACACAAAAAGAGAAAGTGGAAGGAGGGAGCGGGCTGTCTTATTGGGGGGAGTGTAATTGGGCGTATGTAGCAAGGTGTATATAAGTGTTTATGTGAGAGACTGACTTGATTTGTAAACTTTCACTTAAAAAAAAAAAGATAACTCTAGATTATTTCCAGTGTGCAGGAAATTTCTTGGCTTTTACCCATAGCGAGTGTATAGAAGGAATGAGGGCCATTTGATTTCTCACTAGGGTTTGTGAACTTTGGGAAAAGGTGGATATGCTTAAAAAAAAAATAATCTTTTTGCTCTCTTCTTCTTCCTCCAACTTTCTTTTTGTCATCTTCTTCATGGTTTTTACACTAGGAGTCATTTAGAATCGACAGCAATGGGTTTGAGGGAGTGAAGAGAAGTTTTCACGTAACTTCTACTTCAGGAGTTGAAAATAGTGAGATTTGTAACTTAAAAATTGGTTGAATTTTTAATAACTCTGAAAATACAAATACTAGGATGCAGAAGGATGATCAACATGGCGTAGTGAGAATACCAAACTTGACTTAGTGTATTGGTGGCGATGGGCCTCAAAGTCTCAGATTTCTTATTTGCAGAGTATTTAAGAGCTCGTTCTCTGATTGCCTTGCCTCAAGTGGTGCTCTGATCTCCAGGATTTACTTAATAGCCTTTCCATATGTAAAATTGGAGCACTATGTACCCTTGAGTCCACTCCAATCCATAGTGTCCCTACAGGACAGAGTAGAACTGCCACATTGAGTTTCCAAGGCTATAATCTTTAACGGAGCAGATTGCCAGGTTTTGGTTCCAACTGCTGACCTTTCGGTTAGCAGCCAAATGCTTAACCATTTTGCCACTAAGGCTCCTTTGGTTTTGGTACTTTCTATTAAAAAAGTATGCCTTTCAGAGAGATTAAATTTTTAAATCCAAATTTTGATTTTTCTTGACTCACCTGATTTTACCTTGCTGGAAAAAAAAATAAGTGATTTATTTTGTGTTAGTTTGGTATTTCTCATGCTACATAGTCGCATTCAGTTAAATAGCTCCTCCCTAAAATCTGTTCTAACCTTTGTACAGAGCAATTATCCTTCTGGCGATTCCCAAAGGTTAGGGCAATTAGAACATAGTATGTCTTTTCAACTAAAATTCAAAAGGTCTATTTTAATGATTCTACTTTACCACAGATCAATAGCCCCCATTAAAATGATTCTTTATTTTTTCCCCTTTGTTTGGACCATGCTTTTTACTATGCTTGCAGTGAGTTGGAATCAGATATTGCCAAAAAAAAAATTACCTAATTATTTTCTTCCACTAAAACATCTAATTTAGTTAGGGGAAAAATAAAAAAAAAGCATACACATGATTTTTTTTTTTTTAAGAAAAGAATTTGGCCTCTGCCTGAATTTAGTAGATTAATGATTTTAACGAGGTAGCATGTACCCAGCTTCACAGCTAATGGAAGCAAATAATATGACATTCAGGATGTTATGACTTGTAACTGTAGGCAGAGAGGTAGCAACCCATGCTTTTGAACAACCGCATTAGATTTTTGCTCTTTACTATAATATTGTTACTGATGCTTTTATTTTATATCCTTTCTTCATACATAGTTACATCTTTTCAGCTATATAGGACAGGAAGATAAAATCTGCTCATGAATTTGGAGAGTAAATTATTGATACCTTTGCGATACTAAACTTCTAAGACTGTTAAAATAACTGCTGAGAGGTGAATGGTTTTATCTGGCATGGACAGTCACTAGGTATTAATTCTAAACTAGTCTAGCTTTATAACCATTAAATAATATGTACTTGTACTGCAACTGCTTAAGATGAACCAGTTCTAGAAAGATTACAAATAAGACAAGTAAATAGAAGTGGATTTGGGTATAAATAGATGCAGTGACATGTATATTTGCAAAAAAAAAAAAAAACAAGTATTTTGACACATTTCTGTACTTATCAAATAATAAATAATAACAAATATCTTTTTGACCTTTAAATATATTTTGAAGCACCAAGTGATTAACCCAAGGTTCAATGTTGCATTGCTTATTTGCACCATTTTTGTTTTTTTAACAAAGTCCTTTACTATGAAAGTTTTTAATCTTCATATTTTAAGCCTATAGGACAAAAAAAAGTCACAAAGAATACTTAAATGTATTTGAAACTCCATGCTGATTAAAAAAAAAAAAAAGGATGGATACACCAAAAACAGTGTTTAGGGAAAACTTATAGATAGAGCTAAATGCCTGTATTAGAAAATGAGAATGTTTTACGAAGTCAATGCTCAAAAGATATAAAAAGAAAGTAAATTAAATCTCAAAAAGTTTAAGACAAAAATAATAATGATAAAAGAGAAAGCCAATGAAATAGAAAACAAACAAGCACCACAGAATATTTTCAAAGCCAAAATCTAGTACTATGTAATAAAAATAAAATTTACACATGCCTGCCAAGATACGGTCACTATGAGTCAGAATCGACTCAACTGCAACAGGTTGGGAATTTTGGTTTTGTAAGATTGAACAAGACAAAAAAAGAGAGAGAGAGAGAGAGGCAGAATGAAATTTTAATATCAGGAATGAAAGAAGGTACATGCTTACTGATCTTAGAATTGTTTAAAAATAATAAGACAACATTATGAACACATTTATATTGATAAATTCAGTAACTTAGATGAAATAAACAATTTTCTGATAAAACGCAATTTACAAAAATTGTTCCAAGGATAAATAGAACTATGTCTATTTAGGGAATTAAATCATAATCAAAATTAGCCCAACATCCACTAAATAATTTAAATTCATAATCAGACATCCTCCTACAAATAAAAGTGCAAGCCCACATGCCTACATCAGAGAATTCTGTTAAATGTTTATAGAAAAAATATGTGCAATTTTACAGAAAATATTTTTAAAAATACAGAACAAATGAATATTTACCAACTCATTGTATCATGTTAGTATAATCCATATACCAAAACCTCAAAAAACATTACGTTTTTTAAAAATTGAAGAGTAATATTCAATTTTAACATAGATGCAAAAATCTTTGGAGAAGAGTTTGCACATCTAATCCATTAATACATAAAAAGATAAAGACCGTGACTAAGTGTGAGTTATTTCAGGAATGTACTTTTTAAATTCACACTTGAGATATTTAAATGGGGGAAGAAAAAAATCAGCTATTACTTCAATACATACACAAAAATTAATTTGAAATGGATTATAAAATTAAACTAAGGAAATAGAACCATAAAGCTTCTAGAAGAAAATGTACCAGAATATCTTAAACCTTGGGGAAAGCAAGGTTACTTGAGAGGACACTAGCCGTATACCAGCATATACCAGTAGCTAGCGGGAGGAAGGGGGAAAGGAAGGTGTGATGCTGAGGAGACACTGAGCTGTCAAGGATGATGGTTGAGCAAAATGAGGAACATTTGATGAACGTATCACTGAACTGTACATGTGGAGACTGGTGATATGGCAAATATTCAGTTACCAATTTACCACAATAAATTAAAAAAATAGCACTTACCATAAATGTTGTAGTTTTTATGTGTCATCGAGTCAATTCTGACACATAGCGACCCTCTAGGAAATAGTACAGCTGCCCCAGAGGGTTTCCTAGGTTGTAATCTTTATGGGAGCAGATCACCAGGTCTTTTCGTCCACAGAGCAGCTGGTGGGTTCGAACCGCTGACCTTCCAGTCAGCAGCTAAGTGCTTTAACCATTGTGCAACCGCAGATCTAAGATACCATTAAAAGAGTATAACGGAAGCCTCTTAAGGGGAGAAGACAGTTCTAATATATTTTCTAGACTTCAATCTAGAATACGTAAAGGACATTTGAAAAATAAATAAGAAACAGGTGAAAATTACTTGTATGGGTACCACTTAACCAGAAAATGTTCAATGATCATCAAAACAGTTGCTCAGCATCCTTAATCATCAGGGATATGCAAATTAAAACTACTTATTTAACATTCACCAAAAGTCCAAATGCGATAGAAAGCATCAAGTGGTGGTGAATATTTGGAGCAACTAGAGCACTGATCCAATATTGGTGGGGATGTACACAGGTGTAGGCACTTTGGAAGTGCAATGGACTGATTCTATTATAACTGATGACTTGCATGTTCTATGACCTAGCATTTCAAGTTCTATATACGTGCCTGACAGATATGCACACATATCGTACCACAACATTTCATTACAATGTTTATCTGTGAGAACACAAAACTGAAAAGAGCCAAAATGTGTATAACTGTAGAATGGATTAAAAATTACCCTAGATTTGTACAATGACCTATTATACAACCACACAACAATGAGTGAGTTTCACAAACAAAATGTACAATGAAAGTGGCTGGACACAAAAAACATATACCCTACTAGTTCATTTATATAAAGCTTAAAAAAGCAAGCAAAACTGTTCTACGGTGTTAGCAGTTAAAACCTGTTACCATTGGAGTCAATTCCAACTCATAGGGACCCTACTGGACAGAGTAGAACCGCCCCATAGGATTTCCAAGGCTGTAATCTTTATGGAAGCAGACTACCATATCTCTCTCCTGTGGAGCCACTAGTGGGTTCCAACTGCCCACACTTCATTTAGCAGCTGAGAGCTTAACCGTTGTGCCACCAGGGCTCCTTGGTGTGAGCAGTTAGAGTAGTAATTAACTTTGTTAGGGAGGCTTCAGGTGCGCTGATAATACTTTGCTTCTTGACCTAAGTCCTGGCAACATGGGTGTGTTTACTTGGTGAAAATTCACCAAAAATACAATTAAAACTTATGTACCTTTCTGTATGCATATATACTTCCAAGGAAAAATTGTGTTCCTATAAAAATCTTAGTGAAAATCACACAAGAGAAATGTCAAATAAAAATAAAATTATAAAAACTAAGGCAGTTCTAGTGAGAAAATAGAAAGCTTGACTTACACCTAAAATGTAACTCAGTATTTTACTGCTCTGGAATATATCAGCTGGAGTGAAAATCTATGTTAATAAATAACATTTCAAGACTGTACACATCAAAATCATTGCCTTGTTGGCAACCGAAATAAATAGGTTACACAAGGAGACACAACTCCTAGGGACGTATCAGGGGACTGAGAGCTTTAGCAAAGACATTCAGGTGGTGCAGAATGGTCAAGACACTTCCCATTTATAACTTTTTTGCCATTCTTAAATATCGCTACATTAGATGAGCTGAAATAATTCTTTTAACCATCTTATGCCATGCAAGTGTCAACCGCTTGGAGCCCTGCTTACTATTTCTTCTATTCTACACTATGGTTCATCACCTACCTTCAGAAATGATAAAATAATGGACTATGCAATGTGGAAAGTTGGGTATAGCTGCAGGTGTTTGCTATAGTTCCATGAGGCTTCATTTGAAATTAAAACAGCCAATATGTTCTTCTCTAAAATGTCTGTTTATGTATCCAGTGCTACCGAGAAAGTGTAGAGTTAAACAAAGGTTTGAGCATTTAAGTGGTTCAAATCTAACCTGATCTCTACGTAAATAAGTGCTTATTTCTTCCAATGAGCAGCCAGTGCAATGAAAATAATTAGACAGAATCTATGTCTCCTGCTTCCTGAGATGAAGAGTTTTTTCTTTTTCTGTTTTCTTTTCATAAGAATTTTACATGGAACTTCTTTGACAGCATATCCACTGATATATTTCAACATGACTGTTTAAAGGGTGGTTACTGCAATTAGTGTCTTCTTTGTGTACTTCGCATTTTGTTGGAAGTCTGTTTGGTTCACAGAATCTGATATTTTGGATTTTTTTTTTTTAACCAAAGAAATGTCAACACATTTATACTTTTTTTTTTTGGGGGGGTTTGGAAAAGCCACCTTATTCAAATGGTACTTTCCTTAAAAGTAACTTTTCACAGATATCCTTTCATTGTCTGGTCTTGGTTACCTTAAATTATAAGTTTCTTTTTCTATCCTTACATAGTTACAATTAACTATGGAATTTCTCAAAATTTCAGCATATGAAAATATAACTGTGGGCATCAAAATGGAATGAGTTATTTTTTCCTACATAAAATGCATTTCATGTTAAGTCTGCATGAATAAACTGCTTAAATACTATACTGGCCAGTGTATTTAGTACTAACTTCTGTAACAATAAAACCAAAATCTTAGTAAAATAGCACAATAAAGGTTTATTTATTACTCACATTGCAGCCCAACATAGGTTCTGAATCTTTGCTCTAAACAAGGACTCAAGAAAAGTTGTTGCTTCACACTTCTGAATTTTTTAGCTCATAGCATACAGATTAGCATGGTATGAACAAAATGGCCTTTGGAGTGAAGAAAAATGGAGAAATGCATCAGATATTTGGCCCCCCATCGCAGAAGATCTGAAGACATATCCTTCATATTCTATTAAACACATCTAGTCACATAATGATCTTACATGTAATGGAAATTTGGGAAACAGAGGAGGACATGGATATGTATGCCTTTTTACAATCTCTGTTACAAATTGGTAGCCAATTTTGGATATGCTACCTGAAATACATATTTTTTATTTTATTTTTTTACCTGAAATACATACAAAATTAATAGTTTATGGAATCCTAGAGCTTGAAAAATAAGATGAGATTCCCGCCATCCCTGAGAAAAGAAAAAAAGAAAAAAAAGTGGGGACTTATTTTAAACAAACATGATTGCTACTCTATCAGTAAACAGGAATGGCTCTCTCAAGTGTTGGTTTTAAACAACATTGTTTTCCTATGTTAATCAAATTAATTCTAAGTTGTTTCATTGAACGTATAATAGAGGTTAGTAACAAGGGACCATGGATCAAGGGAGAGTGGTTAACTCTGGCGAGGGAAGCTGGAAAGATTCCTAGAGACTGGGCTTCTTTCCTGAAGAATGAATTGTTCAGAGGGTAAAGGAGTGAAAGCATCCCCAGCAGAGGTAGCTGGAAGCAAAGACACAAAGAGCCTGGTCCTATGAAGAGGTTGAAAGAACTGAGGATAGTTTGATGTTGTTGAGGAGATCTGGGAGGAATGTCATAGGAGATGAAGCTGGGCCTTTTATAAAGGGAAGAGATTATAGAAAGTTTTCTTCCTATACTAAAGACTTGGAAAATTATCCAATGAGTAGTGGGTGGCCACTGAAGATTCTGAGTTTAAAAACATATACCTCTAGCATTTGCCTGTAGGATGGCATAGAAAAATGAATGCTAGAAAGTTAGGAGCAGAGCTTGGGACAATCGTTACAGTCTAGTCAAGTGATGTTTGAAAGGCAGGGTAAAAAGTGGTATAAATAATGAGGAGAAAGGCTAAAAGAGGAGGAAAAGGGGTCAGGAGCAGAGGAAGAGAGTTGCATTAGAGATATTGATTTTAAATTGCCCTTGGCACATTCTGGTCAGAGCTGTATAGTCAATCATTGAGGTCAGAATAGTCAAGGCTGAAGACAGAAATTTAGGAACAGGTAGGGTATTGTCATTGTTGTGTGCCATGGACTTGATTCCGAATCATAGCGACCCTTTAGGACATAGCAAACTTCCTAGCTGTAATTTTTATGGGAGTAGTTTGCCCAGTCTTTTCTCCCATAGAGTTGCTGGTGGGCTCAAACTGCTGTCCTTTTGGTTAGCAGCTGAATGTTTACCCATTGCATCACCAGGGTTCCTTCAATCAAAACGTAAGGAGTGAAGGTAGTCCCCATTTTATGACATATTTGAGTTAAGACTAACTGTACTTAGGACTCTTTTTTTGGTAATCTTATCATTAGTAATACGTACTACATATAATGTTGGAGCTCATAATTTGCTGATGTTATTCTCATATGTTCACTAAGGTGTTCAAAGATCAGACTTCTAAAGATATTTATAATAAAAGGCAATACAGGCAGTCCCGGGTAACTAATATCCGACTTATAGACAACTTGTACTTGCCTTTTAATGTTACGTGAGTTTGCCCTCACTTTGAAGTGATTGGGCCAACCCCTACATGCAACAAATTCTTCATCACAATCACCTTCACTTACGGCATGTGCAGCTTTGAAATCATTGAAAAGGCTTCAAGTCTTTTCTTGCACTAAATATATGTAAAGGCTAAATAAGAACCTTATGCACCTGCTCTAACTTACCTACAAATTCGACTTAAACGCACACTTAGGAATGGATCTCGTTTGTAACCCAGGAACTGTCCGTAATAGTGAAAACTTAAAAAAAGGTATTCAACTTACGTCAGAGCTGACTTTTGACAGAATTGTGGGAATGGAGCCCCATAGCAAGTTGGAGACTACCTGTATTTAAATCATAAGAACAGAAAAGATAACACAAAGGAGAAATTTTATCACTTCCTCCCTTGTTCCATGTAACAAACTATGCTTCTGCCTGTTGCTTTACATCAAAAGACACGCCCTAGAGACAAGTTCTATGCTTGTTGTTTCCGTACTAGGCCTTCATCAGTGCCCCATATGGATTACTTCCTATAGAAATAGAAATGCCTGAATATATGTTTGTTGGAACTAATGCATGAGGTCGTTATGAGTGGACACCTAACAACAACAACAGTGCATATAAATCAAAATATATAACAATGATTTACAAGAAATATCTTGGGATAAATAGTTACTTCAGGAAGGATTAAAAACAAACATGAAAAAGGGATTAAAATACACAAATACTCACTGTAACGCAAAATGATAAATAGTGTAGAAAATGTTAAAAATGTGAAAGTTAAAAAAGTAGTCAAATACAGTTGAAGGAATCAAAAATATTTATGAAGCAAATACAATTTGAAGTATAAGAAGAAATACATCAATTGGAAATGAAGCAAAGGAGGGTTTAGTGTGTATTCCAGGCAAAAGGAAAAATTAGAAGCAAAAGCATCTAATATTGAGTAAATTGTATTAAACAGGCTTGATAGTAAGTCATGAGTAGAAGAATGTCATAACACTGAACCTTCAAGTAGAGTGATGAACAGTTAGATAGACGTCTTCAACAAGGAATGGTAAGTGACACAATCTTATAGCAAGCACTAAAAGCTGGGTTGTTGGAAGGAGGAGGGAAGGAGAATAGTAGCGACGTAGAGTGAGGAGTACACATACTGAATCTCCATGCCTAGTGATACCTGTGTGAGACAATATCTCCTTTTAAGGGAGGTGCAGGGGAGGAGAGTCCTCAAAGTGGAGGGCGGCAAGGGTCAGAAAAAGACTAGGGGAGTATTGGAGAATACTCAAAGCTATGGGGGGCTTCTGATGAAGAGGCATGGGTTCCAGCAGGCACCATTGTTTCAGGCATTGGTCAAAAGGAGATAGAGTGGTTAAGGTCATATCTAGATACAAATAGATCTTGAGAAACAAATGACAGTGCCAGGTTTCTTGTGGTGACTGAGGGCTGAAAATAGGAAGGAAGCCCAAGACAGGATTAATTCCTGTGGTCTAAATGGTTGTGATGGTCAGGTTTGAATGCTAGAGTGATGAGGTTAGGGGAGGAGGAGTAGAGACGACAATGAAGCAAATAGGCCAAAAATGAAACTATCACTCTATATGAATTTCATATACAATAGACTCTGTTTACAAAATATACAAACATACGACTGTTGGTGATTTGCCTTATTCTGTGTCACCTTCATTCTTTACATAGGAATCTGAAAGACAGACCCTTAAGTTTAAGGCTGAATTTGAGGAGACTATTTTTATTAAAAGAGTTCAATAGAAGTTTAAATTTTAAATTAGAAGTTTAAAGTTTAGAGTAAAGGCAATCACCCCTCAAGGGTTTTCAGATAATTTCATCTTTAATTTGCATAATTGGTACAGCTCAAACTGAGTTTTGACCACTAAATTCGACATCATAAACTTTTTTTTGTTGTTGTTATAAAATCTCGCAGCTTCGTTTTAGGTAAGAGATTGTGAAGCGACTATGATTTTGCAAATTTCCTCAAGACACAATATTTCCCCCCTTGAAGGGAGATGGCACATCCTTGGTAGTAGATCGGCATGCCCTGCTACCTTCCAAGATTTCAGACTAAACACTGAAGGGTTTCAACATGAAAGTTAAATATTTTTTTTAAAAAAGATTACTTCTCTCCAAAACCTCACACATCAGATTTCGGAAGCAGAAACCCAACATGAGGTTTTTACACAGGCATATTTCAACGCCAATCAAACATTATCAGCAATCATCATGAGTCAGTCTTTCTACCAAGTGAGTGTCAAAAACTGGCCATCTTTGGCTTATTTTAAAAGTTCTCTTCTGTAGTCATCGTGAGTTATATCAAAAATTATGTGTGCAAGTTAAAATGTCCAAATAGTATTTCGTTTCAAAATACAGTGTCTAACAGGTGTTCTGCAAAGTGACACTTCAGTACTACTTTTTACAAGGCTTCTTAGATGGTGGCATCTGGTGATATATTATTCTAATTTCAATATCTCAGTGGCACGCTTGGAGAGTACCTGAGTGGCTGTCTTCAGATGAACAAGGCCCCAGTGTCAAAGTAAAAATCCAGGCTTCAGAAAATTACGAAATTATGGAGCTCTTTATACAACACTGTAATCTACCTGCTTTTTGCAATGCAAATAAAGGTAGCAACCTTGGTGCAGCTCATCTGTGTTTAAAATCCCCTTGCATTGCGCTAAAGTGGTCTTTAATTGACTGGTAAATAAATCATTGTATGATCAGTTTAGCTAATTGTTTTTCTCTCTTCTGTGCTGACTCTGGGGAGTATTGGACTACTTTATGGTAACTCTTCTTTTATTCTTCTTTTCAACTGAACTGTCATGATCCTCACTTCAGATAAACAAGTTCAAAAGGATAAACGTTGAGTCCTTGTGTGAGAATTCAGGTGCTCTAATATAATATCCCTACCACAGTATTATTGAATTTGAGACTTCTTATTAGCAACTGAAAGATTCAGGCATTCTGAAAGTTTGCTTCTCTCCAGGGAAATTTGGAAAGAGAAGGTTTGCATAAAACTAGGTCTTGGTTTACTGCATTTCCTCAGACGAGACCTGGGGCAATTCTGTACCAGCACAAGAGTAGATTCAGCTGATTGTCTAAAAAATCAGTTATAGTAACTGATAAAACAATTTGAGAAGAGAATAAGTTCTAGAATGTTTTGCGTCCTGTGGAAGTTTGAGTCGGAGCTCATGTTACTCTAAAGATCTAGATCCAGGTACAATCATGAAATTTTTCTTTGAATAATTTCTCTCTCCATTCCCATTCTCTTCTCCCTTTTACTGATAATTTGACTTCTTGCTCCTGTAGGCACTTGCTGCATGTGCCTTTCTAGCGTGGCTTTGTTTTCAGACCTATTATGAATTGACTCCTCTAATGTGCTCATCAGAGTCCCTGGGTGGTAGAGTTAACATGCTCAGCTGCTAACTGAAAACTTGGAGGTTCAAGTCCACCCAGACACATCTCAGAAGAAAGGCCTGGTGACCGACTTCTGAAAAATCAGCCACTAAAAACCCTATGGAGACAGTGCTACTCTGACACACATGCGATCACCATGAGTCAGAGCCAACTCAGTGATGGTTTAGTGTGCTCGTCAAATACGGTTTCATCTCTTTATGAAGATCATGGAAATCCTCCAATGTTTTCAAGGACAGAAGGAATTTATCCTGGGTCAGGCCCTTCAGAGATTTAAATTTGGGCAGAGAAGCCTTCAAATCACATTATTTCAGCAATTTCTCTTTGGCCTCCCTGAAAGGACAATTCCAATCTTCTATTTGCTGGGTTCATCTTTTTTCTTTCCTCAACTTCAGCTTTCTCTGCATGCTTCTCTGTTTCTTTAAAACCAGTTTCTAAATCATTGAAAATTCATTTTTGAAAGTGATAGTTAATGTGCTAGTACTATAATTTTGGCAGAGGACAGATCTGGCACTCCTTATTGCTTAGGAATTCCCTCCCTTCACACCCTTTTCTCCTTTTTCCACAAAGTCATTTTCTTTATTAATTTCACACTCATCATTTGAAGAACTGCTGTGCTATGGGAGCTATCAGTATGAATGAAGCATTATAAAATTTTATTGTACTTTATTATTGCATAACTGTTATGCCAATAAACATATTGAAAGAAAGCTATTGGTGTTTAACAGGTAGCAAATTCCCAGCATAATGTTATTTGAAACCTTCATTTAATGCATGACTAAACCTTGTTTCATAGACACAGTAGAACTGAATGAGAACCAGTTCAATTTTTCTTATGATAACAAAAATGCTCTATTAAAAGAGAGATGTTCAATTTACTCTTTGGATTCATATCTGTCATTGGAATGGAAATAATAGGTCCATGCAACAAAAGGAAACAGAAGATGGGCAACATCGCAGGGCTATAGGAATCTAATCATATTAAAATTCTTATTATTTTGGTATTTTAATATAGATGATGTTAAGTATCTCTTTTCTCTGCCTGACACAATTCATTAAAATGAGAACGCCAGTATTCACATGCTTCAGAGACAAGACTTAATTATCTAATAACTTCAATTGCTCTGGGATCATGCATCTCAGATCAATTCGATTGTTGTAGTTTTGTGGTAGCAATGAATGTAGTGCACTTCAATGGTTCACATCTAAAATCAAGAAATCTTTACATTTCATAGGCTGGAGTATTGAGAAAAGCATTTGTATATTAAGTCATGTTGATCTCAATAATACTAACGGGAAAGACAAAGCCAAACACAAGTGATATAGCAAAGGACCCCTCACTAAAGTGGACCTAATGAATACCCACTCACCTTTGTGAAATATTTCCTTGGCTACTCTAAGTTTAATTACGCCATAAAAGATGATGTATTTTGAAGTTTAGAAATACCGATTAATTATAAGAACACTGTGGAGCATTTTGAGAAGTTGTTATGACTCTGAAGATTTTTTTTTTTTTTAGCAGAGAGGCAAAGCAATTTCAACGTACATTTATGTGTTTTTCTCCTTAGTTTATCTAATCAGACACTTCTGGAAGATGGACATCTGCCTGGAGGTATGACTAATGATCATATATTTCAAGTTTCCGTTTCCTGAAGAATATATATAATTTAAAAAATGGTATCTTTGTTCTTTGGGAGTTCTGTGGGTACGATATACTATACCCTAGTTCGAGGTTCAGAAACTTTCCAAGGGGGAAAAAACTCTGCAAATCCAAACCTGACTCGAGAGCTAATAGTAGCACCTCAAAGGAAAAAGAGCTCATGGCATTCATTGAGTCTAATTCAGTCTTTGGAGACATCTAGCTGTTAATAAGCATAGACATTTAATAAAAAGTCAATTACTGACACCTCTTTCCCTCCTCTTCTCATCTAAGCTCTGGGTCAATTGTAATATAAGATATAAGATGCAGACAGATTCAAAAGATCAGCTATGTTGTAGATGAAACTAGACCACAGAATGTGGCTTGGGTTTGATGAGGCCACACAGATGTCCTAACAATACTTGAATTAAATTCATTCACCATTCAAAGGAGAGCTGCACAAAATCTATTTCCGCTGTAAGGGCATACCCTGCCATGGTGGTGACCTTACGTCATGATCTAGCTGAGAGTGAATCTCAAGGGCAAATTCACAATGAAGTATGCCAATAGCTTAGACAACCTAGCTCTGGTTTCTTCCCCTAAATTCACCTACCAGGGAAGTGACGGATCTTCTCTAAGGAACGAATGGTTGAAGGAGGGGGAAGGAGAATCTAGCTCAAGTTCTCCCATGTAGACACGTGCTGCATGGGGGATAGATGTTCTGCCATAATCACAAGTTCTTTCTTAGGCTGCCATCCTGGAGGCTCTTTCCATGGCTATTGTTGTTGTTAGGTTCCATCAAGTTGGCTCTGACTCATAGCGATCCTGTGTAAAACAAAAGGAAACACTGCCGAGTCCTGCACCATTCTCAGAATTGTTGCTATGTTTGAGCCCATTGTTGCAGCCACTGTATCAATCCATCTTAATGAGGGTCTTCTTCTTTTTTGCTGACCCTCTACTTTACCAAATATGGTGTCCTTCTCCAGGGACTGCCCCTTCTGATAATATGTCCAAAGTATGTGACACGAAGTCTCACCATCCTTGCTTCTAATGAGCATTATGGCTGTGCTTCTTCCAAAACAGATTTGTTCATTCTTTTGGCAGTCCATGGTACATTCAATATTCTTTGCCAACACAATAATTCAAAGGCGTCAGTTCTTCTTGGGCCTTCCTTATTCATTGACCAGCTTTCGCACGCATATGAGACAATTTAAAACACCATGATTTGGGTCAGGTGCACCTTAGTCCTCAAAGTGACATCTTTGCTTATTAACACTTCAAAGATATCTTTTGCAGCAGATTTGTCCAATGCAAAGCACTGATTTCTTGACTGCTGCTTCCATGGGCATTGATTGTGGATCCAAGTAAAATGAAATCCTTGACAACTTCAATCCTTTCTCTGTTTATCAAGATGTGGCTTATTGGTCCAGTTGTGACGATTTTTGTTTTCTTATGCTGAGGTGTAATCGATACTGAAGACTGAGGTCTTTGATTTTCATCAGTAAGTGCTTCAAGTCCTCTTCACTTTCAGCAAGCAAGGTTGTGTCATCTGTATAACGCAGGTTGTTAATGAGTCTTCCTCCAAACCTGATGCCACATTCTTCTTCATGTAGTCCAGCTTCTTGAGTTCTTTGCTCAGTTTACAGATTGGATAAGTATGGTGAAAGGTTATGGTTACTGGACCTAGCCAATTAACCTGCTTTTCTCCCAGCTTCAGAGCTATTCTCCCACATTGAGCTTGGAGATGCTGGACGAGCCTAGGGCTTTGCAAACCACATTTCTGCATCACCACTTGGCTTTTTGTTTGTTTCTTCCCACAGGGAAAGGAGTCCTGTTGGCACAATAGTTAGATGCTCTGCTGCTAGCCAAAAGGTCAGTGGTTACAACCTACCCACTGGCTCCATGGGAGAAAGATGTGGTAATGTTCTACCATAAAGATTACAGCCTAGGAAACCCAGATAGCAGTTCTACTCTGTCATATAGGGTTGTTATGGAATCCACTCAACAGGAATGGAGTCCCACATGGCATGCTAAAGGGAAACTAGACTGAGGGAAGACAAGAACTTGCCTCTATCTGTTTATTCTGGCTGGCATTTTCTTCTGGTTGGTCCCACCAAGTAATGTTGCCTTTTCACCATGGCAGCAGAAAATAGCAATTTGAGGCTAATTGAGAAAGTAGAGAATGGATGAGGAGGTGAAAATATTTTAGCAAGAAAATTACATGCCTGAATTTCTATTTCTGAAGGGTCACTGCTATGATGGCTTAAAGGATAAACTAGCTTGAACATGGGGATATTTGATGATATCAAGAACAACAAATGTGGCCATCGCAATGACTTAGGTAAGAGTTCTTGGGGTTTAAATTAAAGTGGAATGGAGAGGAGAGGTAGGTTAAGAGCATTTTTTAGAACTTGGGAGTCAATAGGGTGGGAACCCTGGTGGTACAGTGATTAAGCATTTGGCTGCTAACCAAAATGTCAGCAGTTTGAATCCACCAGTCACTCCTTTGGAAACACTACAGAACAGTTCTACTCTGTCCTATAGGGTCGCTATAAGCTGAAATAGGCTTGATGGCAATGATTTGGTTTCTGTTTTTTTTCAGGGAGTGGGAGAAAGGCCTTTGGGAATACAAGGTCACTGAGTTTATAGCATATACAATAAATTGTTGCTACAAACAGAATGCGAAAAAAATGACAGAAGTGGTAGCACAATATTTGGTTAGACACTTTTGTATATTTAAGTACCTGAGATATATCCCAGTGAAAATGTTCCATGGACCTTTGGAGGTAGAGATCTGGAAATCAAGAACATCTTGAAGAAATATAGTTGTGGAAGTGCTAACACAAGAATAAAAGTTGAAGCTAGAACTTGAAATTCCATTCTGCATTTTCTCCCTTTTGATCAGGATTCTTCTACAGAATCTCTCATCAAAACTTTCGGTAATGGTAGTTGGGACCCATCCAGTCCTTCTGTTCTTATGGCCAAGAAGGCAGTTGTCAATGCAGGACATTAGCCACACATTCCATTTCCTCCGCCTTTTATGGAATTCAGACTTTCTGGAGCTATGGAGGCTGGATGAACCCTTAAAAATAACCTCTGAAGTCTTCTTAAAACCAAACAATAATCTAGATTATACAATTCAAATGGCCAATAATAATCCATTTCAGCTCCCTGATGCCTAGGATATTGATGCTTATGTGTTCCATTTCATTTTTGATGATTTCCAATTTTCCTAGATTCATACTTTGTACTTTCCAGGTTCCGATTATTAATGGATGCTTGCAGCTGTTTCTTCTCATTTTGAGTCATGCCACATCAGCAAATGAAGGTCCTGAAAGGTTTACTCCATCCACATCATTAAGGTTGACTCTACTTTGAGGAGGCAGCTCTTCCCCAGTCTTTTGAGTGCCTTCCAACCTGGGTGCTCATCTTTGGGCACTATATCAGGCAATGTTCTGCTGCTATTCATATGGTTTTCACTGGCTAATTATTTTCAGAGGTAGACTGCTGGGTGCTTCTTCCTAGTCTGTCTTAGTCTAGAAGATCAGCTGAAACCTGTCCTCCATAGGTGACCCTACTAGTATCTGAATACAGGTGGCAAAACTGCCAGCACCACAGCAACACACAAACCCCTACAGTATGATAAATTGACATACACGTGGGGGATATTAAATATTAAATGATGCAGGAAACATCAAAAAGAAGATGGAAGGAATACACAGAGTCATTATACCAAAAATAATTAGTCAAAATTCAATCATTTCAAGGGGTAGCATATGATCAGAAACTGATGGTACTGAAGGAAGAAGTCCAAGCTGCACTGAAGACAATGGTGAGAAACAAGGCCCCAGGAATTGACAGAATATTAATTGAGATGTTTCAACAAATAGATGTAGCACTGGAAGAACTCACACATCTATGCCAAGAAATTTGGAAGACACCTACCTGGCCAACAGACTGGAAAAGATCCATATTTATGTCTATTTCCAAGAAAGGTGATCCAACAGAATGCAGAGATTATCGAACAACATCAGTATCACATGCAATAAAATTTCCTGAAGATTATTCGAAAGTGGCTGCAGCAGTATATCAACAGGGAACTGCCAGAAATTCAGGCCAGATTCAGAAGAGGACATGGAACCAGGGATATCATTGCTAATGTCAGATGGATCCCGGCTGAAAGCAGAGAATACCAGGAGGATGTTTTCCTGTGTTTTATTGACTATGCAAAGGTATTTGACTGTGTGGATCATAACAAATTATAACATTGCAAAGAATGGGAATTCTAGAACACTTAATTGTGCTCATGAGGAACCTTTACATGGATCAAGAGGCAGTTGTTCGGACAGAACAAGGGGATACTGATTGGTTTAAAGTCAGGAAAGGTGTGTGTCAGGGTTGTATTCTTTCACCACACCTATTCACTACGCATGCTGAGCAAATAATATGAGAAGCTGGACTATATGAAGAAGAATGGGGCATCAGGATTGGAGGAAGACTCATTAACAACCTGCGTTATGCAGATGACACAACCTTTCTTGCTGAAAGTGAAGAGGACTTGAAGCACTTACTAATGAAGATCAAAGACCACAGCCTTTAATATGGATTACACCTCAACAGAGAGAAAACAAAAATCCTCACAACTGGATCAATAAGCACCATTATGATAAACAGAGAAAAGATTGAAGTTGTCAAGGATTTCATTTTACTTGGATCCACAATCAACACCCATGGAAGCAGCAGTCAAGAAATCAAAAGATGCATTGCATTGGGCAAATCTGCTGCAAAGGACCTCGTTAAAGTGTTGAAAAGCAAAGATGTCACCCTGAAGACTAAGGTGATCCTGACCCAAGCCATGATATTTTCAATTGCATCACATGCATATGAAAACTGGACAATGAATAAGGAAGACTGAAGAAGAATTGATGCCTTTGAATTGTGGCATTGGAAAAGAATATTGAATATACCATGGACTGCCAAAAGAACAAACAAATCTGTTTTGGAAGAAGTACAACAAGAACGCACCTTAGAAGCAAGGATAGCGAGACTGCGTCTTACATTCTTTGGGCATGTTGTCAGGAAGGATCAGTCCCTGGAGAAGGACATCATGCTTGGTAAAGCACAGCGTCAGTGGAAAAGAGGAAGACCCTCAACGAGATGGATTGACATGGTGGCTACAGCAATGGGCTGAGACATAGCAATGATTTTGAGGGCGGTGCAGGATGGGGGAGTGTTTCTTTCTATGGTATATGGGGTCACTATGAGTTGGAAATGACTCGATGGCACCTAACAACAACAATTTAGATTGACTAGTAAAGAAGGTCTGCCTTAAGCATTGTGCTCTTTTAAAGAACTATCAATATGGGATCGAATTGACAAAAACAACTCTAAAGAGTAGATAGGAAACTTAAGGGGCATTGAGTTTATGTTAATGCAGGAGAAACAATTTGGAAATGGAGGGTAAGAATGGTTGCAAAACTTAAAGAATGTAATCAGTGTCACTGAATTGTACATGTAGAAACTGTTGAATTGATGTATGTTCTGCTGTGTATATCCTCAACAACAACAACAGAAAAATAAAATAAAATAGCAAAGTTAAAGCTGGAGGGCTGAATGAGAACTATGTACAAAGGAATATTAAGGATGGGTTGTGATACATAATATTTTGACTCACTTCAACCAGGCTGTCAGCAAAACTTTCTAGGGTTTTCTCTTAAAACAAGACACCAGTCCTGCTTGCTGCTATTGTTAGAGAACATTGAGTCAGTTTTGACTCACAACAACCCTATGTACACCAGAATGAAACACTGCCTGGTCCTGCACCATTCTCACAATCACAGCTATATTTGAGCCCATTGTTGCAGCCACTGTGTCAATCCACCTCACTGAGTGTCTTCCTGCTTACCATACACATTTAAGTTTTGGAGGGAGTGGGGCTTGGGGTGATAAAAGTAAAGACCATGCATTAATTCTTATTGTTTCTTTTCATAAGATTCAACTTATCTGTCCATTCTGGCAATATATTTTTCAAGTTGGATTTTTATCATGTAGAATTTTTTCAATCTCTCCAAACTTGTCAAATCTAAATTTGATGTGTGTGCTATTCACCTCTCATTGAAATCTCTTAGGTAATATCAAAAACAAAGAAGCTGAGGTCAGAAACCTCAAGGTTGACATCCATTTGTCCATAATAATAATAAAATGTTGGGATTCACAATAAGATCTGTACTAATCAAGTTATTTTCCTAAATCTAATAAGTATATATCCACTTAGTCCATAATTCATTATAGAAAGCTTTGTTTCATGACTTACTGGGATACGTTGTTAGGTGAAGTTGAGTTGATATCATCTCATAGCAACATCATGTACAGCTGCATAATATAAACCACAGACCATCATCTAAGATTACTTGTTCCTTGGAAAATAGGATGAATCCAATGATTACAACTTACTTGACAGCTTACAGCACATCTATTTATTCCAGAAAGGCTGTGTGCTCATTCTTTCTGCAAAATGTGTACACTGTACATACAGATTTAACTTTAGTTCAGAATTTTTACTATGGCTGCTTCTTGGACAAGGAATCACTATGTTCCGTTTAAAATTCTTTAACAGATAGAGCCAAATTATGTTCCAGAAAGGGCGCACTGAATGGCAGTTGCTTGATCAGAGTCTTAAAGTCCCAAAGTCATCATGTACTATCTATTAGGCAGTAAAGTACGGCAGCTAAATGCCTGGACTCTGAAGTCAGGCTGCCTGGGTTCTTACCTTGCCCCCACAAACAAACAAAGAAACGAACAAAAAAAACCCCACTGCTCTTGAGTCGATTTGACTCATAGTCCCCCCATAGAGTTCCCCAGGCTGTAAATCTCTATGGAAACAGACTGCCACATCTTTCTCCCACCGAGCCACTGGTAGTTTCGAACCATCAACATTTCAGTTAGCAGTCAATCTCTTTAACCACTGCACCACCAGGGTTGCTAGGTTTTTATCACATTTGTTATTTGTATAACCTTAGCAAGCCATTCAAGCTCTGTGGTCCTTGATTTTGATCATCTATCAAATGAACATAATTCAATATTTGCTGTGAGCTTTAGATGGATTAATAAATGTAAATCCTTAAAAAGGTGCCTGACATTGAGTAATCACTCAATATATATCGACAAATGAGATATTAGGAGCCTTAGTGACACAGTGGTTAAGAGCTCTTCTGCTAACGGGGAAGGGTCGACAATTGGAACCTGAACCCACCCTGCACGTCCATGGGGGAAAAGAATGTGTAATCTGCTCCCATAAAGATCACAGCCTAGGAAACTGTATGAGACAGTTCTGCTATGTCACATGGGGTTGATATGAGTCAAAATGGACTCAAGGGCACACAGCAAGAATGGTTAGTATCATTAACATCTTTGTAGCATGGCTTCCTACTGTCTGAATACAGCAGAATTTTCCATTTTACTTTTGACGAGCATCTGAAGAATGTCTACCAGTTTGAGGCTATTATAAAGCATGCTATTATAAATCAGGCAAATCTGGTGCAAAAGACCTTTTTAACATGTTAAAAATCAAAGATGTCACTTTGAGGACTAAAGGTGTGCTTGACCCAAGCAATGGTATTTTCAGTTGCCTCATATGTATGCAAAAGCTGGACAAAGAATAAGGAAGATCAAAGAATTGTTGCCTTTGAATTACGGTGTTGGCAAATAATATTGAATATACCATGGACTATCAGAAGAATGAACAAGTCTGTCTTGGAAGAAGTATAATCAGAGACTTCATCTCACATACTTTGGACATGTTATTAGGAGGGACCAGTCTCTCAGTAGGAGGTTATGCTTGGTAAAGTTAGAGCATCAACGAAAAAGAGGAAGACCCTCAAGGAGATGAACTGACACAGTGGCTGCAACAATGGGCTCAGTCACTGCTGTGGTCGTGAGGACGGCACAGGACTGGGCAGTGTTTTATTCTGTTGTACATAGGATTGCTATGAGTTGGAACTGACTTGACGGCACGTAACAACAACAAGGCTAAAACTCTATGCTGATTTACTTTTTGAACTCTCTAATGCTCTTCAGTCAGAGCTGTCATCGTTACCTGGTAACAATGACACTTCGAATCACATGGTCTCTTCTGCAGGCACTGCGAACATGCACTGCTATTTTCATTGCTGCCCGTGTTTTTATAATTCTGATTTCGTCAAATTTTCTGGTGTTTTAGCTACGATATTGTGCTAATTAATATTTGTGAACCTATATCAATAACTATTTTGAGAATGAAATAATTAATGGAAAAGGAGGGGAAAAAAGGCTTCCGTTAAGTTACTAACAATGTTGTAACTAATAATGTTGTAATTCAATGTAGAAAACTTTACAAAACAATTTAGTTGTTAATATTTATATAATTTAAGAAATATTACATTTAAGCAATTTACAATTATATTTGTCACATCTTCTATGATGAAAACTGTTAATAAACTTGCATGTATATCAATTATTGGCTTTATTACTCATTGATAACTAAATAGAGAAATTAACAGTAAATATTGTGCTTAATTTCTCATAATCTTTAAATGTAAATGTGTGCTTCTTAGGACATTGTGCTACTATTTAGAGTGATTCTTCATTTTTAATGTATAAGTTATACAGCATACAGTCTTATCCCAATTTTAATTTTTATAATTTTATTATTATAAAAAATTCACATGTGTTTAAAAATACACTAGCCATTTTAATGAAGAACATAAAATTCTCATAATTTGATAACTCACAATCATAATTATTAATATTCTAATCATATATATATAATCATGTGCATGTGTGTGTATGAGATAAAGAGACAGAGAGCAAGAATGAGAGAGAGATTACATAAGGAATGTATTTACATAATTTTGGGCACACTGCATATGCAGAATTGTATAAAATTTATACTGTTTTCCTTTTTATCCCCGCTAATGCTTGAGTCCATTGTTGCAGCCTGTTTTGCTACCACGGTGGCGTAGTGGTTAAGAGCTCGGCTGCTAACCAAAAGGCCGGCATTTCACATCCACCAGCCCCTCCTTGGAAACCCTGTGGGGCAGTTCTACCCTGTCCTTTACGGTTGCTATGAATCAGACGACTCGAGGGCACCTAACAACAACAATGTAAATTAAAAAAAAAAAATCCATGTATACAAACATACGTCTTCCTCTTAGGATTTTTGTTTTCTTTCCTAACTCTCTTCATAGGGGCAAAGGAAGTCCCAGAAATTCTTCTGATAAAGCTTAGGAAGAGAAGTTGCTTTCTGTCAGATGGAAATGATTTCATATCTGCAAGATTAAATTTGGTACCTTGTGATAAAACAACCAGAAAAAAACAACAGCTTTTTAAAAAGTGCAAAAGGATTTGCTTGATAGTTTATGAATTACAGTGCAGGTGTATGAAGAAAAATATATGCTTCCTTAAAAAAAATCTGGAACTAAAGAAGAAAAATGACCATCTCAGATTTAAAGCACACACACGTATACATATGTGTATGTATGTATGTTTATATGGAAAGGAAAAACGGCCTGGTAAGACACAGATAAGCTCCTAAGAATAACTGAGTCATTTTTGACAGTTGCTGATGATGACGTTGATGACATGAATAAGAAGAAGGAGAAGAAGAAACACCACATATATTAAAAGTGCTGGGAAAGAATATTTTTCTAGGCACTGATTTTTGCAAAATAAATCTAGTTTTCACCAATTTATCCTGGGCACTAATTTTAATAATTTCTGAGAATGCACAGTCAACTTGTCAGGTGTTGAAAGTCAGCTGCTGATGCAGTCTACAAGGAAGTCTAAATTTAAAATTGCCAGGCTATCATATCGCTAATGGGCACCACTGAATAATTCAACACCAATAATAATAAGGAATAAAAATCTGTCTTATAGTTCTGCTTTATGATTCTGAGTGGTAATTGAGTTCTAATAACCAAGGTAAGTGTCTTTTTATTTGTCCCAGAAAGATTTTTTTAAAAAATCTTCTGCTGTTGCTTCATTCATTATGCCAGGAAAAAAAAAAAAAAGCAGTAGCTGAGTAACGGTAGCAGTGGGATTAAGATAGAGGCTTAAGATTTGTCAGTGGGTTGATGCTTTGTGTCATTCTATCTCAGGAAATGATCACAGATGGAAGATTAAGAGTGGTTAATGCCAGTCTCCTGTTATAGATATGGAAGCTGGGAGGCAAAACAAAGTGGCTCGGGCAAAAGATGAACGTTGTTAGATGTCATCACAACTTTTTTGTATACATATATAGATATATGTTTTATATATACGTATACAAAAAAGTTGTGATGCGCTCCTTGGAAACTCTATGGGGTAGTTCTACTCCGTCCTATAGGGTCGCTATGAGTTGGAATCGACTCAACGGCAGTGGGTTTTGTTTATATATATGTATATATATATATAGCTATATTAGCTTGTATCTTAGTTTTCTAGTGCTGCTATAACAGAAATACCACAAGTGGATGGCTTTAACAAAGAGAAATTTATTTTCTCACAGTCTAGTAGGCTATAGGAGTAGTGGTTAAGTGTTACAGCTGCTAACCAAAAGGTTGGCAGTTCGAATCCACCAGGCGCTCCTTGGAAACTGTGTGGAGCAGTTCTACTCGTCCTATAGGGTTGCTATGAGTCAGAATTGACTCGATGACAAAGGGTTTATTTATTTATTTAGATTTAGTAGGCTATGAGTCCAAATTCAGGGCATCAGCTCCAGGGAAGTTTTTTTTCTCTCTGTCGGCTCTGGAAGAAAGCCCTTCTCATCAATCTTCTCCTAGACTAGCAGCTTCTGTGTGCAGAAACGCTGGGTCCAAAGGATATGCTCTGTTCCTGGAACTGATTTCTTGTTAGTATGAAGTCCCCTGTCTCTCTGCTCGATTCCCTGTTTTATATCTCAAAACACATTGGCTCAAGACACAATCCAATCTTGTAGATGGAGTCCTGCCTCATTAACATAACAGCTGCCTATCCCACCTCGTTAACATCATAGAGATAGGATTTACAACACATAGGAAAATCACATTAGCTGACAAAATGGTATACAACCACACAGTCGTGGGAATCATGACCTATCCAAATTGATACACATATTTTTGGGGGACACAATTCAATCGGTCACAGTTTGTAACCAAGATTGGCAGTAAGGAGAAAAAGAAGGAGGCATGAAAGAATCAATGCCTTTGAATTTTGGCATTGGTGAAGAATACTGAATATATACCATGGACTGCCAGAAGAATGAACAAATCTGTCTTGGAAGAAGTACAGCCAGAATGCCCCTTGCAACTGAGGATGGTGAAACTTTGCCTCACATACTTTGGACATTTTATCAGGAGAGATCAGTCCCTGCAGAAGGACATCATGTTTGGTATAGCAGCAGATCAGAGAAAAAGAGGAAGACTTTCAGCAAGATGGGTTGACACAGTGGCTGCAACAATGGGCTCAAGCATAGCAACGTTGGCACAGGACCAGACAGTGTTTCTATTTGTTGTAGATCCACAGAATTTTATCAAAATTTATTTTTATTGTATGGAGCCTATATAGTTCTAGAGAGTGAGTAAACAACATTTTGGACTAAGACATGTTATAGAGAATTTGAACCTGAGTTTTATAAAATCTCAATATGAAAATTACCTCATAGAATTTAGATATGAAGGTATAAAAGGTTTTAATTAAATTCTTGGCCAGTATGTTCTCAAAAAATTTTTCTTTTTTTTTTATGTTGTCAGTTCATACTTTGGGGATCCCTCTGTGCAATAATCATAAAGGGATAATATGTTCATTATGAAAATAAAAGTAAAATGACATACCCATAGCTCAAAACAGGAAAGCTATATCTATAGACCACAAGAGAAAAACTAAACATAAAACAATGAGGGTAGACACTATGCGCCTGTACCTAAAGAGCAGAGGGCTTGAAGGAGTGTTTCATCAAGAAAAGTAGCTGAATCTTGGTAATACAGTAAACACTGCAGTGTTTTAACTTGTTTGAATCCCGTCCTTCTTTCCCCAGCTCTACAGATATTACAGCCTTGAAATCTAATATCTTCATAATCACAGCAGCTGTAACCTTGGGTTTGATGATCACCTTTTAGATATACTACCAAAAATATAATGCATAAAAGAAAAAAGATAAGATGAGTTTAATTAAAATTGAAACTTCAGCCCTATGAAAGAGAATGAAAAGATAAGCTACAGACTTGGAGATAATATTTACAAAACTCATATCTGGTAAGGGACTTGTATCCAAAATATACAAAGAACTTTTAAAACTCAACAATAAGAAAGCAAATAACCCAATTACAAAATGGGCAAAAGATCTGAATGGACACTTCACCAAAGAAGGTACAAAGAAGGCAAATAAACATATGAAAAGACGCTCAACATCATGCTCACTAAACTAAAACCAAATCTATTGCGGTCGAATGGATTCTGACTCATAGCAACCCTATAGGACAGAGTAGAACTGCCCCACAGAGTTTCCAAGGAGCACCTGGAGGATTCGAACTGCCAACCCTTTGGTTAGCAGCCCTAGCACTTAACCACTACACCACCAGGGTTTCCCATACGTCACTAGGGAATTGCAAGTCAAAACAACAATGTGGTATTGCTACACACCTACTGTTGTTGTTGTTAGCTGCAGCGGAGTCAGCCTCTGACTCATGGCAACACCATGCACAACGGGATCGGACAGTGCGATCCATAGTGTTTCATTGGCTGATTTCTTGGAAATAGATCACCAGGCCTTTCTTTCCAATCCGTCTTAGTCTGGAGGTTCTGCTGAAACACGTTCAGCCTCAAAGCGACACCCAAGCCTCCACTGGCAGAGGAGTGATGGCTGCGCTTGAGGTGTATTTGCCAGGAATCGAACCCGTCTCAAGCATGGAATGGGAGAATTCTACCACTGAACCACCACACACCTATTAGAATGGCTAAAATCTAAAATACTGACAGCTTCAAATGCTGTCGAGGATGTGGAGCATCTAGGAACTCTCACTCATTGCTGGTGGAAATGCAAACCAGCACAGCTGCTTTGGAAGACACTCTGGCAGTTTCTTATACAGCTAAAAACAGAATTGTCATATGATCCAGCAATCATGTTCCTAAATACTTACCCAAATGGGCCCAAAGCATATGTACACACACACTCACACACAAACCTGCACATAAATAGCTTTATTCCAAAATTTCCCAAAAATGGAAGCAACAAAGATGTCTTTCAATAGGTGGATGAATAAATAAATGTGGTACACCCATGCAATAAGCAGTGTTATCCAGCAATAAGAAGAAATTAACTATCGAGTTACAAGAAGACATGGAAAAACCTTAAATACATATTGCCAAGCGAAAGAATCCAGTCTGAAAAAGCTACATATGGCAGAATTCCAACTATATGACATTCTGGAAGAGACAAGACAGTGAAAACATCTATAGTTGTCAGAGGTCCAGTGGGAGGGGAAAAGGAATGAATAGGTGGAGCACAAGGTAGTTTTGAGGAAAATGAAACTATTCTGCGTGACACTATAACGGTGGACACATGATACTACTCATTTGATAAAACCCATGGACTGTACAACGCCAAGAGTGAACCCTAGTGTAAACTACAGGCTTTAGTTAATAATAACGTATCAGTATTTGTTTATCAGTTGTAACAAATGTACCACAGGGTTGCAAGATTTAATAATATGAGAGTGTACAGTCAGGAGAGTAGGGATATGAAACTTAGTGTAACTTGTGCACAATTTTTCTGTAAACCTAAAACAGCTCTAAAAAATAAAGTTTATTTACATTTTTTAAAAGTTTCCTGAATCAATGATTTGATCCTTGAAATCATTGTAGTCAAAGCGAATTCACTTTTGATATATTCCCTGTGATAATTTAAATTTATACCACGTCTTGAAGATATGTCTAAAGAGAAAATTTTCAACAATTGGCATTACTACATTTCATGGGTAAGGGAAATTATGGCATATCTGACAAGAAATTTGAACCAAAGACAAAACAAAATTTTAAGAAGTTATACACCCTAACATGTAATTATTTAAGCTAATTTTTGCTTCTTATGTTTAAAAATATCCAGTTTTCTTGGAATACAGACCATGTAATTATATCCTTTTTTTTTTTTTTTTTTTCCTGAATACAATACTTTATATTGTGTATAAAGATTCCAGCTAGCAATAGTACACCATCATTATCAGTCAAACAAACTATAAATAATAAGTACTGATAATAGAAGCAATCTGGCTCAGTTGCCAAAAGTCTTTGAGTAGAAAATATAGGTTTGAATTTTGAGATGAGGCAATGCCAGATATCAGATATATAATTTAAAAAATGGAATGTCTGGAAAGAAAGTAACTGAGATTAAGAAAAAATTGTACTAAATTACTCTTACATGATTGTAAGGATCTGAAAAAAGCCTTTTTTTTTTTTTTTTTTTTTACATAAATGATATATGTGTCAGTGCCTACACAGATATTTAAGGTAATTATGTCTGTGAGGTTTTTTTTGTCTCTAAATATGACAAAGAATTAATGCTATCTCAACTTCTGAATTTTTATCATAACACACTGTGAATCGTGCTTTACTTGTAAAAGTGGATAGGCAAGAAGATATTCAGATAATAGGGATGGAGGTGGCAGAAAGAGAGATTTCAGCATCATTACTACCCCATCCCAAGCAATAAAAATAAACATTGGTTGGGTGCTCCCTTCTTGGTTTGTTTGTACTGTGTTAAAGCACACAGACAAGCACAGATTGGTTTTCTAACAATTTCTGACTTTGGGGAAATAATAAAAGGTGACACCCTAAATAGATCTTTTAAAGTGTTACATGAGGGCCAAGGGAAAAGACAACAGTTACTGCCCCCACCCACATATACATTCCATATACAAAGCCCACCAATTTTCTTTGAAATGTACTGTGAAATATATAAATGGATAAACTAATAATTTTGAAAAAAGGGGCTTTTTTTTTTGTGCCAATTATCCTGAAACAATATTTGGAAGCATAAATATGTAAACATAATGAGTAATTTTTATTTTATTCTTTATTCATTGCCACAAATAATCCCACAGTTTTAATTTGCTTACTGTCTTAGTTATCTAGTGATGCTATAACAGAAATACTACAAGTGGATGATTTTAACAAAAAGAAAATTAATCGTCTCACAGTCTAGGAGGCTAGAAGTCTGAATCCGGGTGACATCTCCAGGTGAAAGCTTTCTTTCTCTGTTTACTCTGGGGTGGTGGGGGGGTGGTCCTTGTCATCAATCTTCCCTGGCTGAAAAGCTTCTCAGTGCAGAGAATCCGAGTCCAAAGGACACACCATTCTCCTGTTCCTTGTTTCCTGGTGGTAGGAGGGTTTCCATCCTCCCCCTGTCATGGATTGAATTGTGTTCTCCAAAAATATCTGTCAATTTGGCTAGGTTATGATTTCCAGTATTATATGATTGTCTACCATTTTGTCATCTCATGTGCTTTCCCTACAAGTTATAAATCCTATCACTACGATGTAATGAGATAGATTAAAAAAAAAAAAAAGAGATGGATTAGTGGCAGTTATATTGATGACATCTACAAGATTAGGTAATGTCTTAAGCCAATCTCTTTTGAGATATAAAAAAGAGATACAAGCAGAGAGATATGGGGACCCCATACCACCAAGAAAGCAGTGCTGGGAGCAGAGCACCCCCTTCAGACCCAGGGTCACTGTGCAGCAAAGCTCCTAGTCCAGAGGGAGATTGATGACAAGGACCTTCCTCCAGAGCAAACAGAGAGAGAAAGCCTTCCCTTGGAGCTGACACCCTGAATTTGGACTTGTAGCACTAGACTGTGAGAGAATAAATTTCTTTGTTAAATCCATTCACTTGTGGTATTTCTAATAGAGCAGCACTAGATGACTAAGACAGCCCACCCCTCACCCCGACTCTCTGGTTGCTTTTCTTCAGATTGATTTAAGACACAACCTAATCTTGTAGATTGACTACTGCCTCATTAACATTACTGCCTCTAATCCTACCTCATTAACATCTTAGAGGTAGAATTTTTAACACATAGGATAATCATATCAGATCACAAAATGGTGGACAACCACACAATATTGGAAATTATGGTGTAGCCAAGTTGACACATAGTTTGGGAGGACACAATTCAATCCATGACACTTACTAAGGAGCTCTGGTGGTGCAATGGCTAAGCTAATCTAAAGTTTGGTGGTTTGAACTCACCCAGCAGCTCTGCAGGAGAAAGACCTGGCGATCAGCTTCAGCAAAGACTACAGCCTAGAAAACCCTATGGGGCCTTTGTACTCTGTTACATGGGGCCGCTACTAGTTGAAATCGACTCGATGTTACTGAACAACAATAAAAACTTGCTTACTAGTGGGAGATCATATAATAGAACTTTTGATATTTCTGGAGGTTCTTTTATCCTTGTTGTTGTTGTTAGGTATTGTTGAGTTGGTTCCAACTCAGAGAGACCTTATGTACAACAGAACAAAGCACAGCCTGGTCCTGTGTTGTTCTCACAATCATTGCTATGTTTAAGGCCGTTGGTGCAGCCACTGTGTCAATTCATCTCATTAACAGTCTTCCTCTTTTTCACTGACCCTGTACTTTACCAAGCATGATGTCCTTCCCTAGGGACGGATCCCTCCTAATAACATGTCCAAAGTATGTGAGACGAAGTCTCGGCATCCTTGCTCCTAAGAGGTATTCTGGCTGCACTTCTTCAAAGATACCAGTCCATGGTATATTCAACATTTTTTTTTGCCAAGAGCACACTTTGAAGGCATCAATTCTCCTTTGGTCTTCCTTATTCATTGTCCATCTTTCGCATGCATATGAGGTGATTGAAAATCCAGTGGAATATCATATTACAGCACTTTTGATCTTTCTGGAGATTCTTTTATCGTTATAATGACTTAATTATTTTTTGGTAGAAAAATTTATACAACTTTTTCAAAACATGCTTAGGATATCTTAGGATTTTTTAGCTGGTCTTATTAGAACTACCTGTTTTGAAGACAGATTGCACAGTTGTTAGCCTGGATTTTTTTTTTTTCATTTTAGCAGTGGCTCAGTACCACTGTTCCTCGGCTCCACCAGCCTGCTTTTGAAACACCCTTGTCTTAATGGGTGCATGAGAATTAAAGTTTTTAATTTAATTGCCTACTCTTGGGTTTATTTTTGATTGGAGATGGGTTTGCACTTTGTGATAATTGTTCTCAGAATTTTGAGGATTTTTTCCACTATTTAGAGGATCTTTGCTGCTGCTGAAAGGTTTAATAACAACTACAAATTTTTCTTTGTAGGTAGTCTATTCATGCTTCCCTAAAAATGACCTTATCTTAATCTGCAGTATTCTGAAATTTCACAAGGTGTCTTGTTAAAACTCATCTTCCTCTCAGTAGGATTTTGAGTTCTGAAGACACAGGGTCTATATTAGGTTTGGGATATGTTTCTATTATTTTAGTGAATTTCCTACACCCCATTATGCTTATTCAGATTCTTATTTTTTAAAAAGAAATTAGACATCCTAAATTAATCATCAGTAATGTATAATTTCTCTTATAATTTCCATCTCATTGCATTTTTGCTCCATATACTAGATTTCCTTGATTTGACCTTTCTGATCTTTTACTGTTTTAGTCTAATTAATCACATTCTTAATTTTCCATAAATCTTTACTGCTGTCTAAGTTCTCCTTTTTCATTGCAGCCTGCTCTTGTTTTATGATTATCTTAAAGAATTTCTCAATATTAATTTTTTTCCACTATTCTCTACTCCATAATGTTTCCTCTTCTCTTTCAAGCTGTTGATTTTCCTCAGTCGTCTGTTTGTTCTTCATTCAAATTCATGAGTAAATAATAGATTGTTAGTATAGGCAGCTATCATTGGTTTCCTTGCCTACTTTCAGGTTATTTTATAAATCTCTCACTCTCTTGTTCAGGAAGTCTGCAGAAAAAGTGTGGCATAGTGACAAGAGAGCTTCAAGTACAGGTTGCATAAGCAGATAGATTTTGCTATACTAGTTCAGAAAGTGCAACAAAAAAAAAAGGAAGGGTAGAGGTGCAGCTTGGTCATGCAGTGGCCAAATGTTTGGCTGATAACCAAAAGTTCAGCACTTGGAATCCACCAGCCATTCCTTGAAAACCCTATGGACTCGATGGCAATGCGTTAGAGGTGCAAACACTGGCATTATGGTTCCGTGTTGTTGCTGTTAGGTGCCTTTGAGTTGATTTTGACTCATATGACCCCATGTGACAGAGAAGAACTGCCTGATAGGGTTTTCTAGGCTGTAATCTTTATGGCAGCAGATTTCCAGGTCTTTCTCCCATGCAGCCACTATGTGGGTGTGAACCACCAACCTTTTGATTAGCAGCCTAGCATTTAGCCATTGTGCCATCAGAGCTCTTCCTATGGTTCTATAGAAAGTCCTACAATTAAATATTCTCCAAGATTTCACCACACCCATTCCTTCTCTTTATATTGACTGGGTTCTCATTGTAGACCTACCAGGCCTTTGCTAATGCTGGTTATAGGTTCTTATATCTTGTACTTTGGCTTAGTTACTCATGGTTATACCTATATTACTGATAAGGTTTAAAGACACATGAGACTGTATGAACAATTGCACATGGAAGGATAATAAGCCTTTAATTGTTTGCACAGCTCTTGACCATACAGAACCCTGGAGGTGTAGTGGTTATGTGCTATGGCTGTTAACCAAAAGGTTGACGGTTCAAATCCACCAGGCACTCCTTGGAAACTCTATGGGACAGTTCTATTCTATTCTATAGGGCTGCTATGAGTTGGAATTGACTTGATGGCAATGGGTTTGGTTTTTGGTTTTATGAACATAATGGGTTGATCCTAAAATATGTGGTTTGGACTTCAGAGTTCTTATAAATAGTGGACCCCACACTTATTTGATTAGATTCCAAGGACTATGCCCTTCTCATGTAACAAACTGAAAGATATGTTCCTTAAATTAAGACAGAAATAATAATAAGAAACATTAATGGATACAACTAGTGTGCATCATTCACGATGCTAATTGTTTTAAAGAATTAAATATATTTGAAGTAACCACTGTTCCAATGAGATAACAATTGCTCTTGACTCTTCTGATTGTCTAATTACAAGAGCTCAAACTAAACTTATTCATAATTATAAACAATAGGGAACTCTTTTGCTTCAAAATACACACACGTATACACACGCATACTGGGATGACAGGGGTGGAGTCAGCCTCAGAGAAACATTGGACCAAGAATCTGAACACCGTTAAGCCTATTTCCACCTAGCATCTTAATTTCTTTCTGGGCTCTGCTTATTCTAACATCCTGCAAACTTCCTCTGAAAAAATCATGCTTTATTGTGATTTTGGATTTATCCCTTGGAGGAAAAAAAAAAAAAGAATAAAGCAGAACAATTAAAATGATATTTCCAAAATCATTATGATTGGGTGCCACTGGAATTAAAAAAAAAAGAAAAGAATTTAATAAAACGTTAAAGACCACCTAGATTAAAAAAATAAAATAAAATAAAAAGTTAAACTGAATTTCATGAATGCTATGGAATTTCAGAGAATCTAAGAAACTGCCTGATATTTATTGGTGTGATTTTTCTTTTTCATGAAAAATCTCATAGCTTCCATCGTATCTCAAAGGAGTCTGTATCTCCATAGTGACTTAAAAAGTCACTGTTAGTGTATAAATCATCATACAATACATACCCATCCTAAGTAATATCATTAGTAATTATCAGTGCATCTTGATTTGATCAATTTTAGACTGTAGAAGTTCGTAAATGTCTTCAATCCCTTCATCTTTGGCATTAGTGGTAGGTCCGTAAATATGAATAATAGTCGTATTAAATGGTCTTCGTTGTAGGTGTATGGGTATTATCCTATCACTGACAGCATTGTACTTCAGGATAGGTCTTGAAATGCTGTTTTTGACGATGCATGCAACACCATTCCTCTTCAATTTGTCATTCCCTACATAGTAGACCACATGATTGTCTGATTCATAATGGTCAATACCAGTCCATTTCAGCTCAGTAGTGCCTAGGATATCTATCTTCAAGGATACCATTTCATTTTTGACGACTTTCAAGTTTCCTGTATTCATACTTCATACAGTCCATGTTGCAATTATTAATGGATGTTTGCAGCTATTTATTCTCACTTTGAGTCATGTCACATCAGTAAATGAAGGTCCTGAAAGCTTTACTCCATCCATGTCATTAAGGTTGACTCTACTTTGAGTAGGCGGCTCTTCCTCAGTTGCATTCTGAGTGACTTCCAACCTGAGGGCTTATCTTCCAGCACTATCAAATAAAGTTTGCTGCTATTCATAAGGTTTTCACTGGCCAATTTTTTTTTACAAGTTTGTTAGGCCTTTCATCCTAGTCTGTCTTAATCTGGAAGCTCTGCTAAAACCTGTCCCCCATGGGCGACCCTGCTGGTATTTGAAATACTGGTGATCTAGCTTCCAGCATCACAGCAACACACAAGACACCACAATGAGACAAATTGACAGATTATTCAACCTGTATTCTGAGCAAATAATCCTAGAAGCTGGATTATATGAAGAACACTGCATCAGTATTGGTGGGAGACAAATTAACAACCTGGACTAAAGTGCACCTGACCCAAGCCATGGTATTTTCAATGGCCTTGCATACGTGCAAAAGCCGGAAAATGAAAATGAAAAACTAAAGAAGGGTTAATGGGTTTGAATTACCGTGTTGGTGAAGAATATTGAAAATACCATGAACTGCCAGAAGAACAAAGAAATTTGTCTTGGAAGAAGTATAGTGAGAATGTGCTTTAGAAGCGAGGATGCTGAGACTTTACCTCATGTACTTTGGATATGTTATCAGAAGGGATCAGTCCCTGAAGAAGGACATCATTCTTGGTAAAGTAGAGGGTCAGCAACAAAGAAGAGCCTGAACCAGATCGGTTGACACCATGGCTGCAATAATGGGCTCAAACATACTTCTCTTTTGAAATAATATCTCCTCCAAATTTTTTTCTGTCCGTCTTTCAACTTTCACTTTATTTTATGATGCCCAAACCTATCACCACCCTGATTTTATTTTTCTGAGTATGTGCCAATATTTCAACCTCTTCCTCAAAGCAGAGCGTTTCAGAATGGGTTCTGTAAGAGAGAAGAAATTTTATCTACCAACTACTCATTCTCTCTGTCTTATGTAACTTAAGAAGAAACTTTCTTTTTTATAATTTCTTTATAACGTTGGCTTTTACTGGGCTTCCAGACAATTAAAACCTATCCTTTCTTTTGTCCCACATTCTGCTGTTAGAATAATTTAACAATTCTTTAATACTTTCTGTATGCCTGGAATCTCATGAAGCATTGTATAGGCAATAGCTCTTTTATTTCTCAACACAATCTAATGAAGAGGACTATTCTTCATTCCAGTTACAGCCAAAGGGTGGTAAAGCAACTTGTTAGAGAGTGAACCCTTCCTCACCCTTATCCTTGTAAGTCTTTATTAGAATATTTGGATACAAGTTTAACAACTTATATTTATATCCACTTATTTCCATCTTGGTAGATTTCCCTCATCATTCCAAACTACCACTTGATTCTGACTATATTTACTATTTGTATAATTCAGTAATGTGATAGTGCTGTGTGATTGATTACTTTTGTGTGGCCTTTCTAACCATGATTTTGTAACTCCCACCCAGGTGATTGGTGGGACTGTGTGATAGGGTAATCCAAGAGGATTGGTCAGTTTTGCCTTAAAAGAGAGTCCATTCTAGAACAGACAGGAGGATCCTACCACCACCAGAGAAGAACATCCAGGAGAGGAAAGTGAGCCCTTTGGACCCGGGATCCCTGCACTGAGAAGCTTCTGGAAGCAGGAGACCGAGAGAGAGAGAGAGAGAGAGAGAGAGAGACCCGACAGCAGAGACCCGGCAGCAGTGGCCTGGAAGCAGGAGACAGCGTGGTGGCTATCTGGCCCACGGAGAGAGAAAGCTAAGTGTCTTTGGGCAGAGACTGAGGGCCAGGGAGAGACAAGCCTGTGAGTACAGCTGGGAAGAGGCTATCCTGATGGAGAACTGTATCCTGAGTGTTCTTGAGCCTGAATTGCAACTGTTACTTCCCTAATGAACTCCATAATCATGAGTGTGGTTTGTGAGTTCTGTGCGGCCATTGTAATGAATAATAGAACCCAGTAGAGAAGTAGAGAATACTGTGGGAGGCACAGTTGGTGTCAGAATTGGTTAAGATGGTGGAAAAAGGAGGTGTGTCTGACTTCCACTACATAGAAATCAGGCTTGGGCTGTTGATCTTGGATCTCCTTCCCCCTTGTGGGGTTGGAGGAGGTCAGACACTGCTTCCAAGCTGTTTTCACAGATAACCATGGTATATTTGTTATTAAACAAGCCATTGCTGAAAAATGTAAACACAGCTGGAAGGAGCAATGGCTCAAGTTATTACAGACCTCCTCCAACCCAAAACTAAAACCAAACCAGGTGCTGTCAAGTTGGTTCTGACTCGTGGTGACCCCATGAGTGTCAGAGTAGAACTATGTTCCATAGATTTTCAATGACTGATTTTTCACGAGTAGATCATTAGGCCTTTCTTTGGGGCACCTCTGGGTGAATTCTAACTGCCTACCTTTCAGTGCTTTACCCAGGGCCTCCATAGAGACCTTGCTCTAAAAAAAAAAAACCTAGTTGATGTTAATTCATTAATCGTCACTCTTAGCCTTGTTTGTACAATGAATTCACTAACCACATTACCAGTTATCCCATATATTTCTTTTTTATTCACAAGACTATCCTGAAACTAACTTCTTTCTTATCTTCTTATGATTCTGTAATACCTTGAAAAAGTAATTTTTCTAGTGTCATAGACATTATATTTGGCACATATTAACTTACTTTGAGCCGTTACCTACCTGTTGCTATTTTTTTAAACTTATGATCCTTTTCAACGATGGTTACTGATAAAAAAAAAAAATTTCTTAATTCATAGACTCATTAGCCTACCAAAAATGAGACTTTTCGTGTAACAAAACCTCCTGCCAGATATTTTTTTTGCTGTACTTCAGCTAGAAGTAATTAATTTTGATGATTCTGACCTCTCTGGAAGCTGATATTTTATCCTGTGCTATTTTTTTTTAAATAATACTACAAATAAAAAAACTAACAGCTAATATTTATTTAGTGTATATTTCTGTGCCAGACACTGAGACAAAATCTAAATTGACTATCTCATTTAACTCTCCTAACAATTTTAAGAAAACCCTGGTGGCACAGTGATTAAAATATATAGCTGCTAACCAAAACATTGGCAGTTCAAATCCACCAGGCACTCCTTGAAAACTCTATGGGGCAGTTCTACTCTGTCCTATATGGTCGCTATGAGTTGGAATTGGCTCGATGGCAACGGGTTCTTAATAATCTTAAGGGAGCCCTGGTAGCACAGTGGTTAAAAAGCTTGGCTGCTGACCAGAAGGTCGGCAGTTCGAATCTACCAGCCACTCCTTGGAAAGCCTATCGGGCAGTTTAGTCCGTCCTATAGGGTCACTATGAGTAGGGATTGACTCGAGAGCAACAGGTTAACAATCTTAAGAGGCAAATACAACTGTTATCCCTGTTTTACAGATGCCTTGAGGCAATATACTAGAGACTTTTATAGCACTAATATGACATAAAGCAGAACTTGGTGTGAAAGAAGCTATTTTCTTGAGAATAATATGCATTCAGGAATTAGTGAGGTTTATGATGGCGTTTTATTTGTCTTTGTTTTCCCAGAACCTAATAGAGGTTGTTATACAGTTCTAGTTGTATTCTGTGGAGTCAATTTTGACTCATAGTGATACTACCATATTACAGTAGAACTGCCCGTGTCTCCCATGCTGAAATCTTTATTGAAGCGGATTGTCAGGCCTTTTCTCCCATGGAATGGCTAATGGATTAAAATTATGACCTTTCAGTTAGCAGCCGAGCCACCAAGGCTCTGTTGGTATGTAATAAACCAAACCCACTACCACTGAGTAGATTTTGAATCATAGTGACCCTATAGGATACAGTAGAACTGCCAGGTAGAGTTTCCAAGGAGCATCTGGTGGATTAGCACTGCCAATATTTTGGATAGCAGCCATAGCACTTAACCACTATGCCACCAGGGTTTCCACTGGTATAAAATGTTTCCTAGTAAATTCTGCAGGTAAAAAAAGAGGAAGGGAGGGAGGGAGGAAAAATGGAAGGAATGAAGGAAATATAAAAAACATGATACCCAGGCAATGTCTGGTTTTGTTTTAAGGTACATCAACTATTTTATTTTAAGACACATTACCTGTAAACAGAGCCAAAGAATATCACTTTGCTTATGAAAAGAAAGTGAGATGGCTGTACTATGTTCATGTCAAAATCAGCTTACTATTAATGATAGCTTCGAATTGATTATACACACACACATTGTTTCATTGCATTTGACTTTTTCAAAGGGTCTCTAAAATGTGAATGGTTGGGCTCAACACTAACAGTTATTTGAACAGTTAATAGTTTTTTAAAAAATAACTCTTTCACAACCAATGGGAAATAGAAAGCCAGATGAATCCTTTACTACCTATTTCACAAAGATGACATGAACAGTGAAAAACAAAGGGTCCAAAATTTCCATATTCTGTTTAAATATAATATGATACTTTCTTAAACTCAATTTGAGAGACCAGCGAAACTAAGGAAATGAAATTACACTGTAATAAAGCAAGTGTCGATTCTAAAACCCAATCAATTTGTATATATTTCATAAGGAGCCAACTGGAAATAAGTATTTTCCTTTTTATGCAATAATGCAAAATACTGTGAGCTGCCAGAAGAACGAACAGGTCAGTCTTAGAAGAGGTACAGCCAAAGTGCTCCTTGGAGGCAAGGATGGGGAGACCTCATCTCGTATACTTTGGACATGTTGTCAGGAAGGACCAGTCCCTGGGCAAGGACATCATGCTTGGTAAAGTGGAGGGTCAGTGAAAGAGAGGAAGACCCTCAATGAGCTGGATTGACACAGTGGCTGCAACAATGGGCTCAAGCATAACAACGATTATGAGGGTGGCACAGAACCGAGCAGTTTTTTGTTCTGTTGTACATGGTGTTGTTATGAGTCGGAACCAACTCAACAGCACCTATCAACACCAATGACACTATAATGCCTTACATCAATTTTCCTTTATTACCATGTTAGAAAGTTTATATCTATGATTTTATCTAATGCTACAGTTAATATTCTGATCAAAGAGGATTATTACCAAAATCAAGAGCAATTGGTAGTACATTGAATAGGAAAAGAGTTTCTAATTCTATAACTGAATAGATATAATAGAAAAATACATGAAAGAAACAAAAATAATGGTGTGTTATTCATACTTTGGAGGTTTAAAAGGTGTGAAAGAGGTACTACACTCTATAAATGAAATGTACCTGTAAAAAAATAGAGATTCTACGTCAGCTTGATAAAACTGACACAAACCTGATTCTAGTAGGTAAAAGACTAAAAATTACAGTGCAAAAAAGGGCCTGGAGAGAATTTAACTCAATTCAATAATGTAAAAAAAGACTTTTTATAATTTGATATGAGGTATATTTTAATAGTACTTCGAATGTCCCTTTATTACTCTCCTAATAAAGAAAATTTTTTTTTTTTTTAATAAAGACAACAGTTTTTAGAAATGTAGTCTGATAATTCCATTAGTTGATCAAGGAAATTCTATCCACAAATGTCAATGTACTTATGACAGCTAAAAGAGCAACACAGCATCATTTGGTACTGATTATGCTTGTACTACATATATTGAGTCCAGAAAAAATTTTAAATGCCTGTTTATGCTAAACTAAAAATGGAAAAAGGAATAAATCATTTTTTTTTGATTTACGGAAAATCATGACCTACTTCAATAAACATTATTAAAATCACTGTCTTGAAATCCTGGAAATCTCTTATAGACTAGGCACCATTTTATTTATTTATTTATTTTTTAACTGAGTTCCCCATCAAGCTCTTTTGCCTTTCATTTTTGTAGTAAAAGCAACTGAGTTGCACCAGTTAGTAACTCTTATTTCATCCTCCATGAACCCCTCTTTCTGCCTCCAAGGGAACAACAGCATTAGCGGTTGGTTATTTTCTTTCTTTTTTTTTGAGAAGATCTACAATTTCCTGGGTTTGAGAACTAAGTAAATTTTCCTTAAATATATTTTCTAGTCCATTTATTATATAGACAGTAATAAATGTCCACATTTGGAAATTCTCTGTAATAAAATGTTTGTGTAAACATATCAGACACTTAGATCAGTGGAGGGAATTTTTTTTTTTTTTACATTAAATACATTTTTGTCACTGTATGTGGTCTAGTAATAATATGCCCCAGGTTTTAATGGGCTTCATTTACAGAAGTCCTGGTCTAAAAAGCTTTGCAAGAGAAATAAATGTATTTTGATTTACGAAGGCCCGTATGGTCATTTTTATTAGCTTCCTAGCCCTGTGGTCCAGTGAATTTCATAAGAGGAGGAAAGATTTACAATAACTTGCCATTTGGAACACTGGTTTAGCTTTTCTTTCTTTGGATACCTTAATATTCCAGTTAATACTGAATTCCAACAATGCTATTTTATCAAATATCCCTTGTAGTAGTCTGGCCCCTAAAGGTAACCCATTATAAAATTTGCAAGAAATATGTTCAATAAAAATGGGTTAGATTTTAGCGTTTGTATGAATTTATATTACAAAAGAAGACCATCTTTGCCTGACCTCTGCTGTTTTTTTTAATAATGTCTAGTCTACAGAATACACTCAGTGAAATTTTGTAGTAGCATGCGAATTATATTGACTTTGTCATTTAATTACTTTTTTTATAAACAATAATGTTCTTTTCTGAGTTTTCTTCAGCATATTGCTTCTTCATCATTTTTTGTTGCCCTGGGAAAATAGCAACCTTGAATTTTTTTATTTTCTTAAACTAGTTTGGGGTGAAGTGAATAATATACCTATATAAACAATACAAAAATAACTAGTCAATTTGGACTTTTTTTTGTTTTTTAGTTCACGAAATTGAAACAAGTCTTTTAGATGCATGAAAATCAATAAAAAAAACTTCCTTCCTTTGATATTTCTTAGAAGGAATGAATTAATGCATGAATATATTGATCTTTATCCAGACCTTCTTAATTGTTTTACATAAACATAGAAGGCAATATGTAGGCTCCACTTCTCACTTTTGTTTAAGGAAAACTTAAGTAAAAGTTATAGATTAAAGCTCCTATATCCCTTCAGAGCTCTAGAAATGCTCTACATTTAGAAATCAAGAAGTTATATGGCTTTTCATCTATAAAAGTATACGGGGAGCAAATAGATATTGGTTGAATACAGTAAATATTCCAATATAAATCATTAATGTGAAGGACAATAGACAAAAATAAGAAAATTATATAAAATAAAAAGTGGTTATTTTAAGCTATTCTCTATGAATAAGATGACAACCACCACTCTTCCATCAGTTTGTCATACTGTGGTGGCTTGCATGTTGCTGTGATGCTGGAAGCTATGCCACCAGTATTTCAAATATTAGCAGGCTCACACATGATAGACAGGTTTCAGTGGAGCTTCCAGACTAAGACAGACTAGGGAGAAGGGCCTGGCAACCTACTCCTGAAAAAACTGGCCAGTGAAAACCTTATGAATAGCAGTGAAACATTGTCTGATATAGTATTGGAAGATGAGCCCCTCGGGTTGCAAGGTACTCACTCAAAAGACTACTGAAGAAGAGTTGCCTCCTCAAAGTACAGTCAATTTTAATGATATGAATGGAGTCAAGATTTCGAGACCTTCATTTGCTGATGTGGCATGAATCAAAATAAGCTGCAGCTGCAAATAAAAAAAAAAATTTTTTTTTTTTGCAAATATCTATCAGTAATTGAAATGTGGAATGTATGAAGTATGAATCTAGGAAAATTGGAAGTTGTCAAAAATGAAATGGAACATTTGAAGATTGATATTCTAGGCTTTAGTGAGCTGAAATGGACTGGTATTGCCATTTTGAAGCAGACAATCATATGGTCTCCTATTCTGAGAATGATAAATTGAAGAGAAATGTCATCATATTCACTGCCAAAAAAGATCATTTCAAGATCTATCCTGAAGTATAACACTGTCAATGATAAGGTACTCAAGTTTACAAACTGACCTCTAATGCCAAAGATGAAGAAGAAATTGGAATAATTTTATCAACTTCTACAGTCTAAAATTGATCAAACATATAATCAAGATCCACTGATAATTACTGGTAATTGGAATACGAAAGTTGGAAACAAAGAAGAGGGATCAGTAGATGGAAAATATGGCCTCGGTGATAGAAATGACACAGAAGATCACACAGTAGAATTTTTCAAGACAAACAACTTCTTCATTGCAAATACATTTTTTCGACAATATAAATGTTTTATATGTGGACCTTGCCAGATGGAATACACATGAATCAAATCAACTACGTCTGTGGAAAGAGATGAAGGAGATGCCCAACATCATCAGTCAGAACAAGGCCAGGGGCCACTTGCAGGACATGCCATTAATTATTCATAGGCAAGTACAAGTTGAAGCTGAAGCAAATTAAAACAAGTCCATGAGAACCAGAGTATAACCCTGAGTATATCTCACCTGGATTTAGAACTACCTGAGGAATAAATGGAATACATTGAACAGCAATGACTGAAGACCATACAAGTTGTGGAATGACATCAAGGACAACATGCATGAAGAAAGCAAAAGGACATTAAAAAGACAGTGAAGAAAAAAAAAAAAAAAAGACCAAAATGGCTGTCAGTAGAGACTCTGAAACTTGTTCTTGAATACAGAGTACCTAAAACAAATGTAAGAAATGATGAAGCAAAAGAGCTGAACAGAAGATTTAAAAGGGTGGCTTCAGAAGACAAAGTAAATTATTATAATGAAATGTGCAAAGACCTGGAGTTAGAAGAACACAGCCAGCCCTTCTCAAGCCGAAATAACTGAAGAAAAAAGTGAAGCCTTGAGTTGCAATATTGAAGAACTTTATGGGCAAAATATTGAATGACACAGGAAGCATCAAAATAATACGGAAGGAATACACAGAGTCATTGTACCAAAAAGAATTAGTCGATATTTAGCCATTTCAGGAGTTAGCATATGATCAAGAACAGATGGCATTGAGGGAAGAAGTCTAAGCTGCACTGAAGGCATTAGTGAAAAAAAGGCTCCAGAAATTGATGGAATAACAATGGAGATGCATCAACAAATGGAGGCAACTCTGGAAGCGTTTACTTGCCTATGAGAAGAAATTTGTGAGACAGCTACCTGGCCAATAGTCTGGAAGAGATCCATATATGTGTCCATTCTAAAGAAAGGTGATCCAACAGAATGTGGAAATTATTGAACGATAACATTAACACCACATTCAAATAAAATTTTTCTGAAGAAAATTAAAAAATGGATGTAGCAGTACATAGAAAGAGAACTGCCAGAAATTCAAGCCAGATTCAGAAGAGGACATGTAAAAAGAGATATCATTTCTGATATCAGACAGATCTTGTCTGAAAGCGGAGAATACCAGAAATATGTTTACCTATGTTTTATCGACTATGCAAAGGCATTTTACTGTGTGGATCGTAACAAATTATAGGTTAATATTGGGAAGAACGGGATTTCCAGAACTCTTAATAGTGCTCATGGGTAACCTGTATATTCAGATAAGGGGATACTGCACAGCTTAAAATCAGGACAGGCATGTGTCACTGTTGTATCCTTTCACCGTACTTATTCAATCTGTCTGCTGAGCAAATAATCTGAGAAGCTGGACTATATGAAGAAGAACTTGGCATCAGGACTGGAGGAAGACTCATTAACAACCTGCAGTATGCAGATGGCACAAGCTTGCTTGCTGAAAGTGAAGAGGACTTGAAGTACTTACTGATGAAGATCAAACACCACATCCTTCAGTATGGATTACACCTCGACATAAAGAACACAAAATCCCTTACAACTGGACCAGTAAACAACATCATGATAAATGGTGAAGAAATTTAAGTTGTCAAGGATTTCATTTTATTTGGGTCCATAATCAACACCCATTGAAGCAGCAATCAAGAAATCAAATGACATATTGCACTGGGCAAATTTGCTGCAAAAGACTTCTTTGAAGTGTTAAAAAGCAAAGATGTCACTTTGATGACTCAGGTAAGCTTGTCCCAAGCCATGGTATTTTCAATTGCCTCATATGGATGCAAAAGCTGGACAATGAATAAGGAAGATAGAAGAAGAGTTGATGCATTTGAACTATGGTGTTGGTGAAGAATATTGATTATGCCGCGGACTGCCAAAAGAAGGAACAAATCTGTCTTGGAAAAAGTACAGCCAGAATGCTCCTTTGAAGGGAGGTTGGGGGGACTTGGTCTTAATACTTTGGACATGTTATCAGGGGGACCTGTCCCTGGAAATGGACGTCATGCTTGGTAGAGGCTGAGAGAAAAAGTGGAAGACCCTCAACAGACATCACCAGGAGCAGAAGGAAATGCCTTTTTCTTTCTTCCATCTCTCTTGTTTGACAAACCTCCATTGGCAGAACCTACACAAAGGAAGCTCAAACAAGTGTGTGGAGAGGTGTTTGCTATTTGGGTTGTTATTTGGTAGGTTTCTAACCATGATGGTCCAGAGAAGAGTACGTAGAGGGAGAATGTGAAGCTTAGAAAGAACAGATACAACCCCGCGCAGCGTGACCAGCCTAGGACAATGCCTGGAATATGTTTGGTGATTATAAAACATGTTTAAATAAATGAATTAAAGCTAATGGAGGGAGAGATTGAATACATGAATGTCCAAGAAGAACTTCTCTTTACCCACTCATTCTAAGTGTACCAAAACCCCAAAATGGAATACAAAGCATCATACACTTATCCTTGAATAAGAGAAGCAAAACCAAAATTTTTACTCAACTTTCCAGCCAGTTGGACAAAATGCAAGAAGACACTGCATACATCTGAGTGGTTTTGGGTGCATAACCATTCGTCCTACTAGCTCTGGGCCATGAAATATCTATATGAAAAAGCTTATCACATCCCTGAATGGAAGGGCAGTTAAGAAAACCTGTAACTCTTGCACTTTGTTCTTCTCACTTTATGTATTTGTCCTGATTAGTCTCATTCACTGATATGACTTCAAGTACCACTTCGTGTACCCACCCTTATGACTCGCCCCAATTAATGCCCTGGTCAGTATCTTCCACAATTTCACAGGGAAATCTTCCTCAAAAATCAGATTTGTTTTATCTATTATGTAAAGACAATTTAAAGGAGGTCAGGCAATGTTTTATACCACATCCTATAAAAGTTTTTAACAATGTAAATTTGGCTGCTCTGGCCTCATGTACTGCCACACCTCCTATTTCATGCATCATCAGATTAAATACTGTTATCTGTTAAGTAAGTCCTCTCCAATGTCTTCTTCGGTAACAGCAGTACTTCTATTGAGTTTTGTTTTATTTTATCTGTTAATATAGTAAATAGCACCAACTGATTTTCAAATGTTAAAATACCCTTCCATTTCTGCAAAACATCACTTGTCTTCCTGATGGATTATTTGTTTTCTATTTCATTTGATGGGATTTTCTAATATTTTGTTCCAGATTTTAGCATCTATAGTCATGAGAAGAACAAACATAAATTTGTCGTTGCTGCAATGTCCTTGTCGGTTTTTTATAAAAATGTTTTAACTGTAATATAAAATGAATTGGAAGATGTCCCTTTTTTTTTCTATTCTCTGCAAGAATGTGTATAATATTGGTGTTATAACTTAAAAAAAAAGTTTCATAGAATTAACTGATGAAATTGGACTTGGGCTTTTATTGTAAGAAAATTTTTAACAACAGGTTTATTTTCATTAACAAAAAAATTATTTATAATTCTATTTTTGGAGTCATCTTATGTTTTCCAAGGCATTTATTCATTTAATTTGCTCTTTCAAACTTATTGTTGTGAAGATGATCATATTATTTTCTTAGTATCTGTAGTGACCCTCCCTTTTTCATTCCTGATATTGTGGGTTGTTACGAGTCGAAATCGACTCGACGGCACTGGGTTTGGTTTTCTGTTTTTGATTGTTGATTTGAGGTTTCTTTCTACTTTAGATTTAAACAGTCATGCCTGGGTTTATCAATTTAGTTAATATTTAAAAAAAATACTCTTGGCTTGTTTTTTGATCTTCTTTTTTTATTGCCTGCTTTTTTTTTTTCAATTGAATTCTGCTCTTTATTGTGTCATTATTTATTGTTTTTCTGTTTGCTTTCTTATTCTACTCTGACACACGTGGGGTCACCATGAGTCAGGGGCTGCCTAGATGGCATCTAACAAAATCATGCTCTGACAATGTTACTTAAAAGAGATAAAAAATAAACAGTTACGGTTGAGTCAGCCTCCACTCTTGGAGACCCAACATGCATCAGAATAGAACTCTGTTCCGTAAGGTTTTCAAGTCTTGATTTTTCAGAGGTAGGTCCTCAAGCCTTTCTTTCAAGACACCTCTGGGTAGACTCAAAGCCCCAGCCCTCTGGTCAGCAGCCAAGCACCTAGTTAACCATTTGCACTACCCAGGGACTCCTTAGAAAAGCTTTGATTTTTAAAGTAATATCTCACAAAACGTATTGACTGAATCCTGCAGAGTTTGTTCACATTCCCTGCTACCACTGCTTTTGGGTTTCTTTGTTTACTTTAAGTGACAATTCCTTAGACAATGTGAAGAATTTCTATTACTTGGGTCATAGGAGCTAATACTTTTCTAGCAAGATACTCTCTCTCAGTCTCTTTTCTCTGCTTATTTGTTTGAGTCAGGTTACTTGCTAAGCTTTTCTCTGCAGACTCATGGAGTAACCAAAATATATTGCAATGAAAATAACCCAAAACGGTCCAAAATCCTTATGACATTTTAGATTCATGTTCACCATCAACTAACCAAATCGGTGCTTGTAACCTTCAGTTTCATCCCTCATTGGCTCCCTATGCCTTGTGGTGCATTGGTTAGATGCTGGGCTGCTAGGAAAGATTGGCGATTGAAACCCACCAGCTGCTCCCCTTGAGAAAGATGTGCCAGTTTGCTTCCTTAAAGATTACAGCCTTGGAAACTCTGCAGGCCAGTTCTACCGTGTCCTACAGAGTGACTATAAGTCAGAGGTGACTCGACCACAAAGGGTTTGATTTTTGGTTTTATGGCTCCCCAGTCCATTCTTGATAGAATCACCTCTGACATACATGGCTATTGGGGCCATGGACAAGTGTGATGTTTCAGTATTTTATAAGGAATTGTGGGGAAGGAGGAAAACCTGGCTGTGTAGTGGTTAAGTGCTACTGCTGCTAACCAAAGGGTCAGCAGTTCGAATCCGCCAGGTGCTCCTTGGAAACTCTGTGGGGCAGTTCTACTCTGTCCTGTAGGGTCGCTATGGGTCGGAATCGACTCTAGGGCACTGAGTTGGGTGGTGGGGAAGGAAGCAGCAAGGACTTTGTATTTATCCCTTTTAAACTTTATCTTATTTTAGGATGATCTTCACACTATTTTAAGGATTTAGAATATTTTACTTTGGACTGTCACCTCATGTTTACATGATATATTCGACCATTATGATACTTGACAATTCGATACATGTAAATATATTTGTGAAGAGATGAAATATTATTTAATAGGATTAATTTATTTACATAGTCAATTAAATAAATGTCCTTTTTTTCATATATATAAGAAGACCTGAGAAACACTGGTGGCGTAGTGGTTAAGTGCTACGGCTGCTAACCAAAAGGTCAGCAGTCTGAATCCACCAGGTGCTCCTTGGAAACTCCATGGGGCAGTTCTGCTGTGTCCTCTATAGGGTTGCTGTGAGTCAGAATCGACTCAACGGCAATGGGTTTGGTTTCTGGTGTTAAGAAGACCTGAATTTGAGAAGTATATTGTAAATGAGAATGAATTTCCCCAGTATTTTCAATACCTCCTCCACTTTGTGCTTTCTCTGAGGGCACACACTTTAATATCTTTTATCTTGCTCTTAGTTTCATCCTGTTGAGGGATTAGAAAAATTTATTTGATTTAATATAAATTGTCAAATATGTAATACCTACCTATGCATATTAAGAATTAAGAATGTCATATTCATTAGACTTCTTATTCCTACTCCTTTTCATAATAGTTAGATTGTATGTGAGGAATAACTGGATTTACGGGCATGTCAAATACCTCCTTTCTTGAAATAAAATGCCTCTTTGATAGGCTACAACCTCTAATTTTCTACGTCATACATCTAACTATAAATCTTTAAATTCAGCCCATCTATCCAGACTATTTTTTATGCTTTGTTTTATATGAGGCAAGCATTTCAGAGAAGATAAATAATAAATAGCATTACTATGATAATGTTTGCTGATAGAGCCTATTGTGTTAAACTAAATTACCATAAGTGATTATTCTTTAAAATAGCCAATTTCATTTTCATTGTTCCCAGTTGTGTTTTCTAGGCAGCTCTCATTTCCTTGCAACATTGGAAGATTTCATCAGGTGAGTAAATTATAATAAACATAATTAACACTAGTCCACAAGTGCCTCTGATTACGCTTCTGGTTATATGTGTAAGCACCTGGGCTGAGAGTTACACGGAGTACGTGTAACGCTCGGCCCAGGCAAAAGTGCAAAGTAGGCAGAGTTTGTTTTCAGTATTTTCTCCACCTTGCAATCCAAACACTTATGTTCTTTTCAGAATTTCTAACTTAGACAGCTTAGTTCCTTCTTTCTTTCCTTCTCCTAGTTTTTCTTACATGAATTTCGCTTTAGAGTCCAGTCTAGGGTTAGATAGCAAAGGGTATAATCCCAGTGTTACCTGGTGTTATGGGCTGCATTGTGTCCCCCCCAAATATGTGTTGTAATCTTAACCCATATTCCTATAGATATGACCACATTTGTAAATAGAGGTTTTCTTTTGTTAATGAAGCCATACCAGAGTAGATTGGGTCCTAATTTTAATTACTTCTAACTTATAAAAAGAGCCTGATAGATTTAGAGACACACAAAGGGGGAAAAAGAAGGTTGAGGACAAGACAGATGCCTACCCAAGTCAGGAACGCCAAGGATTGCTGGCAGCTATAAAGTCTGAAATAGACAAACGCGCACCTCCCCCTAGAGCCACATCCTGAATTTGAACCTGTAGCTCGCTGAACTGTGAAAAAAATAAATTTCTGTTCTTTAAAGCCACCCATTTGTGGCATTAGTGTGTGGCACCACTAGGTTGCTAAGATGCCTGTAGTTAATTGGTTACTTGCTATAAGGCTTTCAGTAAGGTTATACAAATACGTAACCTTGGAGAAATATTTCAGCTCTCTAAAGTCCATCTGTAAAAAATGCATAACTTTGTAATGAAAGTTAAATGACATATGCCTAGAAAATAACAGTTGTTTGGTAAACGTTAACGGCTTGTTGTTAAGATATAAACATTACTTGAACCAATCATCTCACCAGTGTAACAGCTCAAACAAAAAGCGTTGCATTGTTCTCTCAAATAACAATCCATTATTGGTGTTGTGGTTTGAAAGCGGGGCTTTGCTTTTTGCAGTTGTACAGGGATCTAGCTTTCTTCTTTTCTACTCTTCCTTCCTTCTCCTCCTGCTTCTTGTCCTTCTTTTATGGCAATGATGATGACGGTGGTGATAATGCTTTTCAGAGATACTTATTAAAATTTAGCCTGCAGAGTCTCTCTGTCTTCCAGTGTTCTATCTCATTAAGGCATTGCTAGTCTGAAATTATAGTCAAACTAAATTGGACTTGTTTCCTGATAGTTTATGTGCCATGTCTTCCAGATAGTGTTCACTTTTAAAATGAGGCTTTATTATCTGTATGGAAATGAGTAACTGACAAACCTGAACATCACTTGGGATGCGCCAGCTGGAGAGAAACAGTAGAAGAGAGCAATGTTTCCCCAATCACATCATTTTAGAAGCCCCCTACAATCTGTCTCTACATTTCTTTGGTTCCACTTTTTCAAAGTACTTATGCAAATTTTAGTCATTCTTATCTATTCTTTTTAAAACAAACAAAGAGGAGAGTTGAAGCAATTTTTTTTTTTTAATTTGTTAAGGAGGCTCTCAAAAGAATTTTTAGTGTTTTACTCACTAGTCCATTAATTAATTTACTAATTCTAATATCATTTGAAAAACTGATACAATCAGAAAAGAACCTCTATCAGCTTTTAACTACCAAAAGTATTAACCTACCTGCATCTTTACCCACCTCTTCTGCCTTCTCCTTATTACTATGGATACCTTGTAAGTCTGTTAGGGCTTCTTCCACACTGGAATCCAACCCCCTTCTGAGGGACAGATGTGCTCATTGTTCTTGATAACTTTTTGTGTTTGTAGTATGTGGGGCTCTTTAAAGTATCAATTCAGAGCAGGGACCTCTCTTGCTGACATTTGGGAGAGGTACTACCTGCATAATTGGCTTGTTTTCTCTTCACCGAATCAGTCTTATCAATATAGGCACTTACTATTATTCATTTCTTCTAAACCTGCAGTAAAAACAACCCTTCCTTTTTTTACTTAACTTGTAGGGTGTGGTCCCTCTTGGTTGTTCTCCTACCTTAGTAGTTGATCATTCTCATTCTTCATGCTGTTGGTATTTGTTATTGAGTTGATTCCACTCACAGCAACCCCATGCGTGCAGAGGAGAACTGCTCCACGGGGTTTTCAAGGCTGTGGCCTTTCAGAAGCAGATCACTAGGCCTGTCTTTTCAGGCACTTCTGGGTGGGTTCAAACTGTCAACCATTTGCACCAACCAGGGACTCATCATTTTTCATAGCTGCTTGCTATTATGGGAGCCTTTTAGACTTATCTTCTTACCTGTTCTCCCATTTTAGCCTATATGTATTAAGTAATTTCTTACACTTTTTTTCTGAAAGGTCAACATAGTGCTTGGTGGCTCTAAAAAGGGACACACACACACATACACACTATGCACACAACAAATGATCAGTCAGTCAATAGCTACATAACTGATACTCAAATCAGCATCACCTGAAGAGACTGGTAAATTTACATATCTGAACATCTCCTTTGTCCACAGGTGCAAAGGGTAGGTGTGAAACTTTCTATGGCAAATGAACCTTTTAAATGTGGCCGTAAACCAAAAAAACAAAAACAAAAAACAAAAAAAACCCCACTGCTGTCGAATTTACTCTGACTCATTGTGACCCTATAGGAGAGAATAGAACTGCCGTATTGGGTTTCCAAGGAGCAGCTGGTGGACTAGAACTGCCCACCTTTTGGTTAGCAGCCAAGCTCTTAAACACCGTGCCACCAGAGCTAAATGTAGCCATAATTTAATATCAAAATCTCTCCTGAGCTGGATGCAGATATCTTAGCCAAATTCGTTGAAAATAAAGATTTTGACACAAGAGCAAATGCTTACATGATCTCAGAGCTGTTAGATTGAATTTGATAGGGAAGGGAGGGAGATTCTAGGTAGGAGGAGATATGAACTACAAATGTACCGGTCCCTGAACAACTTGGACTCTGGTGCTGCCAAGGTACTGATACTTTAATGATCAGCAGTGATTCTCACAGCAAGTGCTGAGAACCAGTAGATTAGATGTTAAACCTATACTCATCCTTGATTTAAAAAATGGCTAGATAATTTAGCTTATGCTCCTTATATACCAAAAAAAAAAAAAAAAAGACACTTTACTGTCTTGCTTACTACCAATTGACTGCCTCTCAAATTCCCATCCATCGATGGAAAGAAACCACTACGAAGTTTCTTCACTCACACGATTAGCTGGGACTGTGTCCTATTTCCAAATCTTTGGAGAAACCATTTGATTGGTCTAGCATAGGTCAAGGAGCCCTGGTGGCAAAGTGGTTAAAAGTTCAGGATGCTAACCAAAAGGTTGGCAGTTTGAATCCACCAGTTGCTCCTTGGAAATTCTATGGGGCAGTTCTACTTTATCCTGTAGGGTCACTATGAGTTGGAATGGACTCAAGGGCATACAAAACAATAACAAAGCTTTAGTCAAATGTTCACCCCTGTCAATGATCTGTGAATAGGAGGTTGAGTTCTCAAATTAAAACATGGCCCTTGATTTTCAGCCATCCAAGAAAATATTTGTAATGATGGGGCTTTATGGAAACACTGAATACATTTTCTACAAGCATTGCTTTCAGTTAGTCTTTTTTTTTTTTTTTTAAATAATTTACTTTATTTTATTTTTGAGAATATACACAGCAAAACATACACCAATTTAACAGCTTCTACGTGTACAATTCAGAGACACTGATTACATTCTTTGAGTTGTGCCGCGATTCTCACCCTTCTTTTCTGATCTGTTCCTCCCCTATTAACATAAACTCACTGCCTCCTGAGGTTCCTATCTAATCTTTCAAGTTGCTCTTGTCAGTTTGGTACCATAGAGATAGATCTTAAAAGAGCATAATTCTCAAGGCAGGCATTCTTTACTAGTTAGGCTAAAGTATTGGTTTTTCCAAAGACTTCGGGAGATATTTTTGGTTTAAAGTTTAAGGATTATCTCAGGGCAATAGTTTCAGGAGTTCCATCCAGTGTGAAGTATTTGTCTTCTAAGCATTACGTCTTTTAAGGGTTTCTTAAAATACTTATTTAAACTTTACTTATGGTTTCACAGAAACCCTGGTGGCATAGCGGTGTGGCTCCTAACCAAAATGTTGGCAGTTCGAATCCACCAGGCCCTCCTTGGAAACCCTATGAGGCAATTCTACTCTATCCTATAGGATTGCTATGAGTCAGAATCGACTCGATGGCAAGGGGTTTTGTTTTTGGTTTTGGTTTCACAGAAAATCTCCAGTGGTGTCTGCTATTTGCAGGTTAAAAATTGAAGAAATAGTCATATTTCCTTAGATTCAGAGCCTATTAGTCTCATTAGCTACATTTATTCCACTGTAATGTATTGCCACACCAGAAAATAATATATGTTCCAGAGATAAGATAATTTATACTTTTACGCATAAAAAGCCACTAGCACAGCATCTAGTGTGTAAAAAACATTTCATAAATGTTTTCCTCAATCGAGGTTACACAATTACCTAGTATTTAAGGCTAGATTAAGCCCAAAGCTCCTGCTATTTCAGAGCTCCTCTGAAACATGTTTTAAGGTATTTGTTTACTTTCTTACATACTATTTACAGAAGATAAAGTTGAGGAAGTAGCAAATCAAATTCTAAACACAGTCTTGTTTCAGCAGTACAACGTATACCTAATCATCTCCTGTCAGCAACGTGTTCTTAGGGAGTCGTTTCTCAATAAAAGAAAATAGAAACTTAAAATGAAAAGAAATTCCAAAGAGCAGAGCTGGGGTGGATACCGTGCCATTGGCTCCCTCATTAAATAGCAAGCAGAATAGCTCACAGTGTAAACAATACTTGCCTTCGGGCGTGGGAGTTGTTAGTGGAAATGCTCGTCACAAGTATGGCTGGCATCATATATTCACTGACACTTAGAACTAAATGAGCTAAAATAAACACTGTTGAAGATTTGTGAAACTTGACAGTAAACCATCCTCATGTTTATCAAGCAGAGGACCTATCAATTCCTCATCCAGATACAGAAAAATCTCACACTAAGGCAGTTCGTACAAATTCCCTTTCCTGCTATTAGGCTGAAATGAAAAGTACTAAAACTAGAGTAGAATTGAGATGACCAGATGCTTCAGTGAGTTGCTCCACCTCATGTAGTCCCATTTCAGCTTCCAACCATTGTCTATGAATCAGTCATTTAGAGAAATATTTCAAAATACTGCTTCCCTGCGGTAATCTAGAAAGACTTTTAATTAAGCTTTGTTATATTAGGAGACATAAACTTAGAGTCATGCTTTATGCATTTATTCTAATATAGCATTTATTCTTTTGGACAATATCTATGAGGAACTTTAAAGTGTTTCAGAATGATATAAACCAGTATGTACTGTTATAGCTGGCAAAGTTTTGCAAATATTTTTATCTTTAAATGATTAATTTCATAATATTAAAAAAAAAAATTCTTTTCCTGTAAAGCAACACTGACAAAAACTTCTGAATTTTTTCTATGTGAGGTCCTTATTCAAACTGTTTTTTGGCTACCTGTTGACAAATGATATTAAAAAAAAAAAAAGTGTAATAAAATAAAAGGTATTTGGAAAGAATGTTCCGATGTTTTTATTGATTTTAAGATGACCCATTTTCAGGGAACATATGCAAGGGTGTTAAAATGAAAACTGTCCACAGGTGCAAAAGTTAGATGTGGAACTTTCTGTGAGACAAAACAGAAAAAACCAAACCTGTGCCACTGAGTCGATTCAGACAGAGTAGAACTGCCCCAAAAGGTTTTCAAGCAGCGACTGGTGGATTTGAACTGCCAACTTTTGGGTTAACAGCTGAGCTCTTAACCACTGCACCACTAGGGTTCCCCTCTGAGACAGTTGAACCTTTCATGTAGCCATAATTCCAGACCAAAATCTCTTCTGACCATGTAAATATCTCAGCCAAATTCATTGAAAATAAAGATTTTGACACAAGACCAAATGCTCACATGATCTCAGAGCAATTAGATTGAATCTGATAGGGGAAAAAAAAAAAAAAAAAGACAGTAGGTGGAGATACGAACTAAAAATGCACCAGCGTACGAAGAGCTGTAATCCTACTTTATGGTCCCTGGGTGGCACAAACAGATTGTGCTCAGATTCTGATCTAAAGGTTGGTGGTTCAAACTTATCCTGTGGGGCCTTGGAAGAAAGTCCCGGTGATCTGCTTCCAGAAAGATTAAAACCAAGAAAACTCTATGGTTCCACTGGTTCCACTCTGTAACACGTGGGGTGACCATGAGTCAAAATCAACCGGACAGCAGCAGGTTAATCCTAGCGTTGCTATAGTTTGTTTCCTTAATAATATTTCTTTATTCATGAACTATAAGATTTGTATCACCTTGGAGGTTTTGGAGATTTCTGTATTGTACAACTGGGAACAATTTTTGGTATTATTTAAACAGATAGTATTTTTTTTTCAGATTTTCATGTTTCAGGTACAAAATAGAGATTGAGCATGATTTAATATACTCCTAAATTATAAAATACGTATTCTAATTTAAATGGCTGCTATGTTTACAGGCCTAAAGGGAGAAGAATGAGTTGTGCAGCACAAACCTAAATTGATATACTCAAGTTTCTTGGATACTAGGACTAACAAAGCCTTTTAGCTCAACAGAGATTTTTGCTGCGAATCGATAGAATTCAAGAATGTCTGAGTATATTTCCAATAGATATGCTGCTCCCAGTGCCGTCGAGTCGATTCCGACTCACTACCTTAAAAAAAACATAGGCATCGCAAACCAATTTAAACTCTTTTTATACAAGAAACAATATATACATATTTAGGAATTAACCCATACACCTGCCTGTTTGCTATGTCCTTTTATCTTCAATGATATTTAAATAAAGAAGCCATTAGGACATTATAAGAATGTTGATTTTTTTATTTTTAAGGCCATAGGAGTGATAAATCTATTACCTTTTTATTGCAAGAAATACTAAGACTTCCTATTTAATCTCAAGGCAAATCTCTCTACCTCAGAAGGAAGCAGAAATGATAAATAAAATCAGTAAGCAGAAATGATAAAATGTCAATATCTCACACCGAGAAGTGTTTCCCCGAACACATTAGTTTTAAGGACGTGTTTGAGGAGTAAATGCTGCTTGGTGAAAATAACTATAATTACATTTTAAATGCATGAGCTGGCCTTTTTCTCAGTCTGAAAACCCAAAACAAACAAACCAATTGCCATCAAGTCGATTCCCACTCATGGTGACTCCATGTGTGTCAGAGAAAAATTTTGCTTTGTAGGGTTTTCTATGGCTGTGATCTTTTGGAAATAGATTGCCCTCTCTTCTGAGGAACATTTGTGTGGCTTTGAACCTTCAACCTTTCAGTTGGTAGATGAGTGCTGAATTGATTGTACCACCCAAGGGCTCCTTGCCTCAGTCTAGCCTTCTGCTTTTTCCATGAGTGCACGACATGGATTCCAGGTATAGTACTTACATTTCCTGAATATTTCACACTGTGTATGCGTGCACGTCTTTGAGCAATCACCAAAATATCCATTAGCATTTGCCTATTTGGAAATACTTTCTTATTTTTTAAGCCCCATCCCAAAATCACCTTCTACGTGATGCGCCCCTCCCGGATCTGTTCAAGCAGAATAAATCTCTCACCCTCTCTCCTCCCAACAACATGACTTTTCCTAGTCTCTATTACATCACATGGGTCCAATTCTGTTGCAATATTTTCATTTCTGTTTTCATGTTTTTGTTTTCCAAAGAGGCAATATTATTTTTTATTGTTCCTTTTTAATAACATCCTTGCCTTATCTACCTGAAGATTACAAAGAATACTTGTTCTGACTTTTTCACCAAGAAACAGACAACCTCAAAAAATTGCTGATTTCTGACTACATATCACCACCTCCACTCCTCTCAAACTTGCCCCGTCACCTCATCTCTTACTTTTTTTTGTGTAATGCATGCTGTTTTCTGCTGCTTCCCATATTCCTTGTAGTTCATTTCAAAAAGAGCAATAGAGATTACTTAAAGTAGTAAATTACAGGTCAAGAGAAGACAAGGTAGACATGTTTCTCCATGCTCCCCTCTTCCACCTGCCAGTACAATTATGAACCCTGAAAATGATACAAGAGGCATCTAAGAAGGAAACTGGAAGTTTGAAAGAAGGACTGCAATACTGGAAGAACAACATAGCTGCAGGGTATCTTATGACCCACCCAGACACTCCCAAGAGCAGAAGGCAATTCGGGTCCAGCATTTTCTGATCCCCAACTCAGCACAAAAAGGCAGCCTAGGTAGGCTCACTCCTCCCCAGGGTAAAATGGGATTTCCCCTACAGAACCAGGTGAATACAGTCTCCCTGTTAACAAGCACTCTCCCCCATCAAGCCTGCGATGCCCTTCCCATGCTGAGAGATGCCAGGGGTTTGGTGTCACCACAAGGGTGTCCTGCTAGAGGGCAAGTGCCTGGCCATGGGATCCTCTTTGTAGAGTTCAGCTGAAGCCTCCCCTCCCTGATTGGAGGGGCTGCTAATGGGCACTGGGTTTTTTTTCGGTGATGAAAATCATCTAAAATTAGACTATGGTGATGGTTGTGCAACCCTTGAATATACTAAACACCATGAATTGTACACTTTAAACGGCTAAATTTTATGGCATGTGAATTCTCTCTCTGTAAACCTGTTCTAAAAAACATAATGCTATCCTACCACATACCTGTCAGGATGGATAAAATAAAAATTGTGATGACACCAAATGCTGCTGGTCAGTGGGAATATAAAATGGTATGGCCACTCTGGAAAGAGGTTGGCAGCTTCCTACAAAATTAAATATGTCATTGCCATCTTGGGCATTTATCCCAGAAAAATGAAAACTCACGCTCATACAAAAGTCTGAGCACAAGTGTTCACACAGCTTTATTTCTAATAGTCAAATACTGGAAACAACCCAGATATCGTTCAGGGGGTGAATGATTGTACAAACTGTGGTCAGCCATACCATGGAACACTACTCAGCAATAAAAAGGAATGGACTTTTGGTACAGTAAAAAACTTGGACAGATATCAAGGAAATTATCGGAATTAAAAAAAAAATTCTCACAAGGTTATATACTACATGATTCCATTTATACAACATCTTGAAATAATGAAATTATAGAAAAGGAGAACAGATTAGAGGCTGTCACGGGTTTGTTATTTGGTGTCTTCACCAGTGCATCTTAAGCAATTAGGATGGTGTCTGGCGTATCAGGTGTATTTTACTAATATTTGTTCAACAGGGTAACTGGTTTTGGGCCTCAGATTTTGAGAAAGAGACCCATTTTTCTGTTTAATTGTGGTAAAATACACATAACATAAGATTTTCCATTTAAGCCATTTTTAAGTGTGCGGTTTGGTGACATTACTTCCATTCATAATGTTGTGAAATCATCGCCACTATTCATTTCGAAAACTTTTTTCAGTATGAAAATCAGAAATTCTGTAAGGATGAAACATTAACTCCCCATAGCCCTTCCCCCCAACCCATGATGACCACTAATCTACTTTATGTCTCTAAGCACTTGCCTATTCTAGATATTTCAGGTAAGAGGGATAGTGCAATGTTTTCCCTTTTGTGTCTGGCTTACTTCTTCCTATCCTAGCTTGTATCAGAACTTCATTTCCATTATGACTGAATAATATTCCATTGTATGTATATGCTGCATTTTGCTTATTCATTATCTGCTGATGAATATTTGGGTCCTTTCCAACTTTTGGGTATTGTGAATAATACTACAATGAGCAGCGTTATACAAGTCTCTGATTCCCTACTTTCAACTCATTTGGGAATATAATCAGGAGTAGAATTGCTATGTCGCATGATAATTCTATGTTTAAATTTGGGGGGTATTGCCAAAATGTTTTCCATAGCTACTGCATCATTTTACATTCCCACCAGGAATGGATGAAGGCCTCAATTTTTCCACATGCTCACCAACACTTATTACTTTCTGGGTTTTTTTTGATAATCGCTTATCCTAGTGGATGTGAAGTGGCATCTCATTGTGACCTTGACCTGCTCTTCAACTGGTAGTATAATTTTGGTTAGTGGAGACCACTAAGGAAAATATTTTATTTGGAAAATGAATTATCTAAATACAATGCTGATGTTGAGAATATTTTCATGTGCTTATTATCTGTTTGAATATCTTCTTTGCAGAAATGTCTATTTACTGTATTGTTATGCAAATAATGTACCCATTCTATGTTTGTCAACTGTTCCCGCCCTCTGTGGGATATTTTCATAAATGCCACTATGCCAACTTTTTTACATGTTGCTGTAAAAAAATTAGCATTGCGTGCTTAAGAAAATGCCTCGTAGAGGATGAGGGCATGGTTGGCAAAGAAACTTAGAAGATGGGTGTTATTTATGTAAAAATACAGTAAGTCCTTTGCTTATTTTTTTATTCGGGTTGTCTTTTTGTTGTTGCATTGTAGGAGTCTTTGTATATTCTGAATATCAAATCCTTATGATAGAGTTCTCAAATATATTTTGCCACCTGTAGGTTGTCTTTTTACTTTTTTGATACTGTCTTTTGATGCACAGAAGTTTGTTTTTGTTTTTTGAGAAAGTCCAATTTTTCTTTCTTTCTTTTTTTTTCCTATTGTTACTCCTGCTTTTGGTTTCATGTCTAAGAATCCATTGCCAAATATGAGACCATGTTTTTGATGATCTTAAAGGATTTGTAGATGACTCTAGGCATGCACCAAGCTACACTGGGGACTCAGTGATTAAGGAAGACACAGAATTGGGAGAAAGATCATTCACTGTCATTGCTTGTATGCATATGCTGTCTGGCATCAAGGTTAGAATGCTGGGAGACAGCACACTTTATATGGATATCGGTATTCTCCTAATCAACGAGGGAAACATGGTCTCAAAGGGAGTCAGTGAAAGTTAATTGTAGAGAACTGGGAGTTTGCTCAAGGAAGGAAGAAAAGAGACTATCAGCCGTAATTGAGAGATAAAACCCTGTAATCAACCAGCTTAGAAGCTCAAGATAATGTAAAAGTGAATAAGCTGTGACTCTCATTTAGAGAATTATAACTTCCTGAGGCTCTACAATTTCAAAAAGTCATACCTCTCTCTTGATTTAAAGAAAGTAATCGCTAATATAATAGCCTCAATCAACCTGAACAGCCCTGAACCTGGAAATAACCAAAAAGCTTCCAAATCCAGGGTTAGAATAAAATATAATCTAAAACTCAAACATTGCGTAAAATGAATGTGATTGGTAAATGTTTCAACCTTAAGGAAAGCACTGTTTTCACAGACCAGTGACAAATGTCAGTGCTAAAATAAATCAGGGATACAAGAACTGCAAGGAAAGGAAAGAAGAACAAAATATGAAGCAAAGGCAAGAGGGGCTAACAGTAGAGGCTGCTGTTAGCAAAATAAGAGAGATAGGAGGTAACTATACACCTATTTATAAGAATGTGATCATCAATACCAAGAAATAGAGAACAGAGATGATTAAGCCAGAGCAAAATCAAAACCACAAACTAGTCTAGAATGGCCTTCTCCTGCTCAGGGAAAGTATCTCAGGGGCACCATTCTTTAATTTTCATGAGTTTCCCACTCTGTCTATATCAATTTGTGTTTCATTTACTATGAAAAGCAATATTCGTCTGAGGAGGGCAATGTTGAGGCTGTGGGGAGTAGTACTGAAAGGCAAGCTTAAGAAATCATTATATATATATACCTTGCTATGTACGCCTAGCTGCTCTCCCCCTAATGAGATAGCACACTCCTCCTCTCTACCCTGTATTCCCTGTGCCCATTCAACCAGCTCCTGTCCCCTTCTCCCTTCTCATCTCACCTCCAGACAGGAGCTGCCCACATAGTGTTATGTGTCTACTTGAGCCAAGAAGCTCACTCCTCACCAGTATCATTTGCTGTGTTACAGTCCAGTCCAATCCCTGTCTAAAGAGTTGGCTTTGGGAATGTTTCCAGTCTTGGGCTAACAGAAGGTCTGGGGACCATGACCTCCGGGTTTCCTCTAGTCTCAGTCAGACCATTAAATCTGGTCTTTTTACGAGAATTTGAGGTCTGCATCCCACTGTTCTCCTGCTCCATCAGGGATTCTTAATTGTGTTCCCTGTCAGGGCAGTCATTGATGGTAGCCGGACACCCTCTAATTCTTCCAGTCTCAGGCTGATGTAGTCTGTAGTTTATGTGGCCCTTTCTGTATCTTGGGCTCATAATTACCTTATGTTTTTGGTGTTCTTCATTTTCCTTTGCTTCAGTGCATTGAGACTAAATGATGCATCTTAGATGGCCGCTTGCTAATGCTAAAGACCCCAGAAGCCACTCACCGAAGTGGGATGCAGAATGTTTTCTTAATACATTTTGTTGTGCCAATTGACCTAGGTGTCCCCTGAAACCATGGTCCCCAGACCCCTATCACTGCTACTCTGGCCTTCGAAGCATTCAGTCGTATTCAGGAAAGTTCTTTGTTTTTGGCTTAGTCTAGTTGTGCTGACCTTTCCTGTGTTGTGTGTTGTCTTTCCCTTCACCTAAAATAGTAGAAATTATTCTTATCTCAATAGCCTGTAAGGGTAGCCTGCACTTCCAGGAGTCTGAAATTAAAAGCCCACCAACCTGTACAGTAACAGATGTGAGAGGTTTTCTGACAAATGGAGACAGAATACACTTATTCCCGGCCTCCCTGTTGTCTGCAGACCAAATCCAGACTTCTTAGTCTGTTCTCTGCTGACCTTCACAATTTGACCCTAACTTGTATTTCCAAAACTATCTCCCACTCTTTTCCTCTGCCTATCTTAACACTTTCATGATCATTGGGATATACAGTTGTCCACCCACACTTTTTACCTCTCAGGTTCATTGGGAAGCTGCTTTTCCACTGAGAGTGCATAATGCCACAAAGCAGGGACTTTTAGTCTGTCTAAGGATGTGACAGTTGCAGGGAAATTCTTTGTTATGTACTTAAGTCTGATTAAGGTTTGAACAGTTGCAAGGGAAATAAGCAAAATCCAAGATGAAGTCAGGGCTTAGATCTGGGCTGATAATTCTGAGTTAGGCACTTCAATTTTGAAACTCTCAAACAATCCCTCCTTTTGATCAAGAGTTTCATTAATGTCCTTTGTTCACTATTATATGAATGTTTTCTTCTGAGGACACATAATTCGTTAGATGGCTACTTACTTAGGTAAGTCTATAAGACCTCTGACACTTCTGTTTAGTAGTTGGGCACCATCTGACACCTCTTCGCCTTGCTTAATTCACTTAGCATCCAGCTTCTGTGATCTTAATTGGGGAGCCTGTGTAGAGTAAAGCCACATTAGAAGAATAGCTTGACTGTCCAAAAGACTGGCTCAGAGTGTGAGCTCATATCCATTTGTGAAATGAATCTCATCTATGTGCATAATTCTCTTCATAGGCATTAAATTGATCTTTTGTGTCATAACATTGATTATGCACTTCACGCAACATTTGATTACTCTAATAATTATTATTACAACAATTAATATCATTCATGCACCATTTGTGGGGAAGGATCACAGATCCAACCGTCAGTGAAATTAGAAGGGCTAGCATGCAAAAGTAGGACAATAAATAAGGAAGACTGAAGAAGAATCGATGCCTTTGAATTATGGTGTTGATGAAGAATTGAATATATCATGGACTGTCAAAAGGATAAACAAATCTGTCTTGGAAGAAGTACAGTCAGAATGCTCCTTAGAAGCAAGAACAGTGAGACTTCATCTCACATACTTTGGACATATCATCAAGAAGGGTCAGTCCATGGAGAAGGACATCATGCTTGGTAAAGCAGAAGGTCAGTGAAAAAGAAGAAGTCCATCAACAAGATGAACTGACACAGTGGCTACAACAATGAGCTCAAGAATAATAAGGACTGTAAGGATAGCGCAGGACCAGGCAGTGTTTCCTTCTGTTGTACATAGGGTCACTATGAGTCGAAACTAACTTGACAGCACCTAACAACAAGCTACTGATTGGGCTAACCTAATGAAAGCATTTTCTTTCCAAGCCCTGGTAGAAGCAAAGGCAGTAAAAAGGCAAAGAGCATGAAAAAAATTCATATTGTTTTCAAGAAATTTATATTTCTTAAAAGAGGACATATACTCAAATAATCACAAGTAAGGACTTGCCTATAAGAGCCGCAAAGAGGGCACTACAGCAACTACAATAATGAGATATTCACTTCTAGCTAGAGGTATTAGACTTACTTTTCAAGTGGTAGATATAATTTTGGTAAGTGGAGACCATTAGAGAAAAAATTCCATTTGGGAGATGAATTATATGAATATGAAGCTAACAAGGGAAGCATAGGCCATATTCTGGGATGGGGAAGTTGACCGATCTAATCTGTCTCATGAGTTCCACCTTGGGGAGTAGGAGCTGGGGAGAAAGGGAGGGAAAATTTACCAATTAGGCATTTTGGCCTATTCCTATTTTTAAAATATTTTATTGTATATTATGTGAAAATTTACACAACAAATTAGATTCTCATTCAACAATTCATACACAAATTGTTCCATGACATTTGTTATAGCCCCCTCTATATGTCAACACTTTGCCTATTTCCACCCTGCCTGCCCTGTTCCCATTCGTCTAGTTTCCCTGGGCCTCCTTGACTTCTCATCTTTGCTTTTGGGTAAATGTTGATTTTTTGGTCTCATATTGATTGTATAAAGAAGCATATTCTTTCTGGGTGCTATTGTTTATTTTGTAGACCAATCCATTATTTGGCTGAGTTTTGTTCTACATTTTCTCCCATTCTAACTTGGACCTTCTGTTGTGTCCCTGGTCAGAATATTCAGTAGTGGTAGCTGGGCGGCATCTAGTTCTACTGATCTCAGGTTAGGAGAGGCTTTGGTTTGCATGAACAATTAGTCTTGTGCACTAATTTCTTCCTTGAGTCTTTGGTTTGATCTGGGATGTTGTGATATGTTAGTAAATTATTTGCTTAGGGGTCATTTAACTGGTAGTTTTATACAAATTCCTTTGAGGTTTAAAGCAAATGATCTTAAAACTAATATTAAAGCATCATGCAGAGACCCAGTAAATAATTCATACTATTTACATCACTGGAGTCCCTGGGTGGTGCAAAGGTTGCAGGTTCAAGTTCATCCAAACGTGCCTCGGAAGAAAGGCCTGGTGATCTACTTCCAAAAAATCAACCGTTGGAAACTCTACGGAAAACAGTTCTACTCTGACACATGAAGTCACCATGAATCAGAAATGACTCAACGGCAACTGGTGATTTTTATGTACCTCAGAGATTTGTTGTAGACTAATTAAGTTAATGGACATAAAAGCACTTTACACATTATTAAAAAAGAATGCATAAAAGTTACTTATAAATTACAGTCTTTTTCAGTTACAAAATGATGTATTGATATTAACCAAAAAGCAAAAACTGTTGCCCATGAGTTGATTCCAACTCATAGAGACCCCATACGACAGAGTAGAGCTGCCCCATAAGGCCAAAGAGTGGCTGGTGGATTCAAACTGCCAACCTTTTGGTTGGCAGCCAAGCTCTTAACCACTGCACCACCAGGGCTCCATGTTGATATTAAACAATGGCAAATGCTTGGGCAGGAAATCAGTTCTAAGAAATAGAATAGTGAGGGATACATTTAATGCAAACTAAACGCAATTTGTTATTGTTAATTTTTGCCATCTTTCAGTTATATAAGCTAGCTGTCACTTAACGATTTGGTGCTTCAGCTTATTGTTTCGTTCAAATAATATTTATGTTTCATTATGCTGCACACTTATTTCGGAAAGCTTAAAATTAGAGGGTAGAATTTAACTCATGTGAGATAGAAAACTGGTGTGTGTCCATAAGTTTATATTCATGTATGTGTTTACAGAAAAGTACTAATGTGAGAACTTAAAATTCATGGTAAAAATAACAAAAAAGGAAACAGAATTTTATGATCTCAATATGCTAGACGTTGGGAAATACACATCTGTTTGCAATAAGATCAGATGACTGAATTACTGATGACATAGCCTATGACTCAACAGTCCTAACATTTAATTGTGATAGACGATAGAACAGAGATCTTAGGGAATATATATTTTCAAGATATAAAAGTGAGCTAAGAAAGATGATAATCTCTTATTGTTATCTTCCAGATATGCTAATGGTGTCTAGACAGCCAGTAGAGAAACAGGAATTTATGTTTCACAGGGCTCCAAGTTCTCCACATGTATGAAATCCACATTTACTTCTGGTTTGGGGGACCACCTTGCCTTCTCTAACGTGACCATTCTTTTCCATCTTCCTCCAGCTGTTTGTTTACCACTTAAATTTTCTATTATTCACCCCTCCGGCCTGGCTATCACTTCTTATAAATCACATAACATCTTACAGATTTGCTACAGCTTTCCTCAGATGTCCTGAAATGTCCGAATTCACAATGCTTTTTTCCCTATTTTTCATTTCTCAGAAAAAGATAAACTAGAAACTGATATGTGATATTTCACTTTTTTGTTGTTGTTAATGTGACTTAACCTCATACACTATTTTTGTTGCAGTAGTGGTCCTTGTTGAGTTCTGTTTTATGGATTTTATTTTATGATCATTTTTTATCTGCTGGGCAATATTCCTTATCTTTGAATATCTCTAATGATAAAAATTTAATCACGTTGAAGTAAAGCACAAAAGAAGGAAAATCATGGAAGACATTTAATATGTAAATCTTATTTAAGCATGGCAAGTAATTAGTCTATTTTCAGATTAGATTGGATAATCCAGTTAATCAATATTTTTGAGCTCTTCCTATACTGTTCTTTCCATATTAATAAGTTTGGAGCTATCACAGGAACACACCAAGGAGCTTCAAATGAACTATTTTTCATTTCATCAACAGAAGATATGTAAGATGTTGTGCCACATTCCTTAAAAAGAAAGTTAAAAAAAAAATAAGAAGAATCAGATGTCAGCTTTCTTTCTTTTTTGTAATAAAAGTTCATCAGTCAGACAGATTATCCATATTTCTAAATTACTCAATTTATTGTTTCAGGTATTCTGTATATTTGGAGAAATTATTGCTCGTTTTATATATGGCATTAACAACTAACATTTTTAATTAAATTGAATAGTCTATATATATAAAATATTAATATATAATCATATATTGATACATATTATATTTAATTACATGTTAAATATATGTGATAACATTCAATTGTATTACATAGATATACTACATACAATTTAATTTATACTCACATATCATATGACATATTTGTTTTGATTTATATATGTATTAAATTATCATATATATATGGTTTTGTATGTATATGTCTTAGTTATCCAGTACCGCTATAATAGAAATACCAAAAGTGGGTGGCTTTAACAAAGAGAAATTTATTCTCTCACAGTCTAGGAGGCTAGAAGTCCAAATTCAGGGTGCCAGCTCCAGGAGAAGGCTTTCTCTCTCTCAGATTGATTGTCATCAACCTTCCCTGGTTGAAGAGCTTCTCAGAGCAGGGACCCTGGGTCCACAGGGTTGGCTATTCTCCTGGCTCTTGTTTCTTGGTGGTAGAGGTCCCCCACATCTCTCTGTTCGCTTCTCTCTTTTGTATTTTGAAAGAGTTTGATTTAAAGTACAACCTAATCTTTCCTGTCTCATTAACATAACTGCTGCTAACCCCACCTCATTAACATCGTAGAGGTAGGATTCACAACACATAGGAAAATTACATCAGATGACAAAGTGGTAGACAATCACACAATACTGGGAATCATGGCCTGGCCAAGTTGACATATATTTTAGAGGGACACAATTCAATCCATGACAGTATATATTAATATATTTTTGTGTGTGTATATGTTCATGGGAGCCCTTGTGGCACAGTGGTTAAGAGCTTGGCTTCTAACCAAAAGGTTAGCAGTTCAAATCCACTAGCTACTTCTTGTAAACCGTAATGGGCAGTTCTACTCTGTCCTATAGGGTTGCTGTGAGTCAGAATCCACTTGATGGCAACGGGTTTGGTTTTGGTGTGTTCACCTGTGAGACAGGAATTATTTAAACCATCTTAAACACACAACGGATTTAGTAGGTGGTTCACAGATCCAATACCAGAAGTGCAGCTTAGCCTCAGAAGGGAAGGGAAAGATTTCAAGAGTCTGAGCACTGTCCTCATTCTATGTCACTCTTTTTGCACCTGCTTGGTCTCTTGCTTTTGCTTTCCCTACATCCTATGCTCTCCCAGCTTACTCAACATGCTCTGTCTCTCCCACTAACGTTTCTTTCCTTCTCATTCTTCTTGGGGAGAAGCATATACAGTCAGTTGGAACAACCAACAGAGTCTAAAGAGTTTCTTTTTAACCCTCCTTCCAGTTTAGAAGAAAATGTGCCCGGTCGTTTGGAGTCATGTTACTGCCCCTCACCAAGAAGCTGAGGTTGGAGACGGAGTGAGACACCTGGACTTTGATACAGGACAAACAAATATTTTAGGGAACTCCCCTGGGAAAGCCTTGTGCGTTCAGGTCTCATAGAACAGGAAATCCATTGAGCTGGTATCCCCAAAGCCATCTCCAAGGAAAAAAAAACTTTTTTTACATTGACTTTGAAATATTTCATATGATTCTAGCAGCAGACATCAAAATTATCCCTTTGAACTCAAGATTGCCTTAAAATCTTTAGCAGTTCATTTTTCTATGAGCATACCAGTGACACTCTTTTCAATAAAATAAAATGATTTTATGAAGCTCTGAGCATAAGTTTCTCCCTTTCTCAGAATATTTCAAGACTATATATTTACTTCTGCATTGTTTTCATGGCCTCTGTTGTAATTTTGGAGTTTTTCAGGCCTGCTAGACAATTTTCTTGTTATTTTTCATTAATAGCAACATGAAAAATGATAAAAACATACCTCAGGCAGTGTTTCATGTGTTTTCTATGCATCAGTTCATTTAATTATTACAACATTATGGGGTGGATATAATTATTATCCCTAACTTAGAGAAAAAAAATTTTTTTTCATACAACATAAGCGTGAATATATGTTCCCAGCACACTCTCACATCTACTGAATTTATAGAATTCTGTATTGGAAACCACAAAATGAGTCCTCGCATTTCTCTCCAAACAAGTATAAACAAAAAATAATATTCAATTTCATACTTGAGGTGCTTGGTATTGAAGGTAATGTACCGAGGGCCCCATGGGACAAAATCTACCATGCCTTTCGGTACTCTGGCACAAGTTGATGACACAATACTTACACTTACAAGACTTTTAAGGATGAGAAAACATTGAGCAAAAGCATTTAAGTTTCCTTGACCACTGCTGTTTTGTTCCCCTGCTATTCAAGCCATCTTTCCACCTCAAAAGAAAAGATGGATGTTCTTAACACAGCCAGTAGGTGAGCAGTGGCCAGATTATTCTCTCAGGGTCAAAAATTGGAGTTTTCTCTGTCTTATTAAAAACTGTACACATGCTGTTTCGTTTCTCTATGAATATAAAAACCAATACAGTTTGGCTTTCTTCAAAATGTAATTAAGCCTTATTTCATGGCCTAGCATAAGATCTGTCTTGGTGAATGTTCCTTGTGCATTTGAAAAATAATGTGTGTTCTGCAATGGCTTGTGTGCTCCATAGGATTTTCAACGGCTGATTTTTTTCCACAAGTAGATCATCAGGCCTTTCTTTCCAGGCACCTCTGAGTGGACTTGAACTTCCAATCTTTCAATTAGTAAAGAGTTTTTAATAAAAAATCAAAAACTGCACTGTTGATAAGTCCCAGTCAGCAACCATCACTGGATGCTGTTCCAGGCAAAATCGTCAACATCCATTTATCCATGATAGCATTCAGTTCTGCAATTTTAAGAACCGTTGAATACAATAATGTGACTGAATTTATGAATGTTACTGAGATCCACGGAGACTTTGACACGCAGTTGTCATTGAATTAAGATCACATTCTGGAATGTGATTTTCCTTTCTCTACATATGCAATACTCATTTTATGAATTAAATAAGATCGTGGAATTGGTTTCGTTTTGTCAGCGCATTCAGGGACCTGTCCTCACAATACAAAACACATTTACTTTTGCCTCTGAAGCATTTGTTTAATGTCAGGTAATCACAGCACCTCTGTTGTTGTGAGGTCTGTCTCAAGAGCATACTCCATTATAGATATATTTAGTCACAGGAGAAAAGTATGTTGAAAAGAGAATAAATGAAAAATACAAACACACAAATATTTAGAGTTTGAATTCCTTGTTCCATGTGTATATTTTTTTATTTTAATCTACCAGCATCCTGTCATCATCTGAGTCAAAATCAAAACACATTTGGAAATGTCTTCAGCATAAAAATGGAATGTACTACTATACTTGAAAAATATTTTTTCTTCTTATTTTATCATTAAGAAACAATTCCCATTGTTTTTTGAATGCATAAATTGGGGACATAGAGATGAATCTACAGAGAGATGATTACCTTAATATTAAGGCTTGAATTCCTGCTTTGTGTTGTTATAAATAATAATTTTTGTTAATTAAAGGCATATTTGAACAATAGGCAAGCTATTAAAAGTGGAATATGTAATAGTTTGGGATTTTTTAATTTATAACCAACAAATGTAAGCAATCTTTCTTGTTTAGATTCCACTGATATTCTGAAATTTTGTTTTCCCCCTAGAGGTTCAATTGTTCTTAATTTTATACATTTTTTAAATAACCAAGTTACTATTTTTACTAGAAGTACAAATATGTTTTCTTTTTAAGAGCTATTTTGCTGCATTTTCCCAGAGGTACTTACTATGGGGTCGCTGTGAGTCAGAATCAACTGAATGGCAATGGGTTGGTTGGACTGACTTACTTTAGGGAGACCATTCCATCTTTGAAGACCAGATGACATCTGAATGCTCTAGCTACCAGCACACCAAGACTCATGTAATAAGGAATTTCCCAAAATTAGAAAGGATGTTCAAATAATATATAGCTAAAAAACATAGTTTGCATTTTTAAATATTTTTTAAAGAATCAGTAAATGTGTGTACATGTAGATCTTGCGCACCATTTTCCAAAAGCACCAATTTATTTTTCCCGTAGTCTCTATATTAGGTAAATATGTGATACTTCTTTGGAAAATATAAGATCAATAAATTAAAGTGTTAATATTCAACACATAAATTCAACATTCGTATGGTAATTTGAGGGCACAAGAATTAGAAAGATCGATGCAAATGTCCATATTTTTATAAATTTCTGTAGAGTTTGCAATATTAAAATAATATGGGTTTGGAAATAAAGCTTCTTTCTTTCACCCTGTTTTCATATTTTCATATGGAATTAAAGGAAAAAATTAATGCACTTTTCCCAGGTGAAGTGATTATTATTGCTTATTTGACTTGCCAAAGTTTGGATGCTTTGAGAAGATTATTTTTAAAAATAAAATAAATTAATTAAAAAAAAAATACAACAACAGTTTTGCAAGCAGAGAAATCAGGCTCAGAGAAGGTCAGGTTCTGCCTAAGATAACATAGCTGTTCTGTGGGAATATAAGATTCCACAGCATATTAAACTATATATAAAACTCATATGATCTACTGGAGAGTGAGCATCTGCTTGGTAAAAAGCTGTTGGCTCTCAGATTATTCAATATAAGTCTCAGATTATACTGGATAGTCGGAGCACTAACACTTCTTTACTCCTTCCTGCCTTGACGTGTGGGTGCTGTGTACTTCCTGCCCTGGTGTCTTAAGGATGACTTCCCTTTCCCAGAGTAAAATAAACACAGAAGCACTAGGAAATAGTCTTAAACATGCTCTACTTTGGAATAATGTTCATTGACATTTCCCTTGCTGCTTAAATCTCAATGAGAAAGCACTTGAAATGATAATTACCTCCCTCAGTCTGATTTTTTTAAATAAAATTTTATAACTTGCTTAGCTTCTTAAACAAATTAGGACATCAGAGGTGTCAATATAGGTAGAACATTTGGGGAAAATAGGTAGGATTATGTGAACAAGGAGACTAAAACAATCCTATACTAGTTGATTCAATAAAAAACCCAAACCCAAACCATTTGCCGTACAGTCAATTCTGACTCATAGCGAACCTACAGGACAGAGTAGAACTGTCCCATAGAGTTTCTGAGGAGCACCTGGTGGATTCAAAGTGCCAAACTTTTGTTTAGTAGCCATAACACTTAACCACTACACCACCAGGGTTTCCGTTCATTCAACCACTACACCACCAGGGTTTCCGTTCATTCAATAAGACATTACAATATAATGTGAATTTGACTGGAGCGTTCGTATGAGTGGAATATGTGCAGTAAATTTGTGTACAGCCATTACACAGAATAACTGAAGCAATTTCTTGAGTGATGTCTAATTATTTTATTTATTTACTGTTTTTATCATTTGTTGTTGTTGTTAGGTGCCATCGAGTCAGTTCCTGCTCATAGTGACCCTAGGTACAACAGAAAACAACACTGCCTAGTCCTGCGCCATCCTCACAATCATTGTTATCCCTGAGCCCATTGTTGCAGCCACTGTGTCAATCCATCTCCTCGAGGGTCTTCCTCTTTTTCACTGACCCTCTACTTTACCAAGCATGATGTCCTTCTCCAGGGATTGATCCCTTCTGATAACGTGTCCAAAGTATGGTATCTCATCTGGGGAAAAAAAAATCACTAAATTATTATATTGAATAAGTTCTTTGAAATGAAATGTAATAAAATTAGAAATAATATGATTTTTAAATTCCTTTTGATTTATTGATTTAGTTTTTGATTCACGGGTTATTTAGAAGTGTTTTATTTAGATTCAAAACATTGGGGAATTTTCCAGTGATCTGTCTGTTATTGATTAACCACTTAATCCCATTATGCTTACAGAGCATACTTTGCATAACTTGACTCCTTATAAATTTACTGAAATTTATTTTATGATGCAGATTATGTTTTTTACCTTGGTGAAGATTCCCTGTGCACTTGAAAAGAATATGCATTCTGCTGTTGTTGGGTGGAAGATTCTATAAATATTAATTAGGCCAAATTGGTTGATGATATCCTTCAAGTCTTCTATCTCCTTAATGATTTTCTCTCTACTTGTTCTATCAGTTACTGAGAGACGAGTATTGAATCTAACCGTTGATATGTCCAATTTTGTATACAGTTTATCAGTTTTTTCTTCAGCTATTTTGAAGCTCTGTCATTAAGCACATACATGTTAAGAACAGTTAAGTCCTCTTGATGGATTTACTCCTGTATCATCAGGAAATGTCTTGTTATTCCTTGTTATTTCCCTTGTTACTCCTGGCATTCTTCTTTGCTTTGACATCTACTTGTCGGATATTAATATAGGCACTCTAGCTTTTTTTAGCTTAGAGTTAGCATGTTACCATCTTTTTTTAGATTTTTTTTTTTTTTTTTACCTATTTGTATCTTTATATTTAAAATGGGTTTCCTGTAGCAACTTAAAGGTGGGCCTTGCTCTTATATCCAATATAAAAACTTTTTGATTTTGAAATTTATGTTTAATGTGATTGTTGATACGATGCCATCTTATTACTACAATGTTTTCGTCTCATCCGTTTTTTGTGGTTAAACGCTCAGCTGCTAATAAAAACGTTGGCAGTTGGAAATCAGTGGCAGTCTGTGGAAGAAAGCTGTGACAGTCTGCTTCCATAAAGATTACAGCCTTGGAAAGCCTATAGAACAGTTCTGTTGTATAGGGTTGCTATGAGTTGGAATCAACTCCATGGCAATACATTTGGTTTATGACTCCTCTGATGCTACAAGGGTGTGGAAAGAAAAGAGCAGAAAATCTAGCATATGTAAATTTATCATCAGTATTCTTTTTCAAAGAATTAAGGAAATGAATCTGTAAATTATATTGAATTAGCATTGCACACTGTGTAACATCCAGTCACAAGCTAGGCAATTCTGCGAGGGAATGATTGCCTCACTGCTATCTTTCATTTCAATTCTATTTCTTTTCTCGCCCGAAGAGGAATGATTTATAATCCAACTTTAATACTCATTAATTTGCCTTGTAAGTCTACTTTTATTCCTAAATTTTTACTAAGAAATAATTTAGATCTCAAGATCTCAAGACTTCCTGTAATACTGATTATCTTAACATGGAAGTAACAATGCTTTCTCTTCCATTTATAAAGTGAATGTTGAATATTTCTTCTAACTTATTTTTTAATATGGCTCATGACTCATGCTAATAAGTATAGTACATGTGTTTCCTCAGTAAATCTGGCGTTTTCATATGCAAAGAGAGTACAGTAAAAGGGAAATACATGTTCGTATCAGAGGAAAAAATTAAAAGAATAAAAAGGAGCATATTTTGATTCCCTTTATCATTTAGGGAGCCCTTTTTTTTAGTGGTGTAGTGGTTAAAAATTCAGCTGCCAACCAAAAGGTCAGCAGTTTGAATCCACCAGCTGCTCCTTAGAAACCCTATGGGGTCTCTATGAGTCAGAATCAACTAGATGGCAATGAGTTTTTTTTTGTTTCTTTGTTTCATCAAATAGAGGTCTGTCCTCCATTCTTATACAGTCTTGCTATCTTATATCTTTTTTATTATCACAATGTATAGATGACGGACCCAGTGTCATCAAGTACCGAACCAAACCAAAAAACCAAACCCGTTGTCAATGAGTTGATTCTGGCTCATAGTGACCCTACAGGATAGAGTAGAACTGCCCTGTAGGGTTCCGAAAGAGCAGCTGGTAGATTCAAACCACTGACCTGAGAGGATATTTTAATCATTTCTTAAATTTATCATCCAGAATTAGCATAATAATATCTTCCTGTCATAACCTCTAAATAATACAGATTCTATTACGCTATCTGTTACTGGCTGTGCCTGCAAAGTGAGGACGGTTGACAAGGTAACAGCATAGTGTGCGTCATTCAGCTACTACCTTGATTCTCATAAAATCTGTAAATAAAAATTGGTGTCAAAATTACAAATACTCCTCAAGAATTTGATTTTGTTGTTTAACAATATCCATTTTTAGATAATATTTTATATCATGTTTTCAGTGTAAGCTTACATGGCAAATTATGTTCCTATTTGACAATTTCTATACAAATTGCTTAGTGACATTAGTTACATTTTTCACAATGTGTCAGCGTGCTCTTTAATTGTGCTCCAGTTGTTCTCATGTTTAATAATATACATTTAATGGCATTACTCCAAGGCAATAAATACAAAGCTTAGTCTTTCTTCTCTTTTCAATAGCCACATAATATTCCTAGAATGGATATAAAGTATACTTTTACTGCAGGACAGTAAGTTTGTTTTCAATATTTTTCACTAAAGCAGTGCTGGAACAAATATTTTCTTACCCATTCAGGAGTGCAGTTTTTTCTTTTAATATAGCATAGCAATTGATTGTCACATCAAAAATATATGGTGACTCATATTCTGGCCAACAACATATAAAGGAATTCTGTTCACATTGCTTAATCTTCAATTGGCTTGTATATTGACAACTGTTTTTGAGAATATGTTGTCGTTGTTGTTAGGTGTGGTCAAATCAATTTTTACTCAGCCACCCCATGTGAAAGTAGAACTGCCCCATAGGGTTTCCTAAGCTGTAATTTTTATAGAAGCAGATAGCCAAGTCTTTCTCGCACGGAGCTACTGAATGGGTTCAACCACCAGCCTTTTGGTTAGGAGCCAAGAACTTAACAGTTTTCACCACTGGGGCAACTTTCTGAGACTATAATGAATACACCATGGATAAAAATCTTGTTTGTATGATCACATGACAAAATTTTATCTCCATTTTTCTTTTTCTAGGTGCACCACCTGAAATAAAGCTTTCAAGATCATATATCTATCTTATTTCTGACTTGACGTGAGCTGCGTTGGAAACTTTGACTTCCAAGTTATATAGAGGTGTATCTACAGGTCTCCAGCACTACTGCTGAGTTCTGTGTACTAAAGTGGAAAGCTGGAAAGCACACATGGATTCGTTCTCTAGCTTTAACATCACTAGTAACTCACTATGTATTTTTAAGAAAGTCACACTATAATAAGGCTGCTGTTCACTATTTCCAAAATTTGGTAGCTGGGTTAGAGTAACTCCAGGTTCCTTCATCCAGTTTTAAAAGCCTGCTCCTATTTTTGCACAGATTGCCACAACAACATAAATATCCTTCTATCTTCCCCAAAATTATAAAACCTAGCTTTTTACATCTTAGACATATTTATAGGCTTTAATTTTATTTCTTTCTCTCTACTTGCAACAGCTAATTTTCTTTCGTAAGTTATTTGATAAAATGTGATGTCTTCTCAATCTGTATTCTCACTTAAAAACAACTAAATGAAATTTTCCAAGTACTAGTGGAAGTCCAATTGGTTGCTTATCATTTTCAAAAACAAACATCGTGCTATTGAACTTGGTATTTATGTAATCAGAAGTACACTTTTCTTGTTTCTTGTTATTCCAACATAAACATTGCTTATGTTGCCAATTTTATTATTTCTTCCACTCACATTGACATTTTCAGTTTTACTATTTTAAACCATCTTATCTATAGTTTGGCAACAATTGTGTCTTCAAAATTCTTTGGTTATCGCTTAGTAGTAAAACTGCAGGTTATATGTGAATAAAAAAGAAAATGTAAATTGAGAAGAATTATGGTGACGTTTTTCTGTCTACTTATTTGTATCCTTTTCTTATGCAAAAATTTGTTATTGTGACTACTTAAACTCAGTTGTGAAAGCCTAAACTCCCAAATACTGACAGTTATTTTTAAGCAAGAATTTGTGATAAAACATAAAATATTTGAAAATATTAGTCACAAGGCTATATTTTTCCATTGTATACATAAACAAAATCTCATTTAATATTAAAAATAATGTTCAGTATTTTTTATTCCCACAAGAATTTTAAGAAGCATAAAACAACCTTTAACAATTTCTATGAATATTAAATACTGAGAGAGAACAAATGCAAATAATGTAAAATATTACATCAAATAAGAATTAGTTTTTCCAGTCCATTAAAGTTAAAGGTGATTTTTTTTAAAGAAATTTAAATGTGGTCAAAAGTAATTATTGTTCGTATAAATATATCTCTCAGCAAAGGGTCTTTTGCACATAACTAGACATTAACATATTTAAAAAAAATTCTGGTGTGACTGTGAGCGTTCGGGTAGTTTTTGTGGGTAGTTTTTGTTTAATGGAACTGTACTATTTATAACAGTAAAAAAAAAAACTGAAACCAGAAGTGAATCAGCATGTTTACTCTATGGTGTGCCCCCTGGTGAGGAATGAAGAGCTCTGCTTTGTCCTAATTCGCCTGGCAGCTCTGTGAAGGTACCTGTTTTCTCACCGGTGGTGAACTGATTGTATTGGTGGTGCTCCTAGCTTTATTTTCAGGCTAGGCTGTTGACTCCAGCACTGTTCTTCCTGTCCGCCATTTTCTTTCATTCATCTCTGAGTCTGAATGTATGTGCATCTTGCTTCCTTGTAAATTAGATCTCATGCAGTTCTCTGAGACACTTATAGGCAAATGAAAAGCCAGGAATATCTCTATATTTTGATATGTTTATAAATTTTTCACTTAGTTTGCATGGGGCAGAAATAGATCTGCCACAGGTTTATATTACCAAAAATTTTCAGCATTTCAAGTCTTTAGACTTTGCTTTTCCTAAAATATATTTTATAATGTTAATTCTGCCATATAAAAAATATGTTCTGAGTGACTATTATGTGTTCTACATGAAAACAGTCTTTTCCCTCAAAGAACCTTCCAAACCCAAGCCAAACCAGTGTCTTCCAGTCCATTCCGACTCTTAGTGACCCTATAAAAACAGAGTAGAACTGCCCCATAGAGTTTCCAAGGAGCGCCTAGCGGATTCGAATTGCTGACCCTTTGGTTGGCAGCGGTAGCACTTAACCACTACGCCACAAGGGTTTCCCAAAGAACCTTCAGGAGTCTGTAAAAAGGGAAATCCCCACTTGTGTTAAGTGTTCTGATAGGAAGATTGAGAAGGGACATCTTAATTAAAGCAGGGTCCTAAAAGTTTCCTGGAAGAGATTCAAATGTGAAGAAAAATCCAGCGTAGGTTCATGCACTAACATGAAAGAAGAATGCCTCAGGTCTCAGAGGATGTGTGGGTGGTTGATAAAGGTAAGAAATCTCTATCACAAAATCAAATACAAAGGTTTAAATCCGAAAACAGTATGACAGTTTCTTAGAATTCCAGTTGTTTGCTGATGTATAAGCCTAAAGCACTTGCAATAAAATGTCAGTGGGTAGAGAAGTAGGAAGAGTTCATATCTTGAAGAATTTAGGCCTTAAGGGCCTAAATATTGAATATTGAAGATATCATGTACTGCCAGAAGAAGGAACAAATCTGTCTTGAAAAGAGTACAGCCAGAATGCTCGTTAGAAGCCAGAATAGTGAGATTTCTCATTTAATTTGGACATGTTATCAGAAGGGACCAATCCCTGCAAAAGGACATCATGCTAGGTAAAGTCAAGGGTCATTAAAAAAAAAAAAAAAGAAAGACCCTCAACGAGATGGATTGACACTGTGGCTGCAACAATGAGCTGAAACATAATAAAAACGGTGCAGGACAGGGCAGTGTTTCCTTCCGCTGTACATGGGGTCCCTATGGGTCAGAGTCAACTTGAGGGTACGTAACAACAACAACAATAGGGGCAAATTTACATCGTTTCTGATGTTGATGTGTATGAAGACACATGTAATAACAATTTTTCCTCCAATTTTTAAGTGAGTAAATTCTTAGAGAACTAGCACTGTTTTCAATGTTGTAAAGGCACCAAAATCTCTCTCAGGAAAGAAATCTTTGGATACTATGGGGAGGAGGACCTAACTTTTATTGGTTGTCTTCTGGTTGTTAGATGCATGCAAACAAATGAGTGTGGCTGAGTTCCAATAAAACTTTATTTATGAGCAATAAAATTTTAATTTCAAATAACTTCTTTAAATCACAAAATATTTCAATTATTTAAAAATATAAAAATCACTCTTAACTGTGGACCATATAAGAATAAAAACAGGAGAAAAGATTTGGTCCATGGGCCTTAGTGTGTCACTCTTTTGTTTAGTGAGATATACACATAAAAAGGAGACCTGATGGTACAGTGGTTAAGTGCTCATCTGCTAACCAAAAGGTCAGTGGTTTGAACCCACCAGCTACTACTCAGGAGAAAGACCTGGCAATTGTTTCCATAAAGATTATGGCCCTGGAAACCCTATGGGGTAGTTCTACTCTGTCCTTTAGGGTTTCTATGAGTCAGAATTAACTCAACAGCAACAGGTTCTTTTGGTTTATACCCACAGAAGAGAAATAATTCCAGCTAGAAGCATGTAATTGTGGTGGGAAGCATTCTAAGGTGACCCCAAAGATTCCCAAAGTCTACCAGTGTTTGAATGTGTCAGGATGCTGTGAATATAATGGATGTCATTTCCATGATTAGGTTGTTTTATTGCAAAGGTAGAAGAATTTTTGAGAAATAATTAAGCCCCTGGCTCAGCTGTTTCTCATATGAAGAAGAAATGACCTTTTGCGGACCTTGAAGAAGCAAATAGCCATGGTGTGAAGGGCCCATGGAGGGGGGAGGGCAGCTTCCAGGCACTGAAGGCATCAGTCCTACAACACCAGGAACTAAAATTTGCAAACCATGTGAATGAACCTGGAAGAAGTCCTGAGCTCCAGGTGACCATGTATCCTGGCTGACACCTTGACTGCAGACTGTTGAGATGCTAAGCCTAGAACCCATGTAGCCTGTGCGTGGACTCACGAAATGGGAGGAAAAAAAGAAATCTGTGTTGCTTTAAGCTGCTAAATTTGTGGAAGAGTAAAACCTGTGAAAGCAGGAACCTGTGTAAGGTGAAAACCAGTCAGAGAAAGAAAATTCAAATATCTTCCACTAAAACAAGCAATAGAAAGCGGTAAGACTACACCCTGTCAAAAGCAGAAAACTTGCAAGACCTGGAAGAAACAATGCTGTCCTGTAGAGTTCCAGCTCTCATAGGTTTCACTGGAATTTGATACACACAAATGGATAAATAAAACAGTAACTCAGGAAGCAATAAAGAGCACTGGGAAGGATAAATATCTGAGTAAACCTAAATGTGTATTTAGTGTTTTTTTTTTTTTTTTTTTTAAGTAGACCTCCTTACATGTAAATTGAGTACAGTGACTTTCTCCAAAGACTATGATATTGAAAGTGGAAAAAGAGGAACTTTACAGTGAAGAAAACTGGCAAACACAACCTCAGCCAGGCAGTCAAGGTCAACAACAACAGTCATAAACAGTATTGATACTACATATTCTTAATATAACACAATGAATAACTCATTTTACCCCCGTGCTCTTCCTCCCCAAAACCCATGACCCCTTAATGGTGAAAATAGTCATGAGACAATACCCAACAGAAGGACATTCTACAAAACACATGACTTGTAATCCTCAAAGCTCTCAAAGTCATCAAAAACTAGGAAAGTCTGGGAAACTGTCACAGTCAAGAGGAGCCTAAGGAGGAATGGCAATTAAAGGTAATTTGGTAACCAGGATGGGATCTTAGAACAGAAAAGACATTAGAAAAAAACCAAGGAAACCTGAATAAACTATGGACTTCAGTTCAAAATAATGCAACAGTGTCAGCCGATTAATTGTAAGAATTGTACCCTACTGTTTTTTTTTTTTTTTTTTTTAATGTAAGATGTTAATAATAGAGGAAAAGGTGAGTGAGATATTTGGGAACTCCCTGTTTTGTCTTCTTATTTTTTTGTAAACCTAAGATTGATCTAAAAAATACAGTCTACCAAAAAAAAAAAAAAAAGTCAAATGTTGACTCCAGTATCTTAATATCTCTCTTGGCCCTCCTTTTATAACTTTTAAACTAAGATATTGCATCAATTATACCTGCTCTCGCTTAACATAGGGGTTAAATTATGATCCATGTGTAAAATTAAAAAAAAAAAATTTTTTTTTTTTTTTTAAATTAAAGCACTATGGAAATGGGAGATTAGGTCCATTCTGTTTCACTTTGTGTTTAATGCAGAATTTTGTGGATAATAGATGGGTAAAAAGTGCTTTTGAGACAGGTGCTCATGAGTTCTGCATTTTATCCTACAACTCTGAGCTTTGAATGAATATTTTTATTTTAGGGAATTTTAGTGAGATATGCCATGAATGGAAACCCTGGTGACGTAGTGGTTAAGTGCTACGGCTGCTAATCAAGAGGTCAGCAGTTCAAATCTGCCAGGAACTCCTTGGAAACTATGGGGCAGTTCTGCTCTGTCCTAAGGGTCGCTGTGAGTCGGTAATCGACTCGATGGCAGTGGGTTTGGTTTTTTTTTGGTTTATGCCATGGATAAGAGTGCATAGAAGAAATACATGTGAAGCTCAAAAATAATCATAAAGGAAATACCATATTCCAAAAAACAAAAACCAAACCCATTGCCATTAAGTCGATTCCAACTCATAAAGACCCTATAAAACAGAGGAGAACTGTCGCATAGGGTTTCCAAGGATGTAATGTTTAGGGAAGCAGTCTGCCACATCTTTCTCCCTCAGAATGAATTGGAACCCCTGACCTTTCAGTTAACAGCTCAGTGCTTTAGTCACTGCTTCTCCGGGGCTCCTTCAATTTAGATTAAAAAAAAAAATTACCATCGAGCCTATTCCGACTCATAGCGACCCTATGACAGAGTAGAACTGCTCGTAGAGTTTCCAAAGCTGCAGTCTTTGTGGAAGCAATCTATCACATCTTTCTCCTGCAGGAACACCATGTTAAAAAAAACCCACCCCTTAAATTAAGGAATAGAGCCCTGCCTTCACCCAGAAGCCCTCCACATGTCCCTCTCCTGTCTCGCTATTGCTCCTCCCTACATAACTACAGTTTTCACTTGTGTATTAAGATTTTCTTTTGTAGTTTTTTAACCTATATTTTCATTCTTAAAAAGTGTTTTTTAGTTTTGTATATATCTATTTATTTTTATTTTGATGAAAATCTACACAGCCAAAAATGCACCGTTTAAAAAATTTCTACCTCTACAACTTGGTGGTATTGATTACATTCTTCAAATTGTGCTACCATTCTCACTATTCTTTTCACATCGCTCCACCACAGTTATCTTAAACTCATTGTCCCCTGAGCTTCTTATCTAGCCTTGGGAGTTGCCATTGTCAAATTGATCTCACATAGATAATTCTTTAAAGGAGTGCAATGCTCGAAAGAAAAAATACTTTACTAATTAAGATAAACTACTTTTTGATTCAAAGAAGACTTCAGGGGATAGCTTTGGTTTAAGGTTTAAAAATTATCTTAGGGCAATAGTTTTGGGAGTTCATACAGCCTCAACTGTTCCAGAAAGTGTGGATTCCATTGAGAATTTGAAATTCTGTTCCATATTTTCTGCCTTTTGATCGGGACTCCTCTAAAGAATCTTTGAGCAAAATGTTCAGTAATTGGGCACCATCCAATTCTTCTGATCTCATGGCAAAGGGAGTAGTTCTTCATGGAGGCAACTAGATATGAATTCAGTTTCCTCCTCTGATTCCTGACTCTTCTTTCTCTGTTTCTTCAGGTGAATGGGGACCAATTATTGTACTTTGGATGCCTACTTGCTGGCTTTTAAAACCCCAGTCACTATGCAATGAACTAGGAGGTAGAACAGAAGTACTGAGAACAAATATTAGGCCAATTGATTGGGGCGTTCCTTGAAACCGTGACCCTGTACTTCCAAACCAAGAAAAAAAATTTTGTAGATTTTTTAACTTTTAATGAATTGAATCATGCTGTATACATTATTTTGAGACTTGCTACTTGTGCTCAAAATTACTAATACGAGATTCAACCACGTTATTTCAGAGACTGAGTTTATCATTTTCATGTTTACATATTATTCCATTGTTGAAATAATTATAACCAGTTGACCAGTTGCCCTTGAGTAGGTTCTGACTCATGGTGACCCCATCTGTATAAGAGTAGAACTGTGGTCCATATGGTTTTCAATGGCTAACTTTTCAAACCTAGATTGCTGGGCAACTCTGGGTAGATTCAGTCCACCAACTAACATTTATTTAGCCATTGACATGTTTATGGACATATGCATTAAACTTTTAGAAGAAAATATTGCTATGAAAATTAGTGTATGTGTATCCTGATGGGAGCCCTGGTGGCTCAGTTGTAAGAGCTAACCTACAGATGCTAACCAAAAGACCAGCAGTTCAAATCCACCAGCTACTCCTTGGAAATCTTATGGGACAGTTTTACTATGTCCTACAGGGTCACTATGAGTCAGAGTTGTCTCAATGGAAATGGATTTCGTTTTGGTTTGGTATCCTGGTGCACATGCATAAAATTTATTTTGGGATGCAAGAGTGAAATTGTCTTGTTGCAGAATATACACATTGCGTTATTTTCTAAAAATGTTGACACATTAAATTTTTTCACATTTGATTTTAAATCCATCTGAAATGTATGTAAATGGGGTGGTAGGTGTAATAGAGGTTCAGTTATTTATTTTATGTACCAAATTATCTCATGACTATTTCTTAAAATGTCCATTTCCCCAGTGATCCCCATTAACACATTGGTCACATATGCTTATATACAAGGGAGTCTTTTTCTGGGCTCTCTCCATTTGCCTGTTATTTAACTTTTTTTTTTATTTCCTTGATTGTTATATCTGTGAGATAAGTCTCAACACTTCACAGGGACAATATTAGTTTTTAATTTTCAAGTGTATATTAGCTATTTGTCTCCATTTCAAACTTTATATAAATTATTGAATTAGTTAGCAACATAGGCACATCTGGCCCATTCTTTAGATAAAATAGGGGAAGTGAAAGCTGTGGTGTATTCCAGTTAAATGGATTAATATACATTTAGAGATACACTAGATTCACTAGGATGATTAATATAGAAAGAATTAGAGTAGGTACTAACAAGCAAACAGCATCTTTTTTCCATCATGCCTCAGCATAATAGGGGAAAATGAAGCATCTTGAAATCAAGTCAGGAAAAATAAAGAAAACTCCGCTCAACTCAAGATATATAAAAAAATAGTAATAACAAAATTTGTAACTCCATGAATGTATTCAGCTTGCAACTAAATGTCATGAGTAGTTAAAATAAGTTATAAATAGTTATGAAAAATGATAGTTATAAAGTTCAAGCTCAAAGGGAGCTGTCTCTCATCTTTAACAGTAATACATATATAATTGGCCATGAGACATCTTTTTGTGTCATGGTCCAACAGAATTGAGAATTCCTAAGCTATTTGTTATGTATAGTTTAATATCATTGTCTTCTCATCTATAATTTCAAGTTATGTGACCCTTCTCAAAGTGCTCCCTCATCTATACCAAGAAATTTGGAAGACAGCTGTCTGGCCAGCCAACTGGAAGAGATCCATATTTTTGCCTATTTCAAAGAAAGGTGATCTAACAGAATGTGCAAATTATCCAACAATATCATTAATATCACAATTTTACTGAAAACAATTAAAAATGGTTGCGACGGGGAAGTGCTGGAAATTCAAGCCAGATTCAGAAGAGGACATGGAACAAGGTATATCATTGCTGATGTCAGATGGATTTTGGCTGAAAGCAGAGAATACCAGAAAGATGTTTACCTGTTTTATTGACTGTGAAAATGCATTTGACTGTGTAGATCATAACAAATTATGGATAACATTGCTAAAAATGGAAATTTAAGAATACTTAATTGTGCTCGTGAGGAATGTATACATAGAAAAAGAAGTGTTGTTCAGACAGAACAAGGGGATACTGCATGGTTTAAAATCAGGAAAGTGCACATCAGAGTTGTATCCTTTCATCATACTTATTCAATCCATATGCTGAGAAAATAATCCAAGAAATTGGATTATATGAAGACCAATGAGGTATCAGGATTAGAGAATCCACTAACAACCTGTGATATGCACATGACACAGTCCTACTTGCTGAAAGTGAAGAGGCCTTGAAACACTTACGGATGAAGGTCAAAGACCATAGCCTTCAATATGGATTACACCTCAACGTAAAGAAAACAAAAATTCTCACAGCTGGACCAATAAGCAACATCATGATAAATGGAGTAAAGATTGAAATTGTCAAAGATTTCGTTTTACTTGGATCCACAATCAGCACTCATGGAAGCAGCAGTCAGGAAATCACAGGACAAATTGTATTGGGCAAATCTTCTGCAAAAGACTTCTTTAAAGTGTTAGAAAGCAAAGATGTCACCGTGAGGACTAAGGTGTGCCTGACCCACGCCATGGTATTTTCAATTGCCTTATATGCACGTGACAGCTGGACAATGAATAAAGAAGGCTGAAGAAGAAATGATGTATTTGAATTACAGCGTTGCAAAGAATATTGACTATACCAGGGACTTCCAGAAGAATAAATGCATTTGTCTTAGAAGAAGTAGAGCCAGAATGCTTCTTAGAAGTGAGGATGGCGAGACTTCTTCTCATTTACTTTGGTCATGTTATCAGGAGGGACTAGTCCCTGGAGAAGGACATCATGCTTGATAAATTAGAAGGCCAGCAAAAAAGAGGAAGAGCCTCAATGAGATGGACTGACACAGTGGCTGCAACAATGGGCTCAAACATAGCAACAATTGTGAGGATGGCACAGGACCAGGCCGTGTTTCAGTCTGTTGTGCATGGGGTCACTATGAGTAGGAGCTGATTGGATGGCACCTAACAACAAAAACAAATAAATTCATGCTAAGTGTTCTCGCCCTCCTTGAAGCCGTTATTTCTCTTTATTATTCAAATCATGGACATTGGTTAGGATCTCTGTGAAAACAAGAAATTTTCCTTTTTGAGATTTTGATTTTGTCCTGGTCATTAGAGCCAGGGAGTCTTTTCACTGAAGAGAAAAGCAATGGTTGGGATTGAAACGACAGGAAGTTAAGTACTTTTTGAAAATCCAAGCTTAAAAAGCATGGCTCACAGGTTGCTACTTTTTTTGTTTTGCAGGAAAGGTGACATGGAAATTGAGTGAAAAAGGACAGATTGAGTGAGTTAAAAACCTTTCACATTTTGAAATTTTCATTGACTTAAATCTCTAAGTCCTAAAAAAAGAGATAGTCTAAAACAAGAAAACTCAGATGATCATAGTACTAAAAAAAAAATACTAACATTGAGTCAATTCTGACTCATAGTAACCCTGTAGGTTTTCCAAGGCTGTAAATTTTTATGGATGTTGACTACCACATCTTTCTCCACAGAGCCGCTGGTGATTTCAAACTGCTGGCCTTTTGGTTAACAATCGATCACTTTAACCACTGTACTACCAGGGCTCCTGTGAACATAGTATAGTCAGTATATAAATAAACAAATAAAAATGAGCAGAGGGTGTTCTTTTAAATATATTTTGAGTTTTTAATTAAAATCCAGATTATGTATAATATAGGAAAAAAGTACATGAAATTGTCTTGTCTCTGAAATATCTATATACATCTATGCATATGTGTGTGCGCCTGTATAAAATCTCAAAAAAATTAATTTTATTATACAGGTTGAAGCATATCAAATTGCCAATATGTGATCTTGTTGGCCTACACAAAAGGCATTAAAAGAAAAAAAATAAACTATTTTTGAGGGGTGTTATGATTTCCCAGCTAATTCCTCAACAATTCTTTTCTATCCTTTCAGGAAAGTTAGCCCATTAGAAAAAAAAAAAAAAAGAAAGAAAGCTCTGCTCAGCTCAAGATATAATAATTACAGAATTTATAACTTCATGAATGTGTTCAGTTTGCATCTAACTGAATAAAGAATAAGAAACTAAATAATAAAACTAATCACAAATTAATCCTAATAAAGTGAATGAAAAGTCTGTTTCAGACTAATATTTCTATTTCCTTAACGTTATTGAATTATTCATATGATCACTAAAATCATAGTTTTTCACATCAAGTGTTTAGGATATAGAGGAATCATCATCTCTGCTATGAAAATTATTCGTATTTTGAGACGTGTAATCTTTAACACATTCGTTTTTCAGTGGTTCAAAGTTACAACTGATCTATGGCTTAGTTGGTTTTGAAGCTCTTAGTTCATTTAGTAACACGAATCTTGGATATTAAAACTGAAAGAAAATGATATCATAGCATCTATTTTCTGCTGTCAGTTAAGGTAGATGGTCTCCTCTTGGCCTATTATAGAACTGATGCTCAAGAGTTGAACTCATGTGTCTACAATCACATAGCTCAGATACTGTGCTGGTAGACTAGAAATCCTATTGGCTGCCTTTTTTTTTTTTTTTTGCAACAATCTTCCACCACACCTATTTCTTCTCAGGATATGTTTTTTATTATTAGCTTGAACTCTTATTTTGTTGCTACTGCTGCTGCTTTGTTTTGCTATTTTTATTTCACCTCTATCTAGGGGCCAGCAAGGGCTCCCAGGAATCCAACCTATTCTGAAATTGTGTTTTGTGCCCAAACTTCACAGTGATAAAAATTCTGCCTTTTTTTTCTGACATTGTCTTCTGCTCTTATATTTTGCCCCAGAACCCCTCATATGGAGCCTGTGAGGATATGATAAGCTATTTAGAGTTATACGATTTTTTTTTCACTCTTTTGTCAGCTCATCATTTATCATAGTTTCACTTGGCACTTTACATACATTTAATTGTCATGCCTCTTTAAGTCTCCTTCAGTCTAATATTTCTTCATTGCTAGATCCAGATTATTCATTTTTGGAGGTAGTATTACAGAAGTGGTGCTACATTTTACACTTTGAATCCCACCAGGTAACACAGTATTTCAAATTGCTTCTTTACTGATGATGTTTACTTTATTTGATTGAAGTGCTATCTGCCAGGCTTAGGCACTCTGAAGTTACTATTTTCCATTTACAATTAATAAGAATTGTGCAAGGAGGTAGTATATAAATGAACCACTCCTTATCATACTTTCAGATTATTTATTTATTCATATCAGTTTGAACTTGTAATTTCCAATTTTCTTCAATGGGTTATAGTACATTGCTGTCATTGTTTTTATCCTCCAATTTTCCCCAATTCAGCCAGTACAAGCCCTTCAGCCCACCTTCGCTGAACTTTGACATGTTCTAATTATTCTCTAAGCATTTCCTTTGCTTATGGAAATCACACACACAAACACACCCCACCACCACTTTATTTTGTTGATAAATTTTATGGGTCAGAATTGAGACAGACGCAGTGGAAATGACTGTCTCTGCTCCCCAATTCCTAGGTCCTCAGATGGAAAGTCTTGAATGGATGGGGGTGAATCAAATGCCCAAGGCCTGGAATCACCTGGAATCATCTCTACACTATGTGATTAGTGCTGTGGCTGGCTTGATCTGAAGACTGTCTAAGAGACCACCTATCTGTGGCCTCTCCAGGACCCTTGGGCTTTTTGTATCACAGGGATTGGCTTCAGAGGATGCTTGCAAATGGGAAGCAACCAGGGAAAAGAGTCCTTTAAGAGACCAAAGCAGAAGATACAAGGTTTTTTGACCTGTACTCTACTGATTGATGAGGCCATAATACTGCCCAGATTCAAGCCAAGAGGTTGTAGGCCCCACCTCTCAATGGAACGAGTGTCAATATATTCATACTAGTAACTCTTTTAATAATTCATAAAATGTATCAGGAGGTTAATCATCGTAGAAATAAACATTTGCTTGACTTTGGAGCTATAGAAATATATTTAGGAATCATTTCAAGTCATATAATTATATGCTTAATCTCTATACAGATATAAAGCTCTATCTTAGAGCTATCTTAGTCTTGTTTAGACTGACAGCTGGCTTTTCATTTTGGTAGTGACTCCACAAGTAGCCCTG